>NC_064634.1:277768349-278077224 GCF_023864275.1 Schistocerca cancellata | reverse complement strand
CTGAGGTCATCAGTCCCCTAGAACTTAGAACTACTTAAATCTAACTAACCTAAGGACATCACACACATCCATGCCCGAGGCAGGATTCGAACCTGCGACCGTAGCGGTCGCGCGGTTCCAGACTGTAGCGCCTAGAACCGCTCGACCACTCAGGCCGGCTAGCATTCATAGAGATAAATATTGAGAAATACTAGGAAAGACAGGCAAATGAACAAATGTATCACGAAGCAGACTGGAATGGTAGACATAATTATGACTACAAGGAAAAGGAAATGAAAGTGGATGGTACATATAGCCAAGTGAACAGGTGCCTGTTGGACCAAGGAAAATATTTGTATGATTTCAAGACAGAAATGTCGAAAGAGGAAAGCGAATGGAAAGTGTGTAGATAGCACTAGAATGAATGGAGGAGCAGCAGGAATTCATTTATCTAATGATCATATTCCATAAAAAGGTCTGTCTAAGAGAGACCTTTGTCTAGCAGTGACTATCAACAGGATGATGATGATGATGATGATGATGATGATGATGATGATGATAATGATAGAGAAGATAGTTTTTACTGAGCGATCAATGTACTGTTGCTAAAGGTATGACGATTCTAGACAGTCATGCTGCCTCTTTTTAATTAATCCATAATAGTGTCACATGGTATCGGCAGACAGTGGGCCGACGAGGTGGCCGAGCGGTTCTAGGCGCTACAGTCTGGAACCGCGCGACCGCTGCGGTCGCAGATTCGAATCCTGCCTCGGGCATGGATGTGTGTGATGTCCTTAGGTTAGTTACGTTTAAGTAGTTCTAAGTTCTAGGGGACTGATGACCTCCAAAGTTAAGTCCAATAGTGCTCAGAGTCACCTGAACCTTTTTTTTTTTTTTTTTTTTTTTTGACGTGCATTGATTAGATGTAGAGATATACACGTGTGATCAGAAGTATCGGGTCAACTATTATGGGATTTTGTGTGGGGTGTGCCCACCCCTCGCCTTTATGACTACTTGAAATCTGCTGGGGCCACTTTCAGTGAGGTGTCTGAATGTCTGTGGAGGAATAGTGGTCCATTCTTCCTCAAGAGCCGAAACCAGAGAAGGTAATGGAAGCTACTATCTGGAGCGAAGTCGACGTTCTAACCCATCCCAGAGGTTCCATTGGGGTAGATCGGGAAACTGGGCATGCCAGTTCATTTCAGGAATGTTACCGTTCACAGACCAAAGCTGTTTCATTACAGGATGCAGTATGATGCTGATACAATAGTCGTTTCTGAACTGTTCCTCTTCCGTGAGCAGTGCATAATGCTTATCCTTCCGCATTTAGCTGTTTATTAAGGGAAATAAGCGGACCACACCCTAACCACCTAAAACAAACCCAAGCCTAACACAACCTCCTCCGTACTTCACTGGTCTCACAGCACACGGTGACAGGAACCGCTCTCCAGGCAGTCACCAAACCCAAACCTTCCCATCGGATTGCCACAGGGTATAGCGTCATTCATCACTCCAAATAACTCATTTCCAGTCACCCACTCTTCAATGGCGTAGGTCATTAAACATCATCAAGCGTGACAGCATGAACTACAAAAATGTTTCACTTACGTGGAGATGCTCAATCACTGTATCTCATTGTTTTTAACTCCCTACACACTCTCATTGTGCTAACTGCACTGCTAGTAGCATTTAGAAATTCAGGAATGATTACTTTCGCTAATTTAAATTGATTTTTTTGCAACAACCCACCACAATTCTCGACGGTCACTGTCCGTCAGTAGATGAGGTCTTCCTGGTCTTGGTTTAACTGAGGTCGTTCCTTCACAGTTTCACATCACAATCTCGTCACCAGCAGTCGACATGGGGAGCTTTATATGTCCCTGATGGATTTGTTACTGCAGTGACTACATTCCAAGTCACTCAGCCCTTTGGCCAGTACATTCAGCTGTTAGTGATTCTATACCCACAGAAAAATATTCCCCGCCTCCTCTTATACTTGCGGGTCCGACTCTCCCAACAGCTGGTTGACGACTCCGTATTACACAGAGGTGTTATGATGTTTTTGATCTAATTGTGTACATTTTATAAACAATACATTGCGTATCATTATCCCTGTAATGTAGAGGGTGTTTGGCTATTATAGGTACTAAGGGAAGGGGCGATTCGCGGACAAAAAAGGAAGCAAATAATCCTAATAAACATAGGTCCGGAAGCGAATGGTTCCCCCAAAACGACGTATTGCGACTGAGTACACGAACGATTTATAACAGAGGCCCCAAGGATCCTAGCTGCCGATTTGCACTTGAGGACAAACATGTTACAACAGGAATTTGCAATATTCCTCGCGAGGGTAGCAACAGTTACTTGGGTCAGTCTAAATGGACTGCCGCTGATCGATCTGTTGAACATCAGTGTCACCATCAGTACAGAAATTTGAAAAATCAGAGGTGGCAGAACACAGACTGTTTCAACATGTAAGGATTCTGGCCCACGCTTCGAACAATTAGAAGTCCATTACTAGAGAAGCAGCGGAAATTACATACTGTGACAAAAACTTCGATAGCGACAATGGTTAAGTACTTAGCAATGCATGCAAGAGCGCACAAGAAAGAGCACAGAGAAAGACATTTCGTAGCTTACCGGCCGATACGAGTGATGAAGGAGCTGTGCACATAAAGGTGAGGCGGCCGATGTGGCCGAGCGGTTCTAGGCGCTTCAGCCTGGAACCGCGCGACCGCTACGGTCGCAGGTTCGAATCCTGCCTCGGGCATGGATGTGTGTGATGTCCCCAGGTTAGCTAGGTTTAAGTAGTTCTAAGTTCTAGCGGACTAATGACCTCAGATGTTAAGTCATATAGTGCTCAGAGCCATTTGAATCATAAAGGTGACGTTGACGTACAACATCTGTAAGCTGATGTTCAGTTTGATTTAGGAAAAAAACGTCACCAGGAATTTTGCTACCTAGACGCCAAATTAATCTATGATGGACGCAGCAAAGACACAAAAAGCAGACCACCACTGGCTAAAAGGGCATTTCTGGACAATAGAGGTCTGCTAGTATGAAACATAGGCCTTAATTTGAGAATGAAGTTTCTGAGAACGTACAACTGGAACACAGCACTGTGTGGTGGTGAAACATGGATTGTGGGAAAACGGGAACAGAAGAGGATAAAAGTATTTGCGATGTAATACTAGAGAAGGATGTTAAAAATTAAGTAGTCTGAAGGAGGAAGTTCTCTGCAGAATCGGCGAGGAAACGAGCATGTGAAAAACACTGACAAGAAGACGGGACGTGATGATAGGACATCTGTTAAGACATCACGGAATAACTTCCATGGTACGAGAGGGAGCTATGGAGAAAGGTGAAACCTGGGGCGGAAGACAGAGATTGGAATACACACGTCTAGCAAATAATTGAGGACGTAATTTGAAATTGCTGCTCTGGAATAAAAAGTTTGGTGCACGAGAGGAACTCGTGGCGGCTAATAAAACAAAAAACAAAGAAAAGAAAAAAGAAAGCAAGACACCGCCTCAGTTCACGCTGTTTCCGTGATGTCACCATGACGCCAAATAGGTGCCGTCACTTGAGAGCCTCGCCTATTTAACGATAGATAGATATAGCTCCTGATGCTGACGATGAAGGTAGTCAACGAAATCTTGGAACTTAATCAAAAATTTACGCGGCAGCTTTACCGAGAACCTTCTCCCCCTCACTAACAAACTGCCAGAATAAAATTAGTTCCCCTTTTAAAGTCACTAAAAATTTATTTTTGGTACAGTGGATGTGGAGTACATGAAATGATTACATTTACAGATCAATACTAGAAGCGGTTCTGAGGCACAAGATATCGACACATGCAGAAAAACCCATATTAGTACGTGGCGTGCCACTTATGGGCAGCAATCCAGGCGCTGATGCATCGTCAATCGTACAGATGGCGAATACTGTCCTGGGATACGTTATGCCACGCCTGCACGATTTGTTCACGTACTTCTCTATGGGTTGTTGCTTGATGAGTCGTGTCACTTCTTGTCCCATAATATCCCACAGGTGCTCGACTGGAGATAAGTCCGGAGATTGCCCTGGCCAGGAAAGTTGCTGCACGTCTTTCATAGTATTTTGATTTTCACGGGCAGTGTGTGGGCGACCATTATCCTGTTGAAACACACATCTCCTTCCCGTTGCAAGAACGAGTCGAACAACATTCTGCACGAACCGAGCGCTGGTTAGCGTCCGCTCCAGAAATATCACACATGAAAGAGGGCTGTAGCTTGTCGCACACCAGACCGTAAGGCCAGAGCTGGTGCCAGTACGTCTAGGAAAAAGGCAGTCTATGAGACAGGGCCCACCAGGTCTACGTCGTAAGTGCAAACGACCATCACTTACTTGCAAGCAGAATATTTCATCGCTGAAGACCAAGATGCTCCATTCCATCTTCTAAGTGGTCGTCTGAATGCACCAGTCGAGCCGTACACGTCGAAGCTATGGCCTGAGTGGAAGGGGGTGCTAAAGGGTATCAGGTGGATGCCATATTCCTTGACTTCCGGAAAGCGTTTAACTCAGTGCCCCACTGCAGACTCCTAACTAAGATACGAGCATATGGGATTGGTTCCCAAATATGTGAGTGGCTCGAAGACTTCTTAAGTAATAGAACCCAGTACGTTGTCCTCGATGGTGAGTGTTCACCGGAGGTGAGGGTATCATCTGGAGTGACCTAGGGAAGTGTGGTAGGTCCGCTGTTGTTTTCTATTTACATAAATGATCTTTTGGATAGGGTGCATAACAATGTGCGGCTGTTTGCTGATGATGCTGTGGTGTACGGAAAGGTGTTGTTGAGTGACTGTAGGAGGATACAAGGTGACTTGGACAGAATTTGTGATTGGTGTAAAGAATGGCAGCTAACTCTAAATATAGATAAATGTAAATGAATGCAGATGAATAGGAAAAAGAATCCCGTAATGTTTGAATACTCCATTAGTAGTGTAGCGCGTGACACAGTCACGTCGATTAAATATTTGGGTGTAACATTTCAGAGCAATATGAAGTGGGACAAGCATGTAATGGCAGTTGTGGGGAAGGCGGATAGTCGTCTTCGGTTCATTGGTAAAATTTTGGGAAGATGTGGTTCATCTGTAAAGGCGACCGCTTATAAAACACTAATACGACCTATTCTTGATTACTGCTCGAGCGTTTGGGATCCCTATCAGGTCGGATTGAGGGAGGACATAGAAGCAATTCAGAGGTGGGCTGCTAGATTTATTACTGGTAGGTTTGATCATCACGCGAGTGTTACGGAAATGCTTCAGAAACTCGGGTGGGAGTCTCTGGAGGAAAGGAGGCGTTCTTTTCGTGAATCGCTACTGAGGAAATTTAGAGAACCAGCATTTGAGGCTGACTGCAGAACAATTTTACTGCCGCCAACTTACATTTCGTGGAAAGACCACAAGGATAAGATAAGAGAGATTAGGGCTCGTACAGAGGCTGTAAGTAGGCTGTTTAGGTTTTTTAATTGGTAACGCCACGTAGCGCTCTGTATGAAAATCACTGGCTGTGCTGTGCGCAGTCTGTGGCTAGTTTGCATTGTTGTCTACCATTGTAGTTTGGGCAGCTGGATGTTAACAGCGCGTAGCGTTGCGCAGTTGGAGGTGAGCAGCCAGCAGTGGTGGATGTGGGGTGAGAAATGGCGGAGTTTTGAAATTTGTAAGACTGGATGTCATGAACTGCTATGTATATTATGATTTTTCAACACTATTAAGGTAAATACATTGTTTGTTCTCTATCAAAATCTTTCATTTGCTAACTATGCCTATCAGTAGTTATGCCTTCAGTAGTTTGAATCTTTTATTTAGCTGGCAGTAGTGGCGCTCGCTGTATTGCAGTATTTCGAGTAACGAAGATTTTTAGTGAGGTTAGTGATTTGTGAAATGTATAGATTAATGTTAGTCAGGGCCATTCTTTTGTAGGGATTTTTGAAAGTCAGATTGCGTTGCGCTAAAAATATTGTGTGTCTGTTTAGTGTTGATCAGAATAGGTAAAGAGCGAAATGTCTGAGTACGTTCAGTTCTGCTCAGCTGTTTGAAAATCAGCTTATGTAAGAGATCAGCACCGTAATTCAATTACGTTTTCTAAGGGGACGTTTCATATGTCGACCCTTAGCCGAGGATACCTCACTGGAATCTTCTGATTTTTTTCTTGTAGTTTGTGTAATTAGTGTAGCTATTGTTTATTGCTAGCACAATATTGTAGAGTGAATCTCCTTTGTAGTACCAGTCTTTCATTGTTGTACAGTAAAACAGTTCTGGCATGCAAGTAGATTTGCACTAAGTATTTCGCAGCTGCGCTTGCAATTAACTAGATATTATTTTCAGTGCTATGTTACTGTGTTTTCTTATTTTGCTCTTCAAATTGTGCTTTTCTGTGTTATGGTGTGAAATACGTGATAATTATGGCGTGTGAAAAACGTAACACTAGGCTCCAAAGTAAACTGAGAAATAATAGTGTCGACGAGCGTAGCTTATCAGCACCACTGTGTAATGAATTAACAGACATTCAAAGTAGTAATTTGGTAATTGTGCATAGGGAAATGGAGCGGGCGGCAAATAATGGCGTAGACAGCGAAACAAATAGTGAACAGGGAAGCATTATCGATCGATCGGTCGGCAACAGCTAGCCTCAGGAATCCGAAATGACAGGGCACATTCTTGCAAATACTGTAGTTTCAGGTTTTGCCTCCTCACCGTTTTCTCAAATAAGTCAAGACACATTTTCTGCTTGTCAAAATGTGAATGTTGCCGGTGCAAATTCACTGCTGAAAAGCACTGAGGCACATGTTTCAGACACCAGTGCATTGTTATTACAATTAATACAACAAATGGGACAAACACAGCAAAAGCTTCAAACGTTAGGCACAATGGAACAAAATCTTCAAAAGTTAGACACAATGGAACAAAATCAGAGACAAACACAGCAAAAGCTTCAAAAGTTAGACACAATGGTGCGAGGTGCCGGCGCTAGCAGTGTATTTAACACTCAATTCTTCTAGAATCTACATATGTACATGATGCTCTAAGCCCCCCCTATTCTAACTCCAACTTTTGCTGTTGCACAAGGATAAAAAAAAAAAAAAACGCGAACTGACTCTAATCAACCCTGCCAGTGGAGTAGAAGAGAGTTTGGCACCTGCAATAATTTAATTTGATAAATAAGTTACATAAACGAAGGTTTCATTAACATAGTGAGGAATGATGGGGTTGCTCTACCGATTAACAGAATGAAAGTTCTGTCCAAAATAACAATATGATTTATTAAGACTAAACACAAAATAATAAACAAAAACACATGAAACAATACATCAAATTGGCTCAAATTGGATACTCAAACAAACGCTGTGAATGTGAAGTTGTCCCTAAACTAGATTGTGAGGATTATGACGGAGTGGTATGTGCAGCCAATTCCTTGCAACTCAAATCTTAGAGAAAACACATAGCCAACCCAACATTAATTGCTGCTACCCAAGACAGAACAAAGTTAGAAAAAAGACGAACAGGCGCGCTCTGCTGAGCTCTGATTATCACCTAGGAAAATCCCTATCTGCCGGTGCTGCGGACATACATTACCAGACTGTCTTGTTGACTGCCAGAACACGATGTGGCGTACTGGAGCCGTTGGCTGGTTGCTTCGACGTCCTCGACCGAAAGGCGAGAGCCGACTACCCACAAGACCATGTGTACAAAACCGAACACAGAACATTCCCGCCCCCACGACAGTGGCCGTGGTTAAACGTTCCAATCAGCAACTCGAAAACAGGCGGAAAATTCCACTCAATTGCCGGAACACTTCCATTCCACCAATGGAGATTCTTGGCGCCAATTTCTGCGCCGATCTTGCTACGTCACGGAGCTATGCCCTGAGCAAGCCAATCACAGTTACTATTTTGCAGAAAGCGCGAGAATTTACCCGCCACAGCTGCCTGGGTACACAAGTCATTCCCACGCCTCGCTGGTAGTCCGCCAGAAAGTGTTTTCGCTAAGTTTCTGCGAAGTAACGGAACCTCTAGTCCAGCCGCTACTTCAGGCCCTGCGGGCGTGCCTCTTCACAATGTCGGCGTCTGGAAAGCATTCACTCAACTCCCTCACACCTGTCGGCTTACCCTTTCAAAGTCAACTGAGCCCGCCTGTCACTGGACCACCCGGGTGATGAGAGACGCTGCGTGGGAAGTCCGCGTGTGAAGGAATAGCAACTTTCCATCGCATGCAATTAGAGAGGAGAATCGTAAGATAGAAATATGAGAGGGGGCTCATGCCACCTCTCAATGGAACAAAAT
Source organism: Schistocerca cancellata (assembly GCF_023864275.1). Lineage (NCBI taxonomy): Eukaryota > Metazoa > Arthropoda > Insecta > Orthoptera > Acrididae > Schistocerca > Schistocerca cancellata. The sequence continues at coordinate 278,068,922 of NC_064634.1, read as the reverse complement.
CTTCGGAAGTTAGACACCACGCTTGAACAAACGCGTGAAGATTTAACTACTGAGTTACACAACATTGAATCGAAATGTCAAAAAGTCTGTAATGACGCAAAAACACAAATTTGTGAGCAATTTCAAGCTATTTTTTCACGGCATGATAATGCATTACAGAATCACGAAGCAGCCATAAAAGAACTGCAAACTATTGTTCATGAAAATCATGAGACCTTGCAAGCTTAAATTGACTCAGTTGCATCTACCGATTCGGTTACGCAACTTGCAAAAACTCAGGAAAGCTTAAAGGACACAGTAGATACTCTGAAAATTGGTTCAGAAAGACACATGGAGGAAATTAGTTCATTATCAGAGAAAGTAGTTGAACTATCGGATCAGCTAAATAATTTATCTACGAAGGTAGATGATAATCTGAATGACCCAAAACCGGTAGTCTTTAATGACACAGAAGAGTGCGATCAAATTAAGAAATTCAAACAAAATCAGAATCAAATTAATACGCAACACCAAAGAGAAAGCCGGGAAGTTCAAGATCAGCTGACACAGGTAATACAAGAATTACGTATTTCAGAGGACACTCGCGCCCCAATACGGGAAGAGGGACATAGAAATACGGAACAGCCACAAAATAATAACACAGCGCATTTCGGAAATTATGAAAGAAATCGGCAAGGTGCACCGAATTTTAAAATGGAACCGCCGAAACGACGTAACAATGACCGATATGCGACTCGCCGACATGATGCTTTTGACTATAAGCTGCTCATTACTACAGGTAAATTTAAAACATTTAAGAATTCTGGCAACGACATTCATCCAAAAGCGTGGCTCCATCAATTCTCTCATTGTTTTCCTCCCAAATGGTCATTAGAGCACAGATTAGAATTTATGTGTGGCTATTTAGAGAATGAACCAGCTGTAAGAATGTGATCGGTCATTCACGATTGTCACAGTGAAGGAGAATTTTATCATGCCTTCCTCTCAGCATATTGGTCTCAAGCTACACAAGACCAAGTAAAACATAGCATCATAATGATGAAACATTTCGAACAATCTGAATTTTCCAGTCCTGTGAAATATTTTGAAGACATGTTGCACAAGAATCAGTACCTGTCAAACCCATACAGCCCCTAAGAACTCATCCGCATTTGCTTAAGGGGCTCCGGAAAGGCTCAAAATCATGAAAAGTTCAATTTTTACTTTTTTGCGTTTTCTGAATCTGCAGATAGACCTTTTAATAGATATATAATTTATTCAATTCCGAAGACTACAACTGTTTTTAAATTTTTTTTGAAATGTGTTCTACATGGGCGTGACCCACTGTGGCGCTGTTAAACTGCTGTCAAATGGTGTTATTATTAACGTCCGTGTTCATCAGGTAGATTTTAGTGATGTGAGATAAAGTATGTGTTGTGGCTAACCGATTTTCAGAGACTTAGCAGCACCTGAACTGTTGAAAAAGTGTATTCACGGAAAAACTCAAAACCTCAATGAAAGTGTAAATAGTGCTATATGGTCGAGAATCCCCAAGACTATATTTGTTGGAATAGAAACACTTCGTCGGCCGCGGTGGTCTAGCGGTTCTGGCGCTGCAGTCCGGAACCGTGGAACTGCTACGGTCGCAGGTTCGAATCCTGCCTCGGGCATGGGTGTGTGTGATGTCCTTAGGTTAGTTAGGTTTAAGTAGTTCTAAGTTCTATGGGACTTATGACCTAAGATGTTGAGTCCCATAGTGCTCAGAGCCATTTGAACCAATAGAAACACTTCACTTTGGTGTGTATGATGCTGTTGCGACTTTCAATGATGGCAACATTGTAAGGTGCAAGGTATTTAGAAATATGGAAATGAAGATAGGTTCTAACATGGTACGAGCGATGCTTGCTTTAGACAAGGAACACCTTCGGGCTGCAGACAGGGCTGTAAAGAGTCTAGAAATACAAGCAAGAGTAAACAGGAGGAGGAACAAGAGGAAGCTGGAGGAGGAGTTTGCAGAGGATGAAGATAATCCATCCTATGGACCTGGAATGCACTAAAAAGTTAATCCAATCTTTGTCGCTCAATTCCCAAAACTTTTATTTTCTCATACTAATTACATGTTTTCTAAGGATCTTCCAAACATATTTGTTTCAAACTTTCAGTAAATGTTACACAGTAACATAATTTAACACAGCCTTTTTCCAAAAAACTGTATATTTTTCAATGTATAAATAAAAAATTGCAAAAAAATGTTGTGAATTTTCATTACAATTGAAAAAAAATCATCTTTAATAACTGAACTAAAATTTTGTAACATCCCTGTGTTAAGTTATAGCCCATATTCCAATAAATAATCTGTAAAAAGTTCAACTTCCTACCTCAAATACTTTGTGAGGAAAGATGTAATTTATAAGCGTTATTTTAACATTGCAAGTATAGGGCGTTCCGGAGCCCCTTAATCAAATTACCTGAACATTTACGACATATTATTTTGGCGGGACGTTGCAAAGACGACATTGAAGCTTTTCAGGGTCTCTTACAAGAATTAGAAATTGACACTGACAATCGCGGAACGCGAAAACAGGAACACAACAATTACAGGTCATATCCGTCGCACTTCCGCGATGAAAGAAATAATAACTGGACACGACAAGGCTATTCTCACAACACAAGTCGTGACCAAAACAGACACCACCCATATGCCAACTGTTGGCAGAGTAGTAATGATTACAGGGAAAGATCACCTCTCCGCAGTAGTGACTATCACAGAGACAATCAGAGAAACAGACAATATGGGAACCAAAATAATTATTATCAAGGGAGACAGAATAGCTTTAGACGCAACGATCCAGCGCGCAGTTACGATTCAGGGAGAAATTCTCCACCACGTGACCGACAAGAAGGAAACTATAGAATCTACTGACATGACGACAGACGATATGATCATAACGACAGACCTGAATTGCATCAGAACTGGCGGGATTCAAACAGGGCAGGGCCCTCTCGACAAGGTGAATTTGTAGAAGTTTGGTCTCCAAATCCCAACAACGACGTGCACCAAAAAAGAGACAATAGGCAATGACACACCGCTGGCAGCCACAAAACGTACTTATGAAACTGACGACGCACTGCCATAGCTAGTAATTACGTAAAAATGGAAGACATTAGGGACATCTTACTTCAGGAACATGATGTAAAACATAACAACATTGCATATCCTGTGATTCACATTACAGTAAATGACGTAAAATTTACGGCAGTACTTGACTCTGGCAGTCCCATTTCAGTAATTACTAAAACAGCGTTTAGCAAATGCAACAATTCGAACAATTGTCCCACACTTAAGTTAGGTAAGATTAAATTACAAGGTGCAATCTTTGGAAAAAGTGTAGATGTACGCCAACAAACCAACTTAGAATTCTTTTGTCAAAGCCACAGCTTCTCTATGAACTTTCTTATTGTCCCATTATTTTCGACAGAAATTATATTGGGAGAAGACTTTTTGAATGAATACAAATCTTAAACTTTCACAGTGCTGAAATAAGCTTACAGAAGAAAGGTAAGTCAACAGCTTTGAAATTTGAAGATTGGCTCTCAATTCATGACGAAGAAATTAATCGGCTTTACCTCCTGTTAGACAATAGTTCGGAATTTTCGACGGAACTTGACACTAACAATCACTCTACAAGTACTGACAGGGATGATATCGACGGCGCATTTGATACTAATGAGTTAATTCAGAATAAAATTCAAACAATTGAGAATTGTAATGACACTGATAGGCAGGACCTTTTTGAGATTTTACAAGCACATTCCACAGTTTTTACTCACAAAGTAGGAACAATCAAGGGATTTCAATACCAATTTCGTGTTCGTGAGCATACTAAATTTTGTGTTAGACCATACGTAATTCCAGCACATTATAGGGAGCGTGTTAGAACAAAAATACAATCTATGCTTGATGAGGGCATTATTGAGCCTGCAGTAAGCTCATACAACAATCCATAACATGTTGTTGAGAAGAAAAATGGATCGATCAGGCTTGTCTTAGATTCGAGACGAATCAATACTATCATCATTCCTGAAACAGACAGGCCGCAAACGTTGGAAGAACTTCTTCAAAGTTTTAATGGTGTAAAATTGTTGTCTTCTGTTGATCTCAGATCCAGCTTTTATCAGATCGAACTTCATCCAGAATGTAGAAAATACAGAGCTCTGCTTTGTTTCGGCGTTTGTTATTAATTTCGGATACTTCCTTTTGGTTTGAACATCTCTTCGGCAGCGTTCATACACGGGCTAAATTCCATATTACCTGATTTCTTAAAACGTCACATCACCTTATATGTGGATGATATTCTAATAGCAGAAGCCTCATGGGAACAACATAATCGCATCCTCAACAGTTTGTTACGTCTTTTTGCAGAATCTGGAATTACAGTTAACTTGGAAAAGTCTGAATTCGGTAGGACAAAGGTGAAGTTTTTGGGACATATTATTTCTTCTGAAGGCATTCAGCCGGATCCTGAAAAGTTAGAAGCAATCAGAGCCATTCCAGTTCCATCCACCAAAAAAAAAAAAGTCCGCAGTTTTCTAGGTCTTGTAAATTTTTACCGTCGTTTTCTGAATATGCAAATTCTAGTTACGCCAAAACTTTGTTCTCTCACTGGAAAAAATACTATTTGGAACTGGGACGAACAAGCACAGTTGGAATTCAAGTCTTTTAAAGAATCGCTACTTAACGCGCCAATAATAATTCATTCAGATCTATCGCAAGATTTCTGCCTTAGCACGGATTCTTCTAAAGTCGGTCTTGGTGCCCATTTATTTCAAGAAGCCACAGAAAATGACACAACTGTTCAGAAAACCATTGCTTTTGCTAGCCGAGTGGTAACAAAATCTGAAAAAAATTATTCCCTTACTGAATTAGAAGCTTTAGCTATCGTTTGGGCATTTAACAAATTCCGTTTCTTTCTCTCTGGTAAGCACGTAAAAGTATACAGTGATCATCGTGCATTACAATTTCTTATGTCTTCAAAATTAAATCATGGTAGGTTAAAACGTTGGGCATTGTTTCTGCAAGAATCCCACTTCACAATAATCTACATTCCCGGCAAGGAGAACGTTGTTGCAGACGCACTGTTACGCACACAGGCTGGGCTTGAGAAAAGTAACACAGAAGGCAACCTCGAGAAAAATTTCAGTATTCTTTACATTCAGAAAGTCGCCTTTGAAAACTTCATCACCACATCTTTAAAGGACATTACTCATGATCCCATTTGGAAAGACATCAAAAGTAAATGGCATGAAAAGACACACACTCAGATTCGGCATTATTACCTGGTTAGAAACAACATACTCTTCAAACACTGCATTGTTGATGACAAGCTGTGGGTACTTTGCATTCCAGACGATTTTGTTAATAAGCTCATTTGGTACATTCATTTCAGCTACGCACATTTCGGTCCACGAAAATGTTATCTTATTCTTCGAACGACTTGTTATTTTAACAATATGGAAAAGAGAATTCGAAGAGTCTTGTCTATTTGTAAACTTTGTCAAAAGGCGAAACCATCTACTATCTCACATCGTGCTCCGTTGTTTCCTATCGTTCCTTCTAAATTAAAAGAATTTGCTGTTATTGATCTCTTGGGACCCCTTGTCAGAACATCTAATGGATTTTCGTACGTTCTAGTCGCTGTTGAAATTACTTCAAAATTTGTTTCTTTCACTCCGTTACGTAAAGCCACTGGACGGTCTGTTTCCAACGCCTTTGTTAAAAATTTCTTATGTGGTGCTGGACACGTTAGTAAAGTCATTTCAGATAACTGACCGCAATTCAGATCTGTTGTTTGGTCACGCATGCTTCGGAACCATAAAATCAAACCTGTTTTTACTTCATTGTACTCACCACATTGTAACCCGTCTGAAAGGATTGTGAAAGAAATCAATAAGCTTTGCAGACTTTATTGTCACAGAAAGCATCAGCACTGGGACACATATTTACACTTATTTCAAAACGTGCTGAATGAAATGTCTCATGACTCCATTGCTTTACCACCTATTCTTTTACTAAAGAATGAAGAACCACCGAACAGAATCAGAGAGCCTGTACCTTTTCCGAATACACGTAAACTTCGACACAAAGACATAATTGATTTAGCTATTAAAAATATATGATCTGCAGCAGACAAAAGGAGAAAACTACACGATAAAGCAAATGCAAAGAAATTATATATTGGTCACAAAGTTCTCATTAAAGCTCATTCATTGGCTCTGAGCACTATGGGACTTAACAGCTATGGTCATCAGTCCCCTAGAACTTAGAACTACTTAAACCTAACTAACCTAAGGACAGCATACAACACCCAGTCATCACGACGCAGAGAAAATCCCTGACCCCGCCGAGAATCGAACCCGTGAACCCGGGCGCAGGGAGCGAGAACACTACCGCACGGCCACGAGCTGCGGACAGCACATTCATTGTCACATAAGAAGAAACACTTGAGTCACAAATTCTTTCTAGTTTACAATGGACCTTGCAGAATCCGACGTACACCACATGATAATTGCGTTGAAGTTGAAATTCTGCGAACTAGGAAGAGTAAAGGATCGCACCACATTTCACATGTGAAACCGTTTATTGAAAGATAATCTGCTTTATAACTTAGTCTTTGCCATAAAATTTTTCACCTCACGTTATTAGTATGCCTTGTCAGCCTTAGAAACTGTTAACATGCAACAATGTTTTGAAGTTCACTATCCAGTCTAGAACCTAGGGAACATATTTAGACAGTATTTACGAGTGCATTGTTATAGTGAACAGACGACACAGTGTTATTGTGTGTGTACATTCTTGCTTGTTAGTTGCACGATTACATAATGACTATAAGGCTGACATACTTAGAACATGTTCCGGTACTGCTAATGAGATTTTAATGCTACATTTTGGTTTACTTGAAAATACATTCCGGATTTAAAGTAGTTTCTGAGAGATACCAGATGACACAGTGGTTAGTTTATTTGACTGCTACACGATTATATCATGACGCTACTAATATGTGACACAATTTACATTGTTGCTTTTGCGGTGTATCTGTTTTACATCTGCACAGCTTTTCTGTATTATTCTGGAAAGTAAAACATGTTTTAGTAGTAACTTTTGTGGTATAGCTACAATGAGACAGCCTTTTTTGTAGCTCAACAATACATTACAGTATAGTACTTTCTTGATCACAGTACTGTGCGTAATAACTACGATATCTATACGCATAGCATTTCACTTTTGTTTATCATGAGGTAAGTACATTGGCTTCTGCAGAACTTAGCTTTCGGAGGACGATAACTACGACACTTCCACAGAGATTATCTTACAACAAGACGCACAGTTTAGCGCTACTGTACACGTATTTGAGTGATTAATTTTGTACTTAAATCATTTATTTTTAAAGATATTTGAAGTACAATGATACAAAGGTTTTCCGTTGCTGTAATCTGTAACACCTGAGGGTATAATTACATTACTCCTCAGGGGTTTACACGCTTACTTTGTGTACCACGTGTTTGGCAAGCACAAGGAGCCCTAGCTAATATGGTATTTGCTTATACAACTTTACACATCGGTGCCATATTTCTCTAACACACAAATTACACAGCTATCTGATCATTTAACTGAGAGACAAACATTTTTTTACTACATCAGTGACACATGTTTACACAATTACACAGTTGGATAACTTCACACTTATGAAACTGTATTTTGTCTGTACTTTGTGAAATGTTCATTTTTTTTGGAACCACTGTGATACTATGAGAGCTTTGAGTGATGTATTTGGTATGGGATGATGATTTTTAAAGTACGTATGAGGTAGATGAAACTTTTGACATGAGCAGGGAATTTTTTTTTTTTTTTTGGTTTTCAAATTACTGGAGGAAGCTACGACGATTTTGAGATTTGGCTGAGGTATTACGATGTTATGATGACGATGTGTGTTATGCTGTTGTGGTATGTTTATGATCAATAAGCTGATGCTATATGAGGAATTTCACTATGCTACGTATTTATTATGATGAAGTATTGAAGAAGTGTCAACGAATGTGTATATGTGTAATAAGGTAAGGAATAATGAGTAGTGGTTAGGGACTCTGGTTTGTGAAAAAGGATGTTGGAAACCAAGAATCGTACTTTAAGAGTTATGAAATGTGTGTAAATGCATGAATGTATCACAATGCAGGCAAAAATTTTTTGCATACTGTTATATTCATAGGATTTTGTTTCTACACATTTGCAATGCAAATTCTCGACCTGTGAAATTTTTTATATGAGACTGTGAGTGTAATGCAAACTGGCGTTGTAAATATTTCAGTAAGAAAGTTAAGTGACCACCTTCATGTAATGAGTCGTGGGCACCCAGCTGCGTGACAGTCGCCTGGAAAAAAAGCCATTAGTGTGTGCCTTTCAGAGGCACAGGTGGAGAAAAAAAAATCGGCAATTATCCTCGCTATTGACATTCCTTTGTAGAAAGCATCGCAAATATGACACGCTCAAACTTGGAAACATATGATTACACTGTGGAGCTCTTAATTTATGATATTTACTAAAATGCCTAATGAAATGATAAGAAACAGTTTACATCTATTGTCTTTCTAGTTGAGAGAATTTTTTTGCCTTTGGAGACGCCATTTGCCTAGTGAATGACGTTTCATATGTTGCTTTATATATATATTTGCTCATTTTGTTTAATATCAAGTTTCTAGCTGCACTGCAGCATTGGTTAAAGTAAAATTTAGTAGATGCACTAATATCACTATTTTCTGTCTGTAGTCCCAGTAAAGAAGACGTTTATGATGTACTTTCTTAGAAAAAAGAGCACAAATAATCATTTCCCTTCACAGGATTTGCATACATAATTTTCTTTTCAACTACTTGGTAATATTTCTCGTAGAATAAGTTGTGGTGCACCACTTTAATTACATAGACATTAAGATAAAAGTTATACATTTCCCTTGTCTGCATTGTTGCCTTTAGTGTAATATTTTTTCTGCTTGAGCTTTGTCATGTTTAGGTATAAGTTACCGCATTTGCTGCTGCTGTTTGCCAGGCATTGTGTTACTGAATTTCACTTTGAATTACTCTGTTAAGCCAGTTTTACTGCTGATTTATTTTTCTTGTTGGTGCACCTTGGCTCATATTAGTTGTAATGTTGCATTTGCTTGGTAATTTAGATTTACTGTAGCTTGCTTTGCCAAATTCCATTTTTTGTCATTGCTCTTTGTGTTAATTGTTTTTTGCTGCTGCATTGCCTCGTCTCTTAGTTTAGCATCTGAGCTCAGTAGATTTAAGTTAGCTTAAGATGGGGTAGGCTATATGTGGGAACGAGTTGTGATGAATTGGAAGAATGCATTGAGAAGCTATAAGAAAATGGTGTGGCCAAAAAAGACTATTGAAAGAGGATGTGAACAGAATACAGAAAGCATGCATGGATAGGATTTTTTTGGTGGAAACAAATGTTGAAATAAGAGGAAAGATCTACAGAACGAAGTTTTGGGGTTGGACTGCAGTACCAAATGTCACACTGAAAACGAACCCTGTCTTTCCTTTTGTATTATTTCGCTATGTATTTATGTACCCTTGTGTATTTGTCTTTTTCCTGTCTTTATGTGTTTATCTAATAAGAGTTATGTTGAAGAATTTTTCTGATAATATGTTATTTACTTTGTAAAGATGTTTAGACACTATTTATTCTATTTTGTTTCAATGCTTATATGGGAAATTAATGTTTCGAAAACTATTCTCCTTATTTTATATATTTACTTAGTCATAATTCCTGTAACACTGATGTTTATGTTTATTTCTATTCTTTTGTAAAGCCTGTATTACTACAAATGTTATCTGTATTATTATGTTTTAATGATGTTTTCTGTTTCTTTGTAATTGTATTCTCATGTTATAAAATTGTAATGGACACCAGTTCAGCAAATTAAGTACCTTGTAAGCATTCATTTCAGTGCACATGTTTCTGTTGGTCATAGTATATGCACAATATGTGAGAAGTTGGGACTGTTAGTGTTTGTACATGTGTTGATAATTCAGCAAGGGACTGGTTAACAGCATTGCTGGTTATAAGGACAATTCCAAAAACTTTGTGAGTGCACAAGTGGTGGTTTATGGACTTGCTTTATTGTCCGCAAGACTCTTCGATGGTGATTGTGCACCTGCATAGTCGCAACAGATGGCTGCTGGCCGTCTCTAGAAGGACTACAGTGGGTCTGCATCTTTGATGACTCACCAATACCATTATTTCTACAAGGACTGCACTGGGTCTGCACCTTTGATGGCCCACCAATACCGTAATCTCTACCAGGACTACAGTGGGTCTACTCTGTGATGACCTACCTACCAATATTCTTCAAAACTTCGAATGACTCTGCTGTGTGTTTGCTCTGTTGTGGCCCATTACCTGTCTGCATGTCGAGAGTCAGCACTGTCTTTCCGTTGGAAGGACAACACTACTTCTTCAAGACTGCATGGAAATCCACTAATTCCGTGTGCATTTTCTTTTACTGCTCAGACTTTGAGAAAAACACTGCAATTTTACTGTGATGAATGATCAGGACTGTCTTTATGGACTGTGAGAAAATTTTAGGTTTTGACCAACATCGTATCAATAAGTGTGTGCATTTGATTTCTTTATTATTGTAATTATGAAAATTTTTTTCAAATCTGTATTGGCCACTGCCCAAAACAATTTGTAAATTTTTTTGTGGGGAGCATGGGGGCTATGTAAGTAGGCTGTTTAGGTTTTTTAATTGGTAACGCCACGTAGCGCTCTGTATGAAAATCACTGGCTGTGCTGTGCGCAGTCTGTGGCTAGTTTGCATTGTTGTCTACCATTGTAGTGTTGGGCAGCTGGATGTTAACAGCGCGTAGCGTTGCGCAGTTGGAGGTGAGCCGCCAGCAGTGGTGGATGTGGGGAGTGAAATGGCGGCGCTTTGAAATTTGTAAGACTGGATGTCGTGAACTGCTATGTATATTATGATTTTTCAGCACTATTAAGGTAAATACATTGTTTGTTCTCTATCAAAATCTTTCATTTGTTAACTATGCCTATCAGTAGTTAGTGCCTTCAGTAGTTTGAATCTTTTATTAAGCTGGCAGTAGTGGCGCTCGCTGTATTGCAGTAGTTCGAGTAACGAAGATTTTTGGTGAGGTAAGTGATCTGTGAAAGGTATAGGTTAATGTTAGTCAGGGCCATTCTTTTGTAGGGATTTTTGAAAGTCAGAATGGTTGCGCTAAAAATATTGTGTGTCAGTTTAGTGATGATCAGAATAAGAGAGAAATGTCTGAGTACGTTCAGTTCTGCTCAGCTGTTTGAAAATCAACTAATGTAAGAGATTTATCAGCACCGTAATTCAATTACGTTTTCTAAGGGGACGTTTCAAGGCATATAAGCAGTCATTTTTCCCTCGTTCTGTTTGGGAGTGGAACAGGGAGAGAAGATGCTAGTTGTGGTACGAGGTACCTTCCACCACGCACCGTATAGTGGACTGCGGAGTATGTATGCAGATGTAGATGCACGCGTACATAGTCCCATTGCCAATTACCGGTTCGCAACAGTTCGTGTTGACACGTCTGGGCTCACAAGCTCTGTCTGTACTGTGGTAGCTGCGCAATCTGCCACTGCTTGCCTTAGAACAGTACAATCCTGATCCACGTCTGTAGTGTGTGGACTTCCAGGATCTCGTCTACGGATGTGAGAATGTTCACGTGACCACTGATATCAACTGAGGCAGAATTTTCTACTTGTTTGGCAGTTCTCCGAAAGGACCATTCCGCCACTCAGAAGGCCACAATTTGACCAAACTCGCTCAGTTGGCTGTAGGAAGCACAGGTGTTTGCTTCATATGTTTGCACCACATTGAGCCTTCTGGCTTTGAGCATTCCCTATTAATGGTTAGACAAAGTGCATGGGGGCTTAATTAAAAAGAATAATGAATAAATGCAATAACTTTAGTAGCTGTGTATCCGGTTACTAAGTCTCGTAACCGGTTGGCCCTGAGTAGTATTAGCACGCAATCTGACTGCATAAAATAAAAATAAAGAATGACAAGAAATTTCCATTAACACAATTGATTAATAAAGTCCCCTGCAACTATAAAAGCTACGAAACAACAAGCACAAGTGTAATTGTTCTGTGTATGGTAGTGTGACTCAACGTACATGTATCTGGCTCGGTTCTTCCTCGATACGACAAGATATTTTAAACACCATTTACAATGAACTAATTGAAAAACCAGAAATACTATAATTTCACATAGAAACCAGAATTACAAGTATAATACATGAACACGAGCCAGATGCTTTGTTGACTGAACCTGTGACCAAGAGGCATTGTCATTAAAGAAATGTGCAATACTTTTTTATTACCTCAATATATATTGACGAAAAATACACTGTGATCATTGCAACATCTTTCATCTATACATTACACCATCTGAACACCATCTACTCTCTTGCCCAACAGAACAACAACTGCACTCGACAACCTCTGAAATACTACTGCCCTCGACAACCTCTGAACTACTACTACCCAGTGGAGGCAGCGGAATAATAATCTTTGGCGCAATCTCTGGCGCTGTGACTCAGTGTAGCCACCTTTCAACAGATGGCACTCTGGTAGTTTGCCATTACGCTATCTGTTGGTGGACGACGCTGAAACCATTATCAGTACCTCTACTGCATCCCAGGTGGCATATACCGTCATCGGATGAAAACTGACGACGTCTTTCCAGGTGTACTTTTTTTTTTCGGCAGTGTATTTCATTGCGAAACTAATAATTGGATCGGTGTATGTCTAACATTTTCCTGAAAATTCATTAAGCTCCTAACATCTTCTTTATCAGGCTGTATCTGTGAGTCCCGCTTATTAACTTGACAAAGAGGACGAAGCTGTGACGGTGACGCTGACAAAGTGGAGACGGACAGGGAGGGGTGTGGGCAGGGGATGGTGCGTGGGTGCGTGTGTGGGTGGTCGGCACCCCGCGGCGGGCGGCCGTGTGATTCGCGGCGCCGCGTCACAGGCAGCCGTCCGATCTGTCACCGACGACGCGGACGCCGACGCACTGTCAATATCGCGAGCGCCGCGCCGCGCCGCGCCGATCCGCACAATGGGCGACGCCGATGTACTTTTTGGCGCTTTCGCGTATTGACACAGCGCACACACACGGGACGGGAATACGCTACACACTTTTGCGAGAGGCGCGATACGTCAGCGGCGGCGATGTCGGACAGTTCGCCACTATAACGCCCAGTGGCAGTTTCGATCCTCCCCCCACCGCTGGTTTTCCGCTCTGAGAGTGCGATTTTGGTGCGAGGCTCTCTCGTCCTGCAGCATATCGGATGCTGGCGTTCCTTCGCCGAGAGCTTTAAACTGAACTGAAATGGCGCGTCCAATTAGCAGAGCAATAAAAAGAAACAAAATTGCGCTTTAGCGTTCAACGTTAAGAAGTTCATCACAGACAAAACATAAACGGGGACTGGACAAGGAAATCACCCATGTTCTTTCTGAAGGAAACACTCTATGGTATTGTCCTCAATCAATTTAGCGAATATCCACTACTGGCCATTAAAATTGCTACACCACGAAGATGACGCGCTGCAGACGCGACATTTAACTGACAGGAAGATGATGTTGTAATGTTGTTGTGTGTATTATTGTTGCACTAATTTATTCTGAAAGCGGTGCTGATATTCAAGACCATAAAGTGGGTTAAAAGCTGTGAGCCGTCTGGGGAAGTTAACCTTGCATTACTGAGCAAATGTTTCACCAGTCTAGCTTACCAAATTCCCAACCAGACTAACATTAATTATAATCTTTTAATAGTCATACGACGACCGGTTATATATATATATAAGAGAATTTAAATAGAAAGAAATAAATCAGTTTATATTTGGAAATTTATTTTAACATTGGTCATTGAAATTTCAGCATATTAAACTTGAGTCATAACTTAACTGGTGCCTTATTTAGGATTGTGAAAATGTGTGTTTGTAATATCATCAAATATGGAGCCAAGATTGGGAGACTGCATACAACACTGCATACATAAAATAACACACGAAGAACGTTGAAACATACGCAAGAGGAAATTAACCACAACCAACCGATTCAATTTTCACCCAAAGTAGTTACATTTGTAGCGCAATCCTCTCCGTCATGAAATTACCACATACTGGTATACTAAATGCATACTAACTCTCTGTGAAATGTTCCTGAAAAGAATAGCTGACGGCTACTTTGATGCTTACACCACATGCTTCACGTGGTCAACTTGGTTCACACAAAGAGTGTAAATTCACAATAATTTTAATAATTAAAATAAATTACATCGAAACGCAATTTACAAAAGAAAAACCTCTAACTGGTTACTATCGTCTTACTATAAACCTGATGGGTCAAACAAATGTGGTACTGGTCTCACAAAGTACACCCCAAGTGGGTTGAACATAAAGAAAAGTTGCTATATGGAAAAATATTGTCAAGATGAGACCTTATAATCTCACGCAAATTCGCATTTACGACTGATCATCTTAGTTAGAGTTACTGATCAATACGTTGTTCCACTTTACTCACAAAGTAGTGACAAAACAACTACCGGAAGAGATTCTGAACTTCACACTCAAATTACACTGCGTTGCAATTTAAGATAACATTAGATATTTTAGAGCTAAACCTGAAATAAAGGTGATTAAATTTTCAGTTAGGCTGAACTTAAGAAATACATTGTCCTACGGACTTACCAGAGATGCGCTTAACCGGAGATCTTACCACTTCAGACGCTCGCCGGGGACAGACTGCCCTGGGGTCCTACCAAGCGTGCTTAACAGGCTTGTCTGCTACCATCAAGCATGCAACTAGAAATACATTTGCTCATTCATTCTTTCACACAGAAGGGAAGGGGGATGACAGTATCTTCTCACACCCAACTTAAACCAAAAACGTAAAGAAAAGGCAAAAGTTCACCAGCTACTTGCTAAAACACAAAAATTTCATCACATCTTTAGAATCTACCAATTTCAAAGAGAAAAAAACAATCTGTGACACCTATTTAAATGATAGTGTAGACCTAATTCGGTCAGCAACTAAAAACAATGGTTCCTGTGTCATTAATATGAAAACAATTTCTGGTTGTTACCCTTATGGAGTTCACCAGTATTTGCTCATTGCAAGAGCCAATTGATTACAGGAAAATTTATGACTGTTTATTAACAAGTAAAATTTATGAAAATAGGAAAGGTGCCACAGCAATTAAAAAAGAACATGAAAATAACATCAGTATTATAAACCAGAACATTACAAAGCATAATCCGCAAAAGCAAAAAAAATGATAAGAGAAAAAAACATGTTTTACAAAGTTGTTATCGCAAAAAAATTCTATATCTTATAAAACTAATAATTTGTAGAATTAAAATAACTTTGTGACACTAATTTAATCACTCTACTATATTTCAGTTAGTTAGCAAACAATGATCACTGTGTCATTATACTGAAACTACAATTAATTGTGTGATTGTTACCCTTATGGGGTTCCTCACTATAAATATGCCCCATGCAAAGGCTGATCGATCACAGTTCAATGAGAATGAATAGCTATCTGACTGATAAACGAAGCAATGCCACAGGAATGAATTTACGAAACAAAATATCACAAATCTAATACATCACACAAAAACAAACATTGATAAATAAAACAGCTCTGAAAGTACAATAGTCAACGTCTAAAAAAAACACCAATAAATAAAACACCTGCAAAATACTAGAGTCAAAGTCTAAAAAAAACAATAAATAGAACACCTGCAAAATACAAGAGTCAGTCTAATAAGCACCAATAAATCAAACCCCTGCAAAACACACGAGTCAAAGTTTCTCTGACAGAAACACACGTATATGCATTGGACTAAGAACCGTATAATCACTGTTCACTGACACACTCAGTAGTTCCACTGTTCCGAGGCACAATATAAGGGGAGGGGGGGGGAGGGTTCGTCGCCGCAGCTGTCAGTAGGGTTTTTTTGTCCATCTGTTGCGTGCAATCCCACCATCTCTGCCCTCTCATGAAGTTTCTCTTGGTGCCCCGTGTCACGTACATCTCGATTTGGTTCTATGTTTGTGTTGTCAAATTCGTGCTGTATCCTCGTTTGACATGCCAGGTTGATATTCCTGGGCAAGGATGACACTTAATGGCTCTTCTTTGTGCGACCCTTAGCTACCAGACAAACATCAAACCATGATTTACTGTCTCTTGACAGTGAGCATCCGCCAGGAAATGTTGATAGGCGTCTTTGAAGTCTGCCAGTTTCTCTGGACAGTACGTGTCAAAAGGCTCCATGCCCCTTGTGTTACATTCTTGAGTTATCCTCAATTGGTTCGCCAGTTTGATATTCCTGGGCAAGGATGGCACTTAGTGGCTCTTCTTTGTGCCACCCTTAGCAATCAGAGAACACCGAACCATGATTTACTGTCGCTTGACAATGGGCTTCCGCCAAGAAATGTTGATAGTCGTCGTTGACGTCTGCAAGTTTCTCTGGACAGTACCTGTCAAAAGGCTCCACGCCCCTTTATCCCCTGTCTGCTGTCGTTTCACCGTGGCCGTCTCGTCACGGTTGCGTGCGTGTGGTGCATTGCCAGCAGATGGATTTCCACATGGTGGAGCTCTTGCCATCTCAGGTCATCGCCTCCACGAAGGGTCGCACTGGTGCGACCGGCCATTAGCTCTGGGTGCAAGGGAAAGTGTTTGCCCCGCAGCCCTTCTTTTGTTGGCGAGTGTGCTCCAGAAGTGGCCCGGTTGACAGTGTGTCCTGCTGGGAAACCCGCCTGTTTACAACTAGTCCTCCTCCTCGCTGCTTCCGCTGTCTCATAAGAGTTTAGCCGGTTCGTTTTCACGTTCTTAACTGCATTCACAGAAATGTCATACATAATAATGCTCAGTATTGTCTTTCACAATTTTTGAGAAAAAAGTGAGACTTATTCTCTTTTTTTGCAAATAAAAAAGTTACATGAATTGACAATATAAAAATAAAAGTTAAATGACTTGACAATATAAAAAATAAAAGTTAAATGACTTGACAGTATAAAAATAAAAATTAAATGAACTGACAATATAATATCTAAATCCACATCACTAATGTGGTTCACTTGCGTTTTAATAAATCAAATGCTACTTATTAATTCACTAAAATGAATAGGATTATGCCTTGTGCAAGTATAGGTCAGGACAGCATAGGGTTCACATGTTATTTACACACACACATGCACACCTGTTGTCTATATTACAAAGTAACTACCCATAAACATGTATTACTCAAAATTCTACTTCAATCCACTACTAGTTAATCCAACAAGCTACTTCAATACTACTTCAACACAGTGTTTATGCCACTACAACATTGTTCTAATTCGTCCTCTTCTTGACGCTCGCGACATATGTCTTGTCACATGATAAATATGGAGAAACTTTCCTTAAACATACATAGTAAAAAGAACAATGGTTATTTACACGCAAAAACATTTATACCAGTTGACACATCTGATAAGAGACTCGCAATTATACATTTATCATACTCGTATGTTTATACATAAAACAGTAAGACAATTTCATCTAAAATTACGTTATCACAAGAATTAATCACACAGTTGATTCTGAGAAGGGTAAAAATATTTTCACCATACAGGTTATACTACATTGTCTTACCCATTTTGCTCCCATTTCGTTCCTTCTTTAAGTTACCTTTCGCTTCCAGATCAGTTATTTCGCCTGTGGTGGTTATTGCGGATTCATTTCTCATGAATGGCAAAATTGTGGTCTTCTCTATTCTGTAAAACAGTTTCACCTTAACATATTGAACAAACAACAGACACAAAAGATCCGAATCCTCCTGCAGTTTAAATAACAGATGTTTTCCTTTACCCTTATTACATTAAACTAAGCTTTCCTTCGGTCCCATAATCAAAATTATTTAATCTTCCTCTACCTTCAAGAGGGAAATTTCTTCAGTTCAACTCATATAGGCTGCAGTGCATCCCGCACCAGCGAATACAGTAAGCTGTATTGTTCATAGCATCAGCAAAACACATAAACATCACTGTTCTAGGACAAGAATTAACGCAGAATAATTTTTCAGGCTCTGGCTCAACATCAATCAAGACTACAAAAGGGATCCATATTTCTGTTCCATTCTCCATTTGCTGGAAAACTGCTCGTCATTTGACTAAGACAATAATATTTTGGGGCCACGTAAATTACACAAACCACAATTCTTCTTTCACCTCAATGGAATCAATCCTCTTACGAAATCCACAGATAGCACTTTACGTACTTAGCTGTAAAGAACAAAAAAGACACACATCATCAATATTAACATATCATCGCATATTGGGAAGCCAATGGTTAAACAATCGTATTATTCCATCCTGTTTTCAAAATTCTAAACTTACTCATTCCTTTCTCAGAGTTCTCCTATCTTAAAATATTCATACAGCACGCATACTATAGTAAGAGATCCTCATTTATACTGACAGATATAGAATAGTAATAGATAGACAGTTGCACTGAAAGCAGAAAATCGGAAACAAGGCTACTAACAGCTGGGGACCTGGGTTTGCCAGACCCATAATACCCACAGATCGGATATTCCCCTGAGTTTTGCATTAATTCAACACAGATCTTGCTTCTCTCAGGAGTGACTCTTTTCAATTTACACCAAAAAACCATAAGCAGCATTTCCCTTGTTCACAAAGAAACCTTTTATCTTTACATTTGAACCAACCTAAATCCTAATTGCACAAGGAAAGAAAAAAAACTACAAACATCACTTCAATCAATCACATAGAAACATCTTTATCATTATTTTTACCAACGTATTATTCAGAATGCATATGTTACAAATGTAAACTAATCAATTCATTCCCCTCTCTATACACCCTATGAACTCACTTGCCATATCACTCATTTGTTCCGATTGGGCGCCTTCTGCGCTTATCATTTGTCATTGCCGGTTTTGTTCATTTCCATTTGCTGGATTATGTCTTGGGTTAGCCGGCCGAATTTCAACATCATGTGGTACTCTGCCTTCAGTCCTATTCCCACCGTGTTCAGCGTGGTATCGATACTGGTTGCCGTACCTGTTGCGTTCACGATCTTGTACCGGTCCTCGACCATTTCCATTGTTCCACCTGTGTTCGCGACTGTTACCCCAGCTTCTGTACGGCCGCTTCCGATTATTGTTCCGTTCGCGTCGCGACGACCAGTCACGCCATTGATTAGTACTACGGCCACTACTGTGGTCGCGCTGCTGTGCCCCGTAATAACTTTGTGCCTGATTAGGCGGGCATTCTGCTGTGTTGTATTCCAACTCTTGGAGAAGTGTCTTAAACGTTTCCACGTCCTCTTTGCATCGTCCCGCAAGAATGACGTGGCTCAAGTGCATCGGCAATTTGGTGATGCATATCCTAATTAGTTCCGCAGGCCCATATGGGTCGTATAGAAATTGATTTGCCTGCAGCATGTGGTCGAGTAGAAGTACTGGGCTGCCGAAACCAGACTGGTTCAAATTTGGCAGCATAATTATGCCATGCTTGACCCTATCTTGTGCCGCTTCCGACCAATAGGCGGACAGAAAGGCTTGTCGAAACTCCCGAGTGGAGTTGCAGTGACGCACTGTGGACCTCATGCGAATCGCCGGATCGCCTTCCAAATAGCCACACATATACTCTATCTTATGTGAACTTGCCCAATCGGGGGGAAGACAGAACTCAAATTGCTCGAGCCATGCTCGTGGATGTATTCCTTTTTGCGAATTTCGAAATTTCTCAAACTTTCTCACCGTAAGGAAATGTTTGAAATCAAATCTCCGCATTTCCTCCCAGCGAGGCCCTTGAATGCTTCTATTTTTCTCATGCCTGCCCCTCAAAATACATTCTTCCCTGTCATCAAAATCTCCCTCGTGGCCGGAGTCCCTCTCTGCACTGTTCGTACAGCTATTTTTAGTGCTATTGGCGAGTTCAGAATCACACCCCATGCGGCTTTCCAGATGTGCCACGCGTTCTTGTAACTCGTCTGTTACAGCTTTGTGCCGCCTGTTCACTTCGAACTGTCCCTTCTGAAATCTAAGAAGCGAATGCACTTCTTCGGTCTCTGCGACCGCTGCCGGTGTAGTATTGTTATCGCTCTCCGTCACCTTCATCGTGCCTACGATATCCGCTAATGCCGCAATCTTATCGTGTATTTGTCTCTTGTCCTCCGCCCCAGTCTGCTTCAATTGTTCTACTTGCTGTTCGAGTGCGTGAATCGCTTGACTGTTGTCCACTACTGTGATGCTAACGGACGCGGGACAATTCGTTTCCGCCTCCTGAACCCTGGAGAGTACCTGCTGGCGTTCCCTTTGGCATTCTTCTCTCAGCACTTGGAAATTCCTAAGTAGCTGTTCCGCGCTCTCTTTCGATTCCGCATCGCGCCTCCGCTTGCCCTGTTCTAAGGCTTGCAGACGATCATCGATTTGTTCCAATGTACGGCCTAATTATTTCATAATATCACTTTTTATTTCACTTGCCAGATTGTTTATTCTTTGTGAGATATCATCGGACACTTTCTGCATCGACTTGTCGACTTTATTTGTCTGCTGGATTAGTTTTTCGTCTATTTGTTCGCCTAGCTCGCGGATCGATTTTTCAGATTTCTGCGTCATTTGATCGCCTAGCTCGCGGATCGATTTTTCGGATGATTCTTTTTGTTCTCGTAACGATTTTTCTGAATTCTCTGCGTTTTCTCTATTTTGTTGCAATAAGACTTTCATGAGTTCTGCCAAATCAATTTGGTTAGTTGGAGACAAATTAATTTCTGGCTCTGATGTGAGCCCGTTCGTCCTGTTTTCCATTTCCTCTGAAGCATTCGCCAATGCATTTACGGATCCGTCCGACGCTTTAGTATTCGAAATCAAATTATCCCCTTGGTACATGTTGCTTAAGTTGTTGGACTGCCGACTTTTAGCTTAGTTATGTGTCTGCATTAGTTCATTTTATACCCGGTACACAACACACTAATCAGAATAAATGTATCCCTCAAAAATTAAGACAGTCACACGAAAGGTGCCCAACCTAGTACGCACTTTTTCACAAGCAAAACAAATTTATATCTTTGATCGAAGTCAGTGCAATTACAAGCGAGAAAAAAAACACACACACACACATATAAAACACACAAATATAGAAAAAAAAAACAAGACAAACAACACAACGCCGATATGAAACTTCATGACAGATTAAAACTGTGTGCCCGACCGAGACTCGAACTCGTGACCTTTGCCTTTCGCGAGCAAGTGCTCTACGATCTGAGCTACCGAAGCACGACTCACGCACGGTACTCACAGCTTTACTTCTGCCAGTATCTCGTCTCCTACCTTCCACACTTTACAGAAGCTCTTCTGCGAAACTTGCAGAACTAGCACTCCTGAAAGAAAGGATACTGCGGGGACATGGCTAAGCCGGGCGTGAGTCGTGCTTCGGTAGCTCAGATGGTAGAGCACTTGCCCGCGAAAGGCAAAGGTCCCGAGTTCGAGTCTCGGTTGGGCACACAGTTTTAATCTGCCCGGAAGTTTCATATCAGCGCACACTCCGCTGCAGAGTGAAAATCTCATTCTGAACACAACGCCGCTCAACAACACCGTGAATCTTTTGAAAGTCTGCTCAGAAACAACGCAGAATTTGTTTGAGCACTGCAGGTAAAAGAAAATTAAGATTATACAATGCTCGCAATCTAACGTTTCAGAGATTCCAGAGTCTAGCGGAATCACAGAACAGGGTCGCCATGTGTAATGTTGCTGCATTAATTCGTTCTGAAAGCGGTGCTGATATTCAAGACCATACAAGTGGATTAAAAGCTGTGAGCTGTCTGGGGAAGTTAACCTTGCATTACTGAGCAACTGTTTCACCAGGTATCCAGTCTAGCTTACCAAATTCCCAACCAGATTAACATTAATTATAATCTTTTATTAGTCATATATATATATATATAAGTCAATTTAAATAAAAAGAAAGAAATCAGTTTATATTTGGAAATTTATTTTAACATTGATCATTGAAGTTTCAGCATATTAAACTTGAGTCATAACTAAGCTGGTGCCTTATTTAGGATTGTGAAAATGTGAGTTTGTAATCTTACGGAACACATCAAATATGGAGCCAAGATTGGGAGACTGCATACATCACTGCATTCATAAAATAACACACGAAGAACGTTGAAACATATCCAAGAGGAAATTAACCACAACCAACCGGTTCAATTTTCACCCAAAGAAGTTACGTTCGAAGCGCAATACTGTCCGTCATGAAATTACCACACACTTTTATACTAAATTCATACTAACTCTCTGTGAAATTTTCCCGAAAAGAATAGCTGAGGGCTACTTCGCTGATTACACCACATGCTTCACGTGGTCAACTTCGTTTACACAAAGAGTGTAACTCCACAATAATTTTGATAATTAAAATAAATTACATCGAAACGCAATTTACAAAAGAAAAACCTCGAACTGGTTACTATCGTCTTACTATTAACCTGATGGGTCAAACACATGTATAAGCACGTGGTACTGGTCTCACAAAGTACACCCCAAGTGGGTTGAACATAAAGAAAAGTTGCTATTCAGAAAAATATTGTCAAGACGAGACCTTTTAATCTCACGCACATTCGCATTTAGGATTGATGATCTTAGTTAGGGTTACTGATCAACACGTGGTTCCACTTTACTCACAAAGTAGTGACAAAACATCTACCGGAAGAGATTCTGAACTTCACACTCGAATTACACTGCGTTGCAATTTAAGATAACATTAGATATTTTAGAGCTAAACCTGAAATAAAGGTGATTAAATTTTCAGTTAGGCTGAACTTAAGAAACCCATTGTCCTACGGGTTTAGCAGAGACACGCTTAGCCGGAGATCTTACCACTTCAGACGCTCGCCATGGACAGACTGCCCTAGCTCCTACCGAGCGTGCTTAACAGATACAAACGGAAGTGACCAAAGAGGCAGCTTGCTATACCAACATGACAATGGACGGACAGGACCATACTAAGAATAGAAACCTCTTTGCTTCTAGAAAGCGTAGTTACCTGTTCCGACGTTGGTCCTACTGTTCTCTAGCAGACAGGCTTGTCTGCTACCATCAAGCATGCAGCTAGAAATTCATTTGCTCATTCATTCTTTCACACAGAAGGGAAGGGGGATGACAGTATCTTATCATATACAGTATATAAAAGAAAGCGCATGTAGGTTCCGTATGAGACTGTGTGACATGAATTACATATAAACTGTGTTTTAAAGTGTAGTAGTGTGACAGCTCGTTCTTGTTTATGTGTAAAAGTAACACGTTTCACTGTTCAGTCTCCTCCCAGACAGTCAGAAACACCACAGTAAATTTATAAGAGGAATTTATGCCGTAAATGACAACAGATTTAAGAAATTAACATGAAAGGAATCCAACAGAGACCTTTCAAGGTTGTGATATGCAAATGATTAGCTTTTCAGAGCATTCACAGAAGGTCGGCGCCGGTGGCGACACCTACAACGTGCTGACATGAGGAAAGTTTCCAACCGATTTCTCATACACAAAAGGCATTGCCTAGTGAAACGTTGTTGTGATGCCTCGTGTAAGGAGGAGGAATACGTACCATCACGTTTCCGACTTTGATAAATGTCGGATTGTAGCCTATCGCGATTGCGATTTATCGTATCGCGACATTGCTGCTCGCGTTGGTCGAGATCCAATGACTGTTAGCAGAATATGGAATCGATGGGTTCAGGAGGGTAATACGGAACGCCATGCTGGATCCCAACGGCCTCGTGTCACTAGCAGTTGAGATGACAGGCAGCTTATCCGCATGGCTGTAACGGATCGTGCAGCCACGTCTCGATCTCTGAGTCAACAGATGGGGACGTTTGCAAGACAACAACCATCTACACGAACAGTTTGACGACGTTTGAAGAAGCATGGACTGTCAGCTCGGAGACGGTGGCTGCGGTTACCCTTGAACCTGCATCACAAACAGGAGCGCCTGCGATGGTGTACTCAACGACGAACCTGGGTGCACAAATATCAAAATGTCATTTTTTCGGATGAATCCAGGTTCTGTTTACATCATCATGATGGTCGCATCCGTGTTTGGCGACATCGCGGACAATGCACATGGGAAGCGTGTATTCGTCGTCGCCATACTGGCGTATCACCCTGCCTGTTGATATGGGGTTCCATTGGTTAAACGTCTCGGTCGCCTCTTGTTCGCATTGACGACACTTTGAACAGTGGACGTTACAATTCAGATGTGTTACGACCTGTGGCTCTACCCTTCATTCGATCCCTGCGAAACCCTACATTTCAGCAGGATAATGCACGACGGCATGTTGCAGGTCATGTACGGGCCTTTCTGGATACCGAAAATGCTCGACTGCTGTCCTGGCCAGCACATTCTCCAAATTTCTCACCAATTGAAAACGTCTGGTGAATGGCGGCCAAGCAACTGGTTCGTTACAATACGCCAGTCACTACTCTTGATGAACTGTGGTATCGTGTTGAAGTTGCATGGGCAGCACGCCATCCAAGCTCTGTTTGACTCAATGCCCAGGCGTATCAAGGCCGTTATTACGGTCATAGGTGGTTGTTCTGAGTACTGATTTCTCAGGATCTATGCACCCAAATTCCGTGAAAATATAATCACATGTCAGTTCTAGTATAATATATCTGTCCAATGAATACCCGTTTCTAATGTGCATTTCTTCTTGGTGTAGCAATTTTAATGGCCAGTAGTGTATTTTTTACAAAATTACCTGCACATTGTTTGTTTCCTGTTGATTGCTTAAGTTCAAGACAAGCTTGTTTCGGAATGTGTGCCATTATCAAATGTTGCTGTTGGCATTACATTTTTATATCATTTTATTCTAAGTCAATCTGCTTTTATGTAATAGTACTATTGAGCCGTGTTGCTGCTCGTGTTGGTGCTACTGATAGGTTGACATCATGTAATAGGAATAGTGGCGTCTCGTTTTCGTCTTGTTTTTATTGGCGCCACTGCGTTTGCTAGCGTTGTCTGTCCGCAGCGGTTATCGATATCTAGTACGGTGGTACTATCTTTGAGGGACGTCACGTGTTTTCCGGGTCAGAATGTGTTGGGTAGTTCGGTTGGGATGAACTAGCAGTGACCTCCGACAGCACACGGACATGCTGGGACCGCTGGCGGCACGCAGGCACTCCCGGATCGAGGGGCTGTAGTTGCAAGGGTCACCACCTCGTTCTCCACCGGACCCACGACGTTTGACTTGAGTGAACATTAACCCAGTAGTGAAACCTCCACTATTTTGAGATCACGCCGTTCGTTCGCGCGTTGCTGCTTGCAGGGTCGCTGAGACAAAGAGCCACGAGTGGAGTGATGGAGTTGGTGAAATTAATTACCCATTCGCCACCTTTTGCTATTAATCATTGAATTCCTTGTGTTTATTGATGTTCAACCAGCGGTATTTTTCTGCCTAGTGGCCGCTAACACTCCAGTTACCTGCCCTGCAGGTTAGCGTATTTTCGCGGCAGTGTACCTATCCTCACCTTGTCGCTGCTGTCTGGTAAGGCGTGTAGTTTGACAGCCTCCTTGATTGTGGTTCGGATATTTGTTTCTTTTGGACTACTTTGGTCGAAGTGGGTCCTTCTGCTTGTGGATGTTCTAAAGCACCAGGTTCAGAAGACGCAGTGCTGTCCACCGGTTCCGCCTTGCCTGGGTTATTCCATCGTTGTGTTGGTTATCAGACGTTAGGTAGATGATGCGAGAGTGTTGGCCAGTGTTTAAACTGTCACTAGTTTGAGTTGCCATCTAGTTAAGTGAATACAACTCTTGGTCGCCTGTCTCATCGTTTGCAAAGTTTTCCCAGTTAGATGCTTGGAGCACTGTCTGAGGCCCACTTCTCTCTTGATTTGATCAGATTGTGATGACTGTCAATAAGGCCTTCATCCGTGAATACAATTTCTCCTAGGAATTTTTAATTAGATACTGTCTCTTAATACGATTGTCCTTTTTTATAATATTTTAGTAAGAATTTGCTATTTAGGCTTTCAGCCATCAAATTGTTTTGACTAATTAGTATTGGGGCCTTCAGCCAACAAATAATTTGAATCCCTTGTCAATAAGGCCTTCAGCCATGAATGCAATTTGTCTTAAGAATTTTTAATTATATATTGTCTCTTAATATGATAGACCTTTTCTTATAATATTTTAGTGAGAATTTGCTATCTAGGGCTTCATCTGTCAAACTGTTTTATGAGTTATTACTATTGGGGCCGTCAGCCGACAATTTGAGTTTCTGGTCAATAAGACCTTCAGCCGTGAATGTAATTTGTCTAAAGAATTTTTAATTAGATATTGTCTTAACAGTCAAATTTGATAATTGTTCCTTATTGTCAACCTTATATGCAATGGTTCCAAATAAAGAGTACGTGATATATATATATTTAAAAAAACTGAGCAACCAACGGTAACTGAGTAAGGCCCTGTCCACACCCAAATCCTGCCTTCCCTAAGTCCCATGTTTCATCTATGAGACTTTATCTTATATTATACTTACGTTCAGATGGAGTGGCGGCCATAAAACGTCTTGGAACGTAATTACGTTTACGTACTACGTTTATAATGTAAATCACGTATTTAATTTCAATAGAAATTTAGTGGTTTTTTTTTGACAGTTGTAAAATAACAGAGCGTTCCAATGATACTTTATGTTTAGCATGGAGGCAAAAAAAGAAGGTATCCGTCATAAAGTCACAAACTTGAAGTCGACGTTCGCCATCTTAAGCAGCCCGAAACATTAGTTTCTCCGCATTCATGCCTCCAAGTGGTTGTTTCGTTAAAACTGCCAGCTTGCGTTGCTTACGGATTTACTGATCAAACCGATCATAGTTTAAAGTTTGAAGTTTAAAGGAATCACATTCCTTTCGTAAGTGCAGCCGTTCAAGTAATATTTTCTTTTGTATACATGAATTATGGTGGCACTGTTTACTTTTATCTTGATGGTTTTATTTCTATCATTCGAGTTTAGATTTGCCTTACCTTACACGGTGTCTGTTCTTTCTCTTCTTCACTGTGTTTTTCATTGCCTTCCAAATCGCAAATGCTCCGACATCTGAGTCACACTCTATCAATGGTCTCGTTCCCGCACGACACACTGCTCTATAACCACGCTGATTGTTGGCGCAGCATCTCATGCCCTAAACTCCTCCCGCTGATACTTACTCATTGGTCACATTTCCTCCACCTTTAGAAAAAATTATGGCTACAACACCCGGAGTCAGTGGACATGTGTGTACGAGTTTCGTTTGTATGATTGTATGAATGTGTATGTGTGCTTTGCTTCCTTTCTGAAGAAGGCTTTGGGCGGAAACTCATGCTAGCACTTTTTCGTGGCACCTGCCTCCTGTTCGGCATGCAAGTAGCAATCTATCCATTTAACAGTATAGTTATTCTCTCATGAAGTTTGTTGTAAATAATCCACTGCACTTCAACAGGAACAATACTGTACATAATTACAATAACAGAAGAAAAAAATGACATTCATTACTCTACATTAAAGTTGTCTGTAGCACAAACAAGGGATCACAATGCTACAACAAAAACTTTTGATCACTTACCCATTGAATAAAATGCGTGACAGACAGCAAAGTAAAATTTGAAACTAAACTGAAAACGTTTCACTTTGACAACTCCACCTATTCCGCAGAAGACTACCTACAACTATAATGTGTAAATGGCGATGAGTAGGAATTACTAACATGTCTGTCTTTAATTAAATAACAAATCAATGTGTAGCGTGGAGACACATTTATAAAAAAATCGTTGTCAATATACAATGACTCGTTCAGAACCATCATGATTTATCATTAAAATGATACAGGGGACACGAAACTAACTACATAACTAACTATTGGTATACCACAAAGCATGTTATACAGGCTAATTCATTTTGAAAACCTCA
Organism: Schistocerca cancellata; assembly: GCF_023864275.1. Classification (NCBI taxonomy): domain Eukaryota; kingdom Metazoa; phylum Arthropoda; class Insecta; order Orthoptera; family Acrididae; genus Schistocerca; species Schistocerca cancellata. The sequence goes on along the minus strand of NC_064634.1, from coordinate 278,040,884 downwards.
GAATGAAATTCAACGTACATTACAACTGTGCTACGTTTTATTATCCCTGAAAAACTGCCAAGTTACTGGCGAGAAATATTCCGGAAAACGAAGCAAATGGGGCACTGTAGGAAAGGTAGGTCTACATCTTATACAGGTTAGACAATCATTGTTGTTGTTGTGGTCTTCAGTCCTGAGACTGGTTTGATGCAGCTCTCCATGCTACTTTATCCTGTGCAAGGTTCTTCATCTCCCAGTACCTACTGCAACCTACATCCTTCTGAATCTGTTTAGTGTATTCATCTCTTGGTCTCCCTCTACGATTTTTACCCTCCACGATGCCCTCCAGTACTAAATTGGTGATCCCTTGATGCCTCAGAACATGTCCTACCAACCGATCCCTTCTTTTAGTCAAGTTGTGCCACAAACTTCTCTTCTCCATAATCCTATTCAGTACCTCCTCATTAGTCATATGATCTACCCATCTAATCTTCAGCATTCTTCTGTAGCACCACATTTCGAAAGTTTCTATTCTCTTCTTGTCCAAACTAGTTATCGTCCATGTTTCACTTCCATACATGGCTACGCTCCATACTAAGAAAAATACTTGCATACGTGTTAAAAGAGAAATATCCATTTATGTGGTCTTAAACGTTGGAAACCATTGTCTTGACTACGTTTTTAGCGTTGCACAATGCTGGAAGATGTTTAAAATATATCGTTTTTTACCCTGAAAATTGATATTATTGGCCACAAACTGAATGAAGCGTCGTAGGTAAGATTTCAAATTGAGAAGATATGTAAACTACAGTGATGCTAATGCACTGACAATCTAACAAAATAAGAACACTATGATGGATGGAGGTATACCTCTACGCAGTTCTGTTTTTTTGACATGTCAATAATCGTTCACTTCGTTGACATGCACAAGATACGATAGCATGCCTTGCTTATTTTCTTCTTGCTCTCGTTTATGGGCTAATAAAGAACACGTAGGTAGTTTTTTTGCAAACATGAACATTAAAAATGTTGTATACATAAGTTGAAAGCTGAAAATGTGACTAACAAGAAGCAGTACCAGTAAGCAAACGAGCATTAGTTCCAGAGTTCCAGTTTCACTTTCCATCGATACTAATATACTAAATGTGGAATAAATGCATTACGAAACCATCCTTTCCACAACACAACCTTCTCTTCTTGGTTATTCGAAATGATCAACAAAAACAAGTTAAATTAACGAAGCTAAATGGGTCATATTAGTGGAGCAAATACGCACTCAAATACGGAAAAACGTTCGTAATTGCCTTTCTGAACTGCGCTATTCATGCAAGCACTGTAATTTTTAGTATTTAAAACTGTCGTTGCATGCAAGAAACAACCGTAAACAGCAGTCTGCTAATGTTTTGGGCCATATTAAGGAACTTAATAATTTTTTCTTATTGATATATGTCTGGATAATTATTCGACTCACATACCAAAGATCCACTTGAGAAGTATTTAAGACTGCCTGACAAAAGAAGCTTTACGCTCTTCGTATATTAGTCTTAATTTAGTTACCTTTCGTTGTTCTCATGTCCTGGCGATAAGACGTTTTGTGTAATTTTATTAGTGAAATCGTGATAAATAATGAAAGCAATTTCCAAACAGAATGATACGATACCATGGATCCCAGCTCCTGTAACTCTGGAAGATTATTATTATTTTAATTTTGTTATGGAGAATTTAGATGAGGCGGCGATCTCCACAAAGGCGCTGCTCAACATGAGAGGTACGTGACTGTGTTCATCTCCTTTCGTTCGTGGCCGCCAAGGACAATTTCAATATTTAGGTCATACCTGCCGCTACATTGTGAACCTGCAGTCTTTCTTTTCATTTAATTACCAAGTCCGATTATTTTCTTTCTTAGATGAATAAATGCATTTTTTCCACAATTCCTTCCACCCAGGCCACGGGAAATGATAGCACTTAGAAAGTACATGCGTCTATCCCGATTGTACGTTGGCATACATTTGAGTGTGTACCAACTTATGACCCATTTCCTTCACCGGCTGACTAAGCTTCTAACAACTTAACAGGACGGTTACAGCTACTTAAAATAGCGGTAGGCCCCGCCCACGCTGGATTCAAAACAACGTACAGCTTAAGTCTATAGTGCCATCTCACTTCTTTTTTTTTAGCTTTATAATGTTTACAAGTAAGTTATATCCTAGTTAGAGATATTGTGCATTACATAGGTATACGAACTTGATGTTGTCTATCGATTTTTGCTTACCCTATCAATAATATCAAACAAAATAAAGAATAACAAAATACGGCTAGCATTTGATACTACCAATAACTTACAAAAAAATTGAGATCATTAAAAGCGACGTCACTATCTTTTCTAATTCAGATGTTACAAAATTTCCTGTGACGACTGCAATAGTTCTTACATCGAACAAACAGGACGAAATTTTAAGAAAGCAACCGACCAAGCTTTACATGCACCTAAAAAATAAAAATCATTGAGCGATCACAATAGAAAACGCTTTGGAAATTCTGCATAGGATATCAAAAGATCAAACCATGAACATTTTAAAAGAACTAAAATTTATGTACACACAAACAGATATCGTATGACTAGAAAAAGACGGACTACAGAAAAAGAAAACGAATGAACATAACACGATAAACAAAAAAGTAATAGACAACATTACTGTCGCCCATCTACATAATGCACAATCTCTGGCAAAAACATCTCTGACTACCTCAGATATAATTTACTTGTAAACATAAAGCATCATTGGAACGATTTGTCATTTTACAACTCTCAAAAAATAGCACGAAATTTTTATCGAAAGTAAATAAGTAACCTATTTAGCAACATTGTACATAAAAGAACTTAATTATTAGGTGTTTTATGGACGTCACTCCATCTAGACGTAAGTGTAATATGAGATAAAATATCATACTACTATTACACAGACGTAGAATGACGTAGAATAAAATGAAATGTAAATGTAATGTTAACTGAAACACTGATAAAGGCGCATATGCCGAAACGAGCTTGTCATGAACTTATGTAATCAACAAGAAATAAGCAATTTATAGCTAATTTTGTAAGAAGTATAAATAACATTCATCGATCTCTTTCGTCTTTTACTCATAGTCTGGAGGAGTTCATTGTGACTCGATTTGTAGGCGACTTGTCTTAGAGTGATATTAAAAGGGGGCCCCAACACCAACATGCAACTCTTCACAGTCAACTCCGAAAACAGTTGCCTGATGATAGCAGTAGCAATAATATCCAATTGGACTTCGGCAAAAATTTCGGCAGTGTGAAAAGACTGACAACTAGCTTAAGTATCTGGGGTTCACTGTGTCTAGAGATACAAACTGGAATGATCACAAACACAATTTTTCTTCCTATTACAGAATTTTGTTTGTCCAGATCGTCCAAATGGCCATCTTCAGATCACTTGTATCTATAAAAAATTTACAGGGCCAGTTTTTTCTTTACAAATGATCTGAAAATGGCGATTTAAATTCGCTGCTGCTAGTAATCATCATGTATTTTTTTGCACTCTTGGCGAATAAACTTCTGTAATAAGAAGAATCGTGTTTAAATTCTGAGATGGCCTCCAATACAACTGACAGTGTCATGTAGTTATCATGGAATGATCGTAGCTTTAGATACAACAAACGGCCGACCGCATACTTTTGGTACGATTCTGAAAACCTGCAGTTTGTCTACGAAAGAGGTTTCATACAAAATCGTAGACAGGACATAGTTGGTACCACTCTAAAACACGGGATCCATACCGTGCCGGTTCGAGAACGTTTTCCACGCAAGTGCCTTATCATCTGGTGCACCCCTCCTCTCCCCCACTTTTTCGTCGTATACCTTCACCTGTGTCGATTTGTCACTACTAATTGTGATACGTGCTGCATATAAACCTTAGAGTTGTAGCGCCTCTGGCACCCCTCTTGGCTTTGCACCCCAAATTGTGGCTTCTGTCGCTTGGGTCCTAAAGCGGCTATGGATCTATATCTAGTCGGACTAACAGAGGACGTCGAACATATACGAAGTTAGGTGGTACGAATACTGGCGAGAAAGTGTAGCAGACAATTTTGAAAAACCTAAACTTGCAGACACTCGCTAAAACCTGCTCGCAAATTTTTGAGGGCTTTCACATTCCACACACAAATTACAAATATTGTTCAGCCTCCTACCTGTCTAGTATGCAGATATCGCACGAGTGCAACTGGTGCAACTGGTAAAACAGGAATTCGCACAAAGGACGCACAAGTAGTCATCCTTCCACGTTCGATTCTTGAATGCAGCGGAAAGTTTTTTTTTTAATGTCATCACTCTTGTGATTGGTTTGATGAGATCTGCCACCAGTTCCTCAACTGTGCCAACCTTTTGATCTCATAGTACCAGTTGCACCTTACGCCCTCAATTATTTGTTGGATGTATTCCAAACTCTGTCTTCCTGTCACATCATCGGACAAGTCTTCCTCTTCGTAGAGGCTCTCACAGTAATCTTTCTACCCATCCGCTCTTTTTTCTGCATTCAGCAGTGGAATTATCAGTTTACTCTCAGTGCTACCACCCTTGCTTGTAAGCGTAAGTGTAATGTACAATGGAGGGGACATATACGAGGCAACAGTATGCGGACTTTTTACGACTCTACCGTCCCTCAAAAGATGCAACGTAAACTACACTGCCCTTGGTCTGCTATTGTGAAAATATATCAATACTCTTCACCAACGTTAGCTATGTAAAACAACAGTTCTCCACCCGAAGATGATAATGTAAACCATCGAAACTCGTTGCGGCAAAATAAACAAGTGCTGACGCAGAAACTGTTTTATTTGTATTCCCTGCACTTCCTATTTAATTCGTTCCTAAGTGACTTGTATTTGCGTGTTCCTGAATTTCTCGGCACATTTTTGTACTCCTTTCGTCGGTCGATCAGCTGAAGTATTTCTTTCGTTATCTATTGTTTCCTCGCAGTTACCTCCCTTGTGCCTACATTTTTCTTAACAACTTTGGTCATTGCCCCTTCTAGTGGTCCACTTCTCTTCAACAGAATTTCCTACTGAGGTCTTCAGTACCACAGTATCTACAGCGTCAGAGAACTACAGAAGTACCTCTTCATTCCTTAATAATTTCGCATCACTCCTGATTGCACATTGATTCTTCCTGACTAGTCTCTAAAACTACAGTCTATTCTTCTCATTACAAAATTGTGATCAGAGTGTTTATCTACTCCTGCGTACGCTTTACAATCGAAAATCTGATTCCGGAATATCTGCCTAACTGAAATCTTCTCGTATCTCCTGACGTTTTCGAAGTTTAACTCCTCCTCTTGTGATTCTCGAACAAAGTGTTCGCTATTACCAACAGATATTTATTGCAAAACTCGATTTTTCTTTCTCCTCTCTCATTCCTGCTACCAAGCCCATATTCTCCCACGTCCCTTTCTTCTACTACCTCCCCTGCAATTGTATCCCAGTCTCCCATGTTTATTAGATTTTCATCTCTCTTTATCTGCTTGAATTACCCGTTCAGTACTCTTATTTAGTATACTTACATCCTTTCTCTCTCCTTCTTCATCCTCTGCTTGCAACGTCGGCGTGAATACTTGAACTATTGCTGTCAGTGATGGTTTGATATCTATTCTGATGACAACAACGCTATCTGTCGTTCTTCGCAGGCCGCCTAATGGTGTATGACGGAGGATAATTTTGTATCACTAACTGGGCCCTCTAACGCCGTTCCACTCGCGAATAGCGAGTGGGAAGAATGATTATCGGTAAGACTCTGTATCGTCTTTAATTTCTGGAATGTTCCCCCCATGGTCATTACGCGCGACGTATGTGGGGGAAATAACATGTTGTCTGACTCTTCCCGGTAAGTTTTCTCCCGAATTTCAATAGTAAATTTCTCCGTGATGCACAACGCCTCTCTTGTAACGTCTGCCATTGGAGTCTGTTGAGCTCTCGTGCCGACTAAACGATCCCCTGACGAAACGTGCCTCTCTCTGTTGGCTCTTCCCTATCTCTTCTATCAGTCCTATCTAGTAGGGATCCCAAATAGATGAACAATACTCAAGAATCGGTGGAAAAAGTGCCATATAAACCACTTCCTTTGTAGATGAGTTACATTTTCTTAAGTCTCTTCCTACGAATCTGAGTCTGTAGTCTGCTTTTCCCACTGTTTGTTTTATGTGGTCATTTCACTTAAGGTAGCTCTGGATAATTACTCCAAGATATTTTACGGCACATACCGTTTTCAGCGGTTTGTTTTTACACAGTAGTGGATTTCTTTCTCTATGTATGCGCAATGTTAAATTTATCTACTCTCATGGTCAACTGTCAGAGTCTGCACCACTACTCCCCAAATTACCTTTACGTTTGTCGATTTTGTTACATTAAGAGGGACGTGGTCAGTTCCATCTGCAAGGAAGTCTTGAATCCAGTCTCAAATCACTCCGATACTCGATAAGCTCGTATATTTTTCACTAGACGGCAGTGAGGGACGGAGTCAAATGCCTTTCTGATGTCAAGTAATACGGCATCAGCCGGATTGCCATTGTCTAGGGTGCTGTGCATCTCATGGAGTAACAGAACGAGCTGAGTTCCGCAGGATCTTTGTTTGCAGAATTCCATGTAGATTTCTATGACGAGATTTTCACTCTCCAAAAACGTCATAATTCTTGACCACGGAACATGTTCTATAATTTTGCAACACATCAACGTCAACGATAAGGTCTTTAATTGTGTGCATCTGTTCTACGGCCCTTCTTAAAAACAGGAATGACCTTCCCTTTTTGCGCTAGGTACCCTTCGTTGCTCAAGTGATCTACGATAAATTACTGCTGGAAGAGGAGTAAGTCTTTCGCATAATCTTGTAGAATCTTATAGATATTTCATCTGGTCCTGGCGCCTTTCGACTACTAAGCGATTAGCCGGCCGGAGTGGCCGAGCGGTTCTAGGCGCTACAGTCTAGAACCGCGCGACCGCTACGGTCTCAGGTTCGAATCCTGCCTCGGGCATGGATGTGTGTGATGTCCTTGGGTTAGTTAGGTTTAAGTAGTTCTAAGTTTTAGGGGACTGTTGACCTCAGAAGTTAAGTCCCATAGTGCTCAGAGTCATTTGAGCCATTTTACTAAGCGGTTGTAGTTTTTTTTCTATTCCGCGGTTACCTCAATATCAACCATTTCGTACGACGATTGATAGGAGGGACCGTGTTACGATCTTCCGCGTTGAAACAATTTCAAAAGACAGAATTTAGTATAGTGGCATTCTCTCTGTTGTCTTCCGTTTCTATGACAGTTTGGTCACTAACTGAATGAATCGCTGATTTTGAGCCACTTATTGACTTTACATACGACCAAAACATCTTAAGGTATTTACTCAGATCGGCTGACGAAATTTTACTTTCAGAGTCACTGAATGCTTCTCTCATTGCTCTGCTAACACTCATTTTCGCTTCGTTCAGCTTTTGTTTGTCAGCTAGGTATTTACTTCTCTCGAATCTCAGATGAAGTTCTCTTTGTTTACGTAGCAGTTTTCTTACATGGGTATTAAACCATTGTGGCTCTTTCCTTTCACTTAAGACGTTACTCGTAAAATACTTGGCTAGGGTATATTGCACGATTCCATTGAATTATTTTTCCATTTGGTTTCCACACTCTCGTCCTCATCACCGAATTTTTCCAACTGTACAGTGTGTTCAAAATAAGTGTCAGTTATTCCCATGATAAATAATATTGGTCAAAATCAGAATAAAATTTCTTAAAAGGGTTTGTCTGGAAACAAAAACTTGTTGAGATATGGGCCCACCCTCATACATTCTAATCTGGTTCGTAGAAGTGGACATTACTGACAGTGTTGCATGTGGTTTCCATGCGTCCTCACACCTCTTTCAGCCTTTCTTCATAGTAAATCATGCACTTTCAAATATACGTAGCTCCATTCAGATCATGTCACATGCGATGATCACAGACACCTGTAACGACTGCACATTGTCCACGGATTGTTCGTACACCAATGCATTTAAATGTCTCCATAAACAGAAATCCAACAGACGTGGTTCCAGTGAACGGGCAGGATAGGTTCTCGGACCTCCTCGAGATATCCAGTGCCAACAAAATGATACGGAGTGGTACTGCCACACGATGCACACAAAGTGGGATGGTGCTGCGTAGCGCATAAATCACAGTCATACGACACCATTAACATCTGCCGAATGACGTGTCCGTTGAAGGGAATTTTCTCATTAATCTGAAGGAAACATCGCTGAAGGGCTAGTTCCCTTTACTAAAATATAACATCTTACTTAGGTGACTGTATTCAAATTGGTTTCGTTGTCTTCTCTTCGAGATATGACTATGATTCAAATGCCTCTAAGAGCTTTAAACGTCCCCTTAGAACAATTATACACGACTGTGCTTAAACTAATACACAATATTTTTTAGCACAACGCAATCTGACTTTCAAAAATCCCTACAAAGGAATGCCCCTGACTAACATTAACCTATACCTTTCACAAATCACTTACCTCACAAAAATCGTCGTTACTCGAACTACTGCAATACGGCGAGCGTCACTACTGCCAGCTAAATAAAAGATTCAAACTACAGAAGGCACTAACTATTGATAGGTATAGTTAGCTATTGAAAGATGTTAATAGAGAACAAACAATGTATTTACCTTAATAATCATAATATATATGCCATCCAGTCTTACAAATTTCAAATCTCCGCCATTTCTCTCCCCACATCCACCACTGCTGGCGGCTCACCTCCAACTGCGCAACGCTACGCGCTGTTCACATCCATCAGAAGATTCCACGTTCGAATCCTGGTAGGGTCTCCATATGAAACGTCCCCTTAGAACGATTATACACGACTGTGCTTAAACTAACACACAATATTTTTTAGCGCAACGGAATCTGACTTTCAAAAATCCCTACAAAAGAATGGCCCGGACTAGCATTAACCTATACCTTTCACAGATCACTTACCTCACAAAAATCTTCGTTACTCGAACTACTGCAATACGGCGAGCGTCACTACTGCCAGCTAAATAAAAGATTCAAACTACAGAAGGCACTAACTACTGATAGGTATAGTTAGCTATTGAAAGATGTTAATAGAGAACAAACAATGTATTTACCTTAATAATCATAATATATATGCCATCCAGTCTTACAAATTTCAAAGCTCCGCCATTTCTCTCCCCACATCCACCACTGCTGCGGCTCACCTCCAACTGCGCAACGCTACGCGCTGTTCACATCCAGCTGCCGCTGCCCAACACTACAATGGTAGACAACAATGCAAACTAGCCACATACTGCACACAGCACAGCCAGTGATTTTCATAAAGAGCGCTACGTAACGTTGCCAATAAGAAAACATAAACAGCCTACTTACACGCTATGAGACTTATCATCTGAGGTCATGAGTCCCCTAGACTTTTAACTACTTAAACCTCAGTAAACTAAGGACATCACACACATTCATGCCCGAGGCATGATTCGAACCTGCGACCGTAGCAGCAACGCGGTTTCGGACTGAAGCGCCTAGAACCGCTCGGCCACAGAGTCTGCCGAGATATGACTATGTCCACAGGTCTTCCCTGTGCGGTATTTCCGGGATTATGAGTGCTTGATGAATCAGCAACCACAAACTGAAATACACCGAGGTGACAAAAGTCCTGGGATACCACCTGTTATCGTGTCGGCGCTCGTTTTTCCTGTCACAGTGCAGCAGCTCAACATAGCACGGACTCAACAAGTCATTAGAAGTTCGCTGCAGAAATACGGAGCCATGCTGCCTATATAGCCGACCATAACTGTGAAAGTGTTGCCAGTGCGGGTCTATGTGCACGGTTATGTCCCTTAAATATTCGATGGTCTTCATATCGGATGACCTGGTTGGCCCAATTATTAATTCGAATTGTGCAGAAAGTTCTTCAAACCAATCGGAAACAACTGTAGCCCGGTGATGTGGTGCCCCGTCATTCCTTGAAATTACATCGTTGTTTGGGTACATGGAGTCTATGAACGGTTGCAGATAGTCTCAATTAGTTCAGTTTCACCAGAAACCCCAGTCCATTCCATTTAAACAAGCCCACACTTTTGTGGGGCCACCGTCAGCTTTCACAGTGCTTTCTTGACAACCTGGCTCCATGGTTTAGTGGGGTCTGCGCCACACTCGAACCTTACCATCAGCTCTTAACAACTGAAATCGGAACTTATCTGCCTAGACCAACGTTTTTCTCTTGTCTAGGGCACAGCCGAAAGCAGAAACGCTGCAGACGACGTCGTATTGTCAGCAAATGCACCTTCCTTGGTCGTCTGCTGCTATAGCAGATTAACGCCATATTTCGCCGCACTGACCTAACGGATACGTTCATCGTACGATCCAAATTGATTTCTGCGTTTATTTCACATATTGTTGCCCGTCTGTTAGCAGTGGCAACTCTACGTAAACGCCGCTGCTCTAGGTCATTAAGTGAAGGTCGTCGGCCACTGCGCAGTCCGTGGTAAAAGACAATGCATGAAATTTTATTATTCTCGGCACACTCTTGACACTATGGATCTCAGGCTATTGAATTTCCTGGTGATTTCCGAAATATCGGGCTGGCAAAATATGATATCCATTGACTCCCTTCAGCTACAAATACCGACTTAACATGTCTACATTCTACAGCATCACACAACATGACTTGGCTCCATTACACAGCACTTCCGACCAAGTGCCAACAAGAACAAGTAAAAAGATAATATTTGAAGCAAAGAGGTTAGAATGATTTACATGGTTCGTCTTTTTCAAAGATATTACTTCGATTAAGTGACACATATTTAGCAGAAGTTATTGAAAATAACAATGAATTTTAGTTAATATTGCTAGATATCGTATTTTCTTCTTAGAAATGAAATTATCGATGCCCATCGATATCGAAGGGTTCAAAATGTGTGTCAGGGTTAATTACATCACAAAGGGTAATGTTCTCCAATTGCGCTGGTAATTCGTTGTGCATAAATCCATGATACACAGCATCCGTTTGCGTGTTTTGTAAAGTGTATGGTCCTATGAGACTGTCACCAATGGTTCCTACCCACTCACCGATACTGAAGCGATCCTGATGCCTTACTTCCATTACTGGTCGAAAATTCCTATCTTAACACAGGAGCTTCTTGTGATAACTTACAACGTCATCTCTTGTGAATCCTGACTTTACCACCAAGTACTACACATTATTCGCTACATATGGAGCGGCCCATGCCTCAGTAGGTATTGGTTTCCAAACTTATGAGTATAGGAATCTCTATATTAGTTTAGACAAATACTATCACCTCGAGGAATATGTGACACCTTTTTAAACGCCTTACATACCAGCGGCGTTCCGAAAGTAATGCAACGTATTTTTTCTCTCGACCAGTTTCGGCTGAAAAATGTGAAATTCGTTGTAGTATACCATGGAATATTTCAGTTACGGACCCTGTCACAAATTCTGGAAATTTTTTGTCAGTTCCTATGGGACTAAACTGCTGAGGTCATCGGCGCCACCCGACCGCTACGGTTGTAGGTTCGAATCCTGCCTCGGGCATGGGTGTGTGTGATGTCCTTAGGTTGGTTAGGTTTAAGTAGTTCGAAGTTCTAGGGGACTGATGACCTCAAATGTTAAGTCCCATAGTGCTCAGAGCCATTTGAACCAAACCGATAGAGTAGAAAGCTTTCTGATCTGCCCATCAATTTTCTTACAGCTACTAAGCGCGAGCTGAAACTTTTCTTATTGGTGTCAATTGAAATTGAACGCTGAGTCGTAGGGGGCGGCGCGTTCATCGCCGCAACAGTGTTGTGCAAACCTGTCGGATCTTTCGCCTGCAGTGTTGGAACGTGCAGACACTCTCATTGAATGTGATCGACGGACCACAATCGAACACCTCACCGCACAACTGGACATCACTGTTGGTAGTGGTGACACACTCGTCCACCAGTTGGCGTAAAGGAAATACAGAAAGTTATGTGCTCGCTGGGCTGCTTGTGGCCTAACAGAAGACTATAAAGTGTCACATAGGACCATTTGTGCGGAATTACACGCACATTACGAGGCTGATAATGACTTTTTTTTGTCGAACATCGTCGCAGGTGACGAAACGCGTGTTCATCACTTCGAACCGGAAACAAAACGACAATTCATAGAGCGGTGCCACGCCACCTCCGCTCTGAAGAAAAATTATAAAGCCGCATCGTCAGTCGGTAAAGTTATGACGAATGTCTTCTGGAGTTACGAAGGGGTTATTTTGTTTGATGTCTTCCCTCAAGGTACAGCGATCAAATATCAATTGCATTGCGCTATTACCCTTAGGATCTTGAAGAAATCACTTCAGCGTGTTCATCACCACAAAAATGCTAGAGAACTCTTCCCTCTTCGTGAGAACTCAAGGCTTCACACAAATCCGAGCACCCGAGAGGAACTCACAAAACATCACTGAACTTCCCTTCCTCGTCCAACCTACAGCCCGGATCTCGCACCTTCCATCTGTATGGTCCAGTGGAGAATGCACTCCGCGGGCAGAAGTATTTGGATGATGGGGAGCATACTGACGCGGAAAGACCTTGCTCCGACATCGACCAGTAGAGTGCTACCGCGCCGGCATACAGGACTTTCAAGTAAGTTGGCATAACGTCGTAACTCTGAACGGAGATTATGCTGGAAAATGGGGCTAGTAGACAAAAGGTGTATTGGAATCCTGAATAAAACCTACCTGCTTTCAGAAAAAAGTATTGCATTACTTATGAGAGAACAAGGTAATAATGAGACTGAGGCTTGCGTTATGGCATTATGTTTTGGGGCGACCATGTCGACGGTCGACCGACTACTGTTGCAGAGTCGAGCCTGACGTACCAGTCGATGTCACTGTCGACATCAAACTCGAGCCTGAGCGGGAAAGAAATGGGATGTACTTCTCGAGTACACGCGTGACGATCTGCGCCGAGATGTGCTCGCAGCCCGTGAGAAACGACGCCGGCCGACGGCGTTAACTACCGCGGACGGCCAGATGTTCCAATTAGCGATGCAGTTTTGCGGCCGTAAATTTAACCTTTCGGTCTGCACGGAGATTTGCCGCCGACGGACGCCGCTGCGCAAAAGGGAGCGGACAAATGAGCCACGGCTGAAGAACAGTACGGCGCGGTGTAGCGACCAGTGTAACGACGCCATCGCGCCGGCCCCGGGGCATTCCGTGGGTGGTCGCGCGCCCTACAAGGCAGCGGGAAGCATCACGACACGTATCGAGTGCGCGACGCGAGAAATTACTGGGAATCGATAAATCTCCGTCCGGTGCAGGTCGACCCGGCGTCCTGCGGTAAGAACTGGAGCCGGCGGCCGCGCTGCCCGCTAAAGGGCTCTCGGAAAGGAAAGCCGGTCGCCTTCTGCGGCGCGTCCCCTTCGGCATTCCTGCTCTGCTGGCGGCCACGGCGCCTTTGATTCGCTGGAGGGGCCAATAACGTTCGCGAAAATGGGCCGGGCCCGGTCGTGTCTGGGGCAAGCACGCGCCGCGCTGACAGGCCGCGACGTCTGCGTTCCAGCTGACACGAGCCGGTCGTTCAACCCCACCCGCCTGCCCTTCCCACTGCTCGCTCCAGATGTAGCGCACGTCGACATTTTTTTGGCGACGACGTCGGCGAGGGCTTCTGGGCCATAGTCGTTCTCGACTGTCCAGTCAATTCCTCAGAGCGTGCCCTCGGGATTCGTTTAGTTTATGCACTTACAAGGAGACCCCACGGCAATCAGATTTTTGTACTTTTTATACAATGAGGTGACAAGTCGTGGAACAGCAATGTGCATATACAGGGTGGTCCATTGATCGTGACCAGGCCAAATATCTCACGAAATAAACGTCAAACGAAAAAACTACAGATGACGAACCTTGTCTAGCTTTAAGGGGGAGACCAGATTGCATTATGATTGGCCTGCTAGATGGCGCTGCCATAGGTCAAACGGATATCAACTGCGTTTTTTTTTTTTTTTAAATAGGAACCCGCATGTTTTATTACATACTCGTGTAGTACGTAAAGAAATATGACTGTTTTAATTGGACCACTTTTTTCACTTTGTGATAGATGGCGCTGTAATAGTCTCAAACATATGGCTCACAATTTTAGACGAACAGTTGGTAACAGGTAGGTTTTTTTAAAATTAAAATACAGAACGTAGGTACATTTGAACATTTTATTTCGGTTCTACCAATGTGATACATGTAACTTTCTGAACTTATCATTTCTGACAACGCATGCTGTTACAGCGTGGTTACCTGTAAATACCACATTAATGCAATAAATGCTCAAAATGATGTCCGTCTACCTGATTGCATTTGCCAATACGTGTAACGACATTCCTCTCAACAGCGAGTAGTTCGCCTTCCGTAATGTTCGCACATGCATTTACAATGCGCTGACGCTTGTTGTCAGGCGTTGTCGGTGGATCACGATGGCAAATATCCTTCAACTTTCCCCACAGAAAGAAATCCGGGGACGTCAGATCCGGTGAACGTGCGGGCCGTCGTATGGTGCTTCGACGACCAAGCCACCTGTCATGAAAAATGCTATTCAATACCTCTTCAACCGCACGCGAGTTATGTGCCGGTTATCCGTCATGTTGGAAGTACATCGCCATTCTGTCATGCAGTGAAACATCTTGTAGTAACATCAGTAGAACATTACGTAGGAAATCAGTATACTTTGCACCATTTAGATTGCCATCGATAAAATGGGGGCCAATTATCCTACCTCCCATAATGCCGCACCCTACATTAACCCGCCAAGGTCACTGATGCTCCACTTGTCGCACCCATCGTGGATTTTCCGTTGCCCATTAGTGCATATTATGTCGGTTTACGTTACAGCTGTTGGTGAATGACGCTTCGTCGCTAAATAGGACGCGTGCAAAAAATCTGTCATCGTCGCGTAATTTCTCTGGTGCCCAGTGGCAGAACTGTACACGACTTTCAAAGTCGTCGCCAAGCAATTCCTGGCGCATAGAAATATGGTACGGGTGCAATCGATGTTGATGTAGCATTCTTACCACAGAAGATTTTGAGATTCCCAATTCTCGACCAATTTGTCTGCTACTGATGGGCGGATTAGCCGCGACAGAAGCTAAAACACCTGCTTGGGCATCACCATTTGATGCAGGTCGTGGTTGAAGTTTCACATGTGGCTGAACACTTCCTGTTTCCTTAAATAACGTAACTATCCAGCGAACGCTCCGGACACTTGGAAGATGTCGTCCAGGATACCGAGTAGCATACATAGCACACACCCGTTGGGCATTTTGATCACAATAGCCATACATCAACACGATATCGACCTTTTCCGCAATTCGTAAACGGTCCATTTTAACACGGGTAATGTGTCACGAAGCAAATACCGTCCGCACTGGCGGAATGTTACGTAATACCATGTACTTATACGTTTGTGATTATTACAGCGCCATCTATCACAAAGCGAAAAATGTGGTCCAACTAAAACATTCATATTTCTTTACGTACTACACGAATATGTAATAAAAATGGGGGTTCCTAATTTAAAAAACGCAGTTGGTATCCGTTTGACCTATGGCAGCGCCATCTAGCGGGCCAACCTTAGCGCCATCTGGTTTTCCCCTTCAAGCTAGACGAGTTTCGTTGTTTGTAGTTTTTTCGTTTGATGCTTATTTCGTGAGATATTTGGCCCGGTCGCTATCAATGGACCACCCTGTACACAGATGTACGCAGTATCGCGTACACAAGGTATAAAAAGGCAGAGCACTGTCGGAGCTATCATTTGTACTAAGGTAATTAATGTGATAAGGTTTCCGACGTTATTATGGCCACACGACGGGAATTAAGACTCTGAATGCGGAAAGGTAGTTGGAGCTAGATACATGGGACATTCCATTTCGAAAACCGTTAGGGAATCCAAAATTCCGTGATCTACATGTCAAAAGCGTCGAGAATACCAAATTTCAGACATTACCTCTCACTAAGGACAATGACGTGGCCGACGGCCTTCACTTAACGACCGAGAGCAGTGGCGTTTCCGTAGAGTTGTCAGTGCTAACAGACAAGCAAAAGTGCGTCAAATAACCGGAGAAATCATTTGAGACGTACGGTGAATGGATCCGTTAGGACTGTGCAGTGAAATTTGGCTTTAATGGGCTATGGCAGCAGGCGGCCGACGCGAGTGCCTTTGCTAACAGCACGACATCGCCTGCACCGCCTCTCCTAGGCTCGTGACCATATCGGTTGAATCCTACACAACAGGTAAAACATGACCTGGCCACATGAGCCCCGATTTCAGTTGGTATGAGCTAATGGTAGGATTCGAGTGTGGCTCAGACCTGACGAAGCCATAGACTCAGGTCGTCAACAAGGCATTGTGCAATCTTATGGTGGCTCCATAATGGTATGGGTCTATTTACATGGAATAGACTGGGTCCTTTTGTCCAACTGAACCGATCGTTGATTGAAAACTGTTGTGTTCGGCTACTTGGAGATCATTTGCATCCATTCATGGACTACATGTGCCCAAATAACTATGAAATTTCTATGGATGACAATACGCCAAGCCACTGGGGCACAGTTGTTCGCATGATTTGCCCCACCCCCCCAATCGACCATTTCTGGGACATAATCGAGAGGTCAGTCTGTGCACAAAATCCAAACTGTCAACACTTTCACAAATCTGAACGCCTATAGAGGCAGCATTACTCAGAGTAATTCTAACGACTTGTTGAATCCATACCAGGTTGATTTGCTGCACTACGCGGGGAACAAGAAGGCTCGACACGATATTAGTAAGTATCCCATGACTTCATCGTTTAAGTGCATATATCGGGCGGTTATAGCTAAAGCGCAGCTACTCAAGAAGGTCTTGAGTGTGCTGTAATTACTGCATGGCAGAGAGTTGTGAACTTCACAAAGCATAAATATAAAAATAATACAAAAATCCGATTGCTGCGTGGTCTCCTTGTTAGTGTCAAACCATCCGTCCAAGAAGTTCCTTGAGTGATTTTATTCCTGGCGTATAAGGGACGTCAGCATAGTAACTACTGTGACAGCTTGAACTAACAACTGCAAATTAGAGATTTTCACTCAACCAACCAGTTGTGACAAGACAGTGTTAAGTAGTGGACGTGCGACACTAGTATGTTGACGTTGTTGTGTAACAAATCCCAATGGAGCAATATCTCTAAATCAAGTGTTAAAGACATTCTCCAGAACGTTTTAAAGAAAAGAAAACTTGGTGCAAAGTTGTCCGGCACACGCTGACTTCCGAACAAAAATGAGTTTATTGAAATGCAAAATGCAGAAAATTATTTTCTAGAAAAAAATCAACATGGGTATCGAGACTTATCAATAAAAACTTACCACAGAACAACAAAGTGCGGACTTTCACATGAGTGGTCAAAGGTTTGAAACATACTGGTCATTCTAGCTTATGTGACACACAAGTTCAACAACATCCCAAAGAAACACCTCTCTGACAGTTTCACGTAGTTCTATGAACATCCTGTTTACTATTCTCAAGTGAGGAGAGACTAACACGTGAAGCACTGAAACCAACAGCTTAACTTTTATCTATTTTTTGTCAATCCAGTCTCAGAATATTTTGGAGTGATGGGGTGTATCCTTGCTTTTGAGGTGCAGGGACATGCACTGGTGTGAATATGATTGGCTGGAAGCGACAGACAGTAAGTTGCGATTAGTGAAACCAACTACTAGGCGGTGCCCTACGTCCTTCCGGCCACTGAGGCGCCGTGAAGTCCTTCTCAGTCGCCTTCAGATGGGGCACAGTCTTGCTTCCCGTTCTGGTGGGATGACTCTAAAACTCATGGTGCTTGCGACGTCCATTTTAATATTTTATGAGATGTCTACCTCATACCATAACATTTGGGAAGTAGGTGTTACTGAATTACCAGGGTGGGTGACTTAGCTTTTTTTATGATTAACCAGGCAGTCACACTATTCTTTCTTTCTTTAACTCTAATCCTGTAGTTCAGTTAGAATTTTAATAAAGTAAATCAACATTGACTGAGTTACAAAATTTATATTCTTCTTGATTGAATGTGATGGAACAGGTGAATTGAGTGATATCGAGGGAGGGTGAACGTAACATATTTTAGGTATTTTTAGTTCTAGTTGTTTCACATATTCGTCACAGCTTTTTTTTATTTTTAAGCAAAAGCGCTAATAACCACGCTTTTGATTGACCCCAAACCCACCCACACACACACACACACACACACACACACACACACACACACACACACACACCTTACTATCGCTCGATAGCACTGTACACAGTCATCTTCATAAGCACGCTTTACTTAGCACAGTAACTTGAGCTGATGTACCGAGGGAAGTCATACTCTGACATTAAACTTGTGCTGCTCTGTTCTGATAAACACACAACCAGTCACTCGTTCGTTGCGAACAGTGCTCCTCACCATTCAGTGACTGCACTCGTGTTACTGTCTACCAAGTATTATTTTATCAATGTTGATCATCAGTCACTGTCTGATGCGGTTCTCGAAGACTTTATTTCAGAATATGACAGGTACCCAACTCTTTATTTACTGCATATAGTCTAATCTCTGTCTTCTCTTGTAACTTTGCCGCCCTCCAGTATCATGGAAGGTTTTCATTGTCACCATTCCTTTCATGCCATCCCTTCTTCTAGTCAGTGTCTCCGCATATCCTTTTCTGGACTTCATGTCTATAGAAAATATGTTGGTAGCACTGTGGAAGAGACAGTGAAGCTGTGCAGTTAAGCATAATGCTAAGCCGTGGGGTCCCGCAAACATTGGATGTTAGGGTATAGGCAAAGATATTGTGATAATTGCTAGCTTAACACGTACCCCCCTTCAGTATGGTAGTTATTTTTTCTCTGTGTTTAACAGCTGTCCTGCAAACACATCACATAATTCACTACCTGAAATAATCTGTATAGTATATTCGCCGGAGGGGGGGGGGGGGGGGGGGGGGGAACTATGCCTGTCGGTATAGACTATCCATCTTTCGTCAGGTGTTCACACTTCAGTACATCACCTGCAGCTCAGGGGAATATATATGTTTATGGCTGGCTTGTAACAGTAGTACTTGGAGGTACTAACCAACCTAAAAACGTACTCCTCGTAATAGCTATAATTATTATTCTGCAAATGAAGTAGATACTGACGTTATATATATATATATATATATATATATATATATATATATATATATATATATATATATATATATAACATGGTATAACTTACAAGGTTCATGCAGGATAGTGGAATATTACTGTTACTGTTGAGGTGTTCCCAGAGGCTGAATCATATTGGGTCCTTTGTTTTCCTGACGTGGTAGAAGCAAGGGAAATTAGTAATAGTTGGAAATTTTCCACTATAACTATTTATACATGTTTATCTTTCTACAGCTCAATATTATGAATACAGTCATACATAGCCGTTGCAACAGACGAGAAATGTAAAACGCATATTTAGGTTCTTAATAGACAAGATTAATTTCATTATGTTATGCCACTTAAATGTATTAAATCACATATATTTTTTATTATTTGTTCATATTTTGAAAAACTCCCAAATCAGAAAATAGGAGTCTTATCTGCAGCTGGTGCCTTGAAATGTTCAGGACAAAAACAAAAGCAGGCAGAGTTTTTAAATTCAGTCCTTCAGTAATTCTCTGATGAATCATCAAAAACTGCTGGAGCCAGTATAGTGCGTTTTACTGAGACGGTAAACTCTCATCCACGGCCGTTTTGAGAATGGCGGTTACAACAGTAAAGGAAAATCAGAGTTTGTCATGCAGTCGACGGCAAAGTCATAAGATGTAGACCAGTTACAATGGCAAGATCGTGAGTGAATTGAGTCAGTGACATTTTCAGATAAACCAAGTCGGGCACGAAAATACTAAATCTTCAAGTGTGTACAGAGATTTGAACTCCTTTCCCCAGAATGCGATTACTAAGACTGTGAGAGTCTCTTAAAGAAGGCCGTCTGGGTCTTGACGGCCTTCGTCTTTGTTTCTCCTCACGTTTACGAGCAAGTAATTTCCATGAGCTCCTTAATGAGTTCTGGCGTTCATGTGCAGCCAAGAAACTGCCGAAGTTACGAGCATTAATCGTACGGCAAAATATCACCTTCTTTGTGTGCTAACGTTTGAAAGATCTTCATTTCCTTTCTTCTTTCTTCCTTACCTCACTTCACCCCCCCCCCCTCGCCCGCCCACCCACCCACCCACCTCCCACCCCAATAGTGTCGGGCTGCCAGCGGAATGTGTCTGCTTTTTCGCAGCGTAGTATTGTAGGTTTTCGTTTTTACCTCGCCTTCATCTCTCAACAATGTTAGGAGTCACTGGAAACAACATGTGGTTGGTATGTCACGTAAAACTCTAGGTCCCTTGCAGGTTTTGGTGAGTGAGTCGCGAGTATTGAAACATGTGACATAAATAGACATATCTTTTGTGTAAAATGACTTAGAAGAGATAATTGGGGTAGTAAGCCGTATTGGGGTCCAATAGAAAGACTTGCACCATATCACCGAGCCACTCAAATGTATTATTACCTTTATATTATTTTATTTTATGGCCTTAATTGGACCACTCTAGTCATTTATACAAAGATTTATGTAGGTTGTTTTTATTTAATAATACAATACACTTCAGTGTTAATTCAACAGGACAATTCAATAGTACAGAGGTTATACGAGGATTATTATAATTTATTATCATATGAAGGATATTTTGCTATTCTGTATGCCAAATACTTGTATCAGATATTTTCTTTCTTCCTTCGTCAGAGATCGCTCTTCCCGTTACCCTTTTATTGGTCTTCGTATATGGCCTGGTTTGTGTGTCTTGCAGTATTCTCGTTTTTACTGTTTTCTGTTTTAGGTCATCTACTGTAATCTGGAGTTCGCTTATATTTTACTTATTTCTGTGATCCATTTAATGTTGCTCTTACTATTCCACAATTTTTCTGTTATTCCTTTACTAATTCTGTTTTCTGATAATCTCAACAGGTGTCCAAAGAGCGAGATACATATTTTCCTGATAGTACTCAAATGGTTCAAATGGCTCTGAGCAGTATGGGACTTAACTTCTGAGGTTAGCAGTCCACTAGAACTGAGAACTACTTAAACCTAACTAACCTAAGGACATCACACACATCCATGCCCGAGGCAGGATTCGAACCTGCGACCGTAGCGGTCGCGCGGTTCCAGACTGTAGCGGCTCGAACCGCTCGGCCACCCCGGTCGGCCGTGATAGTACTCATAACTGGTTGTAATCTCTTGTATACTGTTTCAAATGGTTCAAATGGCTCTGAGCACTATGTGACTTAACTTCTGAGGTCATCAGTCGCCTAGAACGTAAAACTAATTAAACCTAACTAACCTAAGGACATCACATACAGTTTCATTTGAAGCTATTCTCCAATGCCCATTTACTTGATACTGTTTACTTAACCTTGTCCTATTTTTTTTCTTCCCATCTTCAGTATTTTGTCAATTGCTGTTGTATTAATTGTTGTGAAGATGGTTTCAGCTGCGATAAGTTATTTTTGGTTGTGTAACTATCTTAAACTGTTTTAATTTTGCTTCTATATATAGGCTCTTTTTGTGTGTGCTTCTGGTAATGTAACTTGATTTGTTCAATTTTTTTATTCTGTTTTGCCATGATGAGTTCTCATTTAGGTTGTAAGTTACGATTTCACCTAAATATTAAAATTTATCAACGGTTCTGATTTCTTGTTGTCCTACTATATTTTCTTTGCAAGAGGTAGGACAGTTAGGGTAATCTCTGTTTTTTCAAATGGTATTCCGAGGTCAGTTTTCTGTGCTATTTCTTGAAGTGATATACCTTGTTGTTGGTTTCTTGAACATTGTTGGCTAGTAGAGCACGTTCACATCAAATTCCAAGCAGTTCAAACGTACATAATTTTTAGCACTTCCAATTCTTATGTTCCTTGGATTATCCTTGTACCATTCTCTGACTATATATTACAGAGCACAGTTAAACAGTAATGTTGATAAACAATCACCTTGTCTTAAGCCTGTTTTTATAAGGAATGCTTTAGAAATTTTACCTCTAAACTTCTCTTTCTACTTGGTGTTGGCTGGAGTAAGTCCTATTATTTGAATTGGGTTCTGATGGAATGCCAGATGCCTTAAAGTTTTTAGTACTGGAGGTCTACGGGGGCATTCATATGCCTTCTTAAAATCTACAAATGTTATTGCCAGAATTTTGTTCCATTTCGTGTCGTACGCCATAATTAATTGTAAGGTAATGATCTGTTCTGCACAGCTTCTCCGTGCTCTGTAGCGTCCTTGGTATTCCCCTAGCTCCTGTTCTACTTAGTCCTTATTCTTCCATGTAGAATTTTGGATAAAATCTTGTATGTGCAGTCTAGTGGAGAGATTGGTCTGTAGTTGTCTGGATGGCCGTGGTCCAATGTTCACGCAATTGTTTTGTTGCCTAAACTTTTGTTAGAGCCTTTGTCCAATGTTGATGCTATAGCACATTATAAGAAATACTGCAAAATATTAAAGACTGTAATACGGATGTCAAAGCAAATGTATTACAAGGAAAAGATAGTCATATCAGATAACAAAATAAAGACAATATGGGATATAGTGAAGGAGGAGACCGGTAGAACCAGACATGAAGAGGAACAAATAGCATTAAGAGTAAATGATGCATTGGTGACAGATGTGTATAGTGTTGCAGAACTTTTTAACAAACATTTTATAACTGTTACTGAAAAGATGGGGTTGTCAGGTTCGGTAGATGCTGCTATGGATTACCTTAGACCAGACATTTCAAGTAACTTCCATAATATGAATTTGACCCTCACTACCCCAACAGAAATAATGTCCATCATAAAATCTTTAAAATCAAAAACATCTAGTGGGTATGATGAAATATCAACAAAGTTAATTAAAGAATGTGATTCTGAGCTAAGTAACATATTAAGCTATCTGTGTAACCAGTCGTTTATCAGTGGAATATTTCCTGAATGGCTGAAATATGCTGAAGTTAAGCCACTGTTTAAGAAGGGAGATAAAGAAATAGCATCAAATTTCCGTCCAATTTCACTGTTGCCAGCATTCTCAAAAATTTTCGAAAAAGTAATGTACAGTCGTCTTTATAACCATCTTATCTCAAATAACATACTGTCAAAGTCACAGTTTGGATTTCTAAAAGGTTCTGATATTGAGAAGGCTATCTACACTTACAGTGAAAATGTACTTAATTCATTAGACAAAAAATTGCAGGCAACTGGTATATTTTGTGATCTGTCAAAGGCATTTGACTGTGTAAATCACAATATCCTTTTAAGTAAACTAGAATATTATAGTGTAACAGGAAATGCTGCAAAATGGTTCAAATCTTATATCTCTGGCAGGAAACAAAGGGTGTTATTAGGAAATAGACATGTATCAAGCTATCAGGCATCATCCAACTGGGAGTTAATTACATGTGGGGTCCCACAAGGTTCCATTTTGGGGCCCTTACTTTTCCTTGTGTATATCAATGACCTTTCATCAGTAACATTACCAGATGCCAAGTTTGTTTTGTTTGCCGATGATACAAACATTGCAATAAATAGCAAATCAAGTGTAGTCTTAGAAAGATCAGCCAATAAAATATTTGTGGACATTAATCACTGGTTCCTAGCCAATTCTTTGTCACTAAACTTTGAAAAAACACACTACATGCAGTTCAGAACTTGTAAGGGGTGTCCCAAGAGTATATGTCTAACATATGATGACAAGAAGATAGAAGAAGTGGACAGTGTTAAATTCTTGGGATTACAGCTTGATAATAAATTCAACTGGGAGGAGCACACCACAGAACTGCTGAAGCGTCTTAACAAATCTCTGTTTGCAATGCGAATTTTGTCAGACATAGGGGATATAAAAATGAAAAAGCTGGCATACTATGCTTACTTTCATTCCATAATGTCATATGGGATTATTTTTTGGGGTAATTCATCAAGCCAAGCTAAAGTTTTCCGGGCACAAAAACGTGCAGTAAGAATTATATGTGGTGTGAACTCAAGAACATCCTGCAGAAGCCTGTTTAGGGAACTAGGGATACTAACTACAGCTTCCCAATATATTTATTCCTTAATGAAATTTGTCATTAAAAATATATCACTTTTTCAAACCAACAGCTCAATTCATGGAATCAATACTAGAAATAAGAATAATCTTCACAAGGATTTAAAGTCACTTAGTCTTGTACAAAAAGGTGTGCATTATTCAGGAACACACATTTTCAATAACTTGCCAGCAGCCATAAAAAGCTTAACAACCAATGAAATTCAGTTTAAGAGAAGCCTAAAGGATTTATTGGTGGCCAACTCCTTCTACTCCATTGATGAATTTCTTAGTAAAACCAACTGATTTGTATATAAGTACAACATAACTTCTGCACAATTTCAGTGCAGTAATGTGTTCACTGAAAATTTGTGTGTCTGTGTGTGTGTGTGGTTGTGTGTAAGTATAATCTAACTTCTGCACCATTTCAGTGCAGTAATGTGTTCATTGTAAATAAGTATTTCAGTAGTTGTATTACGTGTTTATTACCTTATAAATAAATAAAAAACTTTTTTATTTTAAATTCAGTGCATTAGTATTTGTAAAATGACTCTTAGTGTTCATTAAAATATGACGATCATTCCACTTGGGACCTGTGGAATGTTACATTAGCTTATTTGTTTTAGTTGTAAATATTTGTCATGTATTGTTGTTTTTCTGACATGTTCCACATCCTGGAGGACCTCCTCACTACGGATCAATTGGAATGAAAGTAAATCTAATCTAATCTAATCTAATCTGTAAGGAGCCCTGACTTCATCACTTGCATATCTCCACACTTCAACAAAAGTCTTATCTTCTCCACATGTCTTTGAGGACTCACTCTACTTCTTGGTGAGTTGGCCGGTCTAATTTGTTAGGTTCGATTTTAACTGAGGTATTTAAGCCGATTTGTAAGAGTTATTTGCGTTCTTCACAATTCAAAAGTTTATTAAATGCTTCTACCATGATTTCAGAATTTTCTTTGTTACTATGTTCCATTCCCCATCCTCATCTTCCAGTATTAGTGACGGGGGCTCATACTGTTGTAATTCTTTCCCAAAGATTTTGCAGTAATTCCTGGTAATTATCTTCTATAGAGTTTATTATGTGTTTGTGGAATCCTCCTAATGTTTTGTGTGAACTTTTTCCTTTCGTTTTCGAGGCTGATGGCATTTACTTATGTTTTGTTTACTTGAAACTTTAACCATGCTAGATGTCTCTCTTCATATAATTTGTCCACATTGTGGAGTCCACCTTGCATGTTTCCTTCGTGAGTTCAAGGGAGCTAGACTCTCGGCTTGTTTCCCTGGAACTTGGTACCAATTGTTCTTCTAGATCATCCATTACTTTAATGGTTTTGTTATTTGGTGGTATTTGTCATTTTTAATTAGCTGATGTGGATCAGCCTCCTTGTTTTACTAGCTTTTCATTCTTTTTCTTGATTTTAATTTTTACTAAGTAGTGGTCTGAACCTGTGTCTACTCCTCTCACTATTTTAACATAGTAGATTTCGTTTGGAAATTTTTGTTTATACTGAATGGTCTAGCTGCCACTCCCTCTTCCTCCAGTCTCGGTGTTTCCAAGTTTTAAGTTTATTTGGCTTCCTCTTGAAGTATGTTGACTCAGATGTAAGATTATGTTCTCTGCAGAGTTCTACAATCCCTTTACCATTCTTGTGTGTAAAGTTATGTGGACTTCTTTTTCGAATTACATGTTTATATTTCCTTTCTATTCCCAGCTGGGCGTCGAAGTCTCTCAACAAGATTTTTAAATTCCTTCTATTTATTATGTTCTCAATTTGTTCTAGAAAGCCTCAAAACTTATCTATTCTTTCTTTGTTTTTATTAGAAATATTTTTTTCATTTGTAAGAGCATGAGCGTTTATGAGTGCATAGTTTTTATTTATTGTTTTAAAAGTCAGAGTTGCAGTTGTTGGTGATATTTCTTCAAAATCGGTTACTGAATGTAATATTTTTATATTCACTATAAATCCTGTTCCAGATTGGGGTCATTGCTTCATAACCCTCTGCTTTGGTTTCCCTTTGTAAATTCTATACCCTTGTGATTCTGACAGGTCCTCCATCATGTTTATCATTTCTTGGAGCCCCGTTATTAATATTTCTTCATAATTTAATTCACTGTGAAATTCTTGAGTTTCTCAGTCTTAAGTAGTGAATGTGTGTTGTTTGTTGCTATATAATTTACTTGCTAGTATTCAATCTTCTTTTTGTGTGTCTGTGTACATTTGAGTGATTGCAAACGATCTGATTCATTGCTATCTTCTAGTTGACTGCCCACAGAATCCAACGTAGTCTTCACCTGCGTTTTTGGGCAGGACGGTTGTATTTTTTTCCTAAAATACCTTTCCATATTTAAATTTCAAAGATAATTAACCTTAGCTGGAGAAAGCTCCGATTTATAACTATGGTTGTTAACCTCAGATGGTGTGTTTTGTCACGAAGAGCCGGTTAGGATCTCCCTATCCACCACCTAGGACAAATCACGTAGGAGTTTCAACTCCCCTCCTGCTACGACAACGTAGTAGGCTCATGGTATTATTATTATTATTCTTTCTTTTCTCAGACGTTATGTATGGTCAAATATAAAAGTGACACGGACCTTGATCAAGCGTGACTTCCTTTTAACTGTATGGTATATGTTACATTGCATTTAGGAACTCTCGGGTTATTGAACATGTATCAATAATTACGGATTTCTGTAGTTGTATATATATGTTTGGATGTAGCTGTATTGCGTTGATGTACTGGTGGATATTGTGCGGCATGACTCCTGTAGTTGATAGTATAATCGGTATAATGTCAACTTTATCCTGATGCCACATATCCTTGACTTCCTCAGCCAGGTGGATGTATTTTTCAATTTTTTCTCCTGTTTTCTTCTGTATATTTGTTGTATTGGGTATGGATATTTCGATTAGTTGTGTTAATTTCTTCTTTTTATTGGTGAGTATGATGTCAGGTTTATTATGTGGTGTTGTTTTATCTGTTATAATGGTTCTGTTCCAGTATAATTTGTATTCATCATTCTCCAGTACATTTTGTGGTGCATACTTGTATGTGTGAACGTGTTGTTTTATTAGTTTATGTTTTATGGCAAGTTGTTGATATATTATTTTTGCTACATTGTCATGTCTTCTGGGGTATTCTGTATTTGCTAGTATTGTACATCCTCTGGTGATGTGATCTACTGTTTCTATTTGTTGTTTGCAAAGTCTGCATTTATCTGTTGTGGTATTGGGATCTTAAATAATATGCTTGCTGTAATATCTGGTGTTTATTGTTTGATCCTGTATTGCAATCATGAATCCTTCCATCTCACTGTATATATTGCCTTTTCTTAGCCATGTGTTGGATGCGTCTTGATCGATGTGTGGCTGTGTTAGATGATACGGGTGCTTGCCATGTAGTGTTTTCTTTTTCCAATTTACTTTCTTCATATCTGTTGATGCTTTGTGATCTAAAGGGTTGTAGAAGTGGTTATGAAATTGCAGTGGTGTAGCCGATGTATTTACATGAGTGATTGCTTTGTGTATTTTGCTAGTTTGTGCTTGTTCTAGAAAGAATTTTCTTAAATTGTGTACCTGTCCATAATGTAGGTTTTTTATGTCAATGAATCCCCTTCCTTCTTCCTTTCTGCTTAATGTGAATCTTTCTGTTGCTGAAGGTATGTGATGTATTCTATATTTGTGGCATTGTGATCATCTAAGTGTACTGAACGCTTCTAGGTCTGTGTTACTCCATTCCACTACTCCAAATGAGTAGGTCAATATTTGTATAGCATAAGTATTTATAGCTTTTGTCTTGTTTCTTGCTGTCAATTCTGTTTTTAGTATTTTTGTTAGTCTTTGTCTATATTTTTCTTTTAGTTCTTCTTTAATATTTGTATTATCTATTCCTATTTTTGTCTGTATCCTAGATATTTATAGGCATCTGTTTTTCCATCGCTTCTATGGAGTCACTATGGTTATCCAATATGTAATCTTCTTGTTTAGTGTGTTTTCCCTTGACTATGCTATTTTTCTTAGATTTGTCTGTTCCAAAAGCCATATTTATATCATTGCTGAATACTTCTGTTATCTTTAGTAATTGGCTGAGTTGTTGATTGGTTGCTGCCAGTAGCTTTAGATCATCCATGTATAGCAAGTGTGTGATTTTGTGTGGGTATGTTCCAGTAATATTATATCCATAATTTGTATTATTTAGCATGTTGGATAGTGGGTTCAGAGCAAGACAGAACCAGAAAGGATGTAATGAGTCTCCTTGGTATATTCCACACTTAATCTGTATTGGCTGTGATGTGATATTATCTGAATTTGTTTGGATATTAAGTGTGGTTTTCCAGTTTTTCATTACTATGTTTAGGAACTGTATCAATTTAGGATCTACTTTGTATATTTCCAATATCTGTAGTAACCATGAGTGGGGTACACTATCAAAAGCTTTTTGGTAATCAATGTATGCATAGTGTAGCGACCTTTGTTTAGTTTTAGCTTGATATGTCACCTCTTTATCTATTATCAGTTGCTCTTTACATCCTCATGCTCCTTTGCAGCAGCCTTTTTGGTCTACATTTATAATTTTGTTCTGTGTTGTATGTGTCATTAATTTCTGTGTAATGACTGAAGTTAATATTTTGTAGATTGTTGGTAGGCATGTTATGGGGCGATATTTAGCTGGGTTTGCTGTGTCTGCTTGATCTTTAGGTTTCAGATAGGTTATTCCATGTGTATGTGTATCAGGGAATGTGTATGGGTCTGCAATGTAACTTAAATAATTTAGTTAGATGTGAATGTGTTGAGGTGAACTTCTTTAGCCAGAAATTTGCTATTTTATCATTTCCAGGGGTTTTCCAATTGTGCGTAGAATTAATTGCTCGGGTGACTTCATGTTGCAAAATTATCACTTCAGGCATTTGTGGTATCATCTTGTATGAGTCTGTTTCTGCTTGTATCCACCATGCATGTCTGTTATGTTGTACCGGGTTTGACCATATGTTGCTCCAGAAGTGTTCCATGTCTGTTATGTTTGGTGGATTGTCTATTTTAATGTGTGTGTTATCTATTGTCTGGTAAAATTTCTTTTGGTTTGTGTTGAATGTCTGGTTTTGTTTCCTTCTATTTTCACTTTTTTTGTATCTTCTAAGTCGTTTGGCCAATGCTTGTAATTTCTGCTTCTTTTCATCTAATTGCTCTATTGCTTCTTGTTGTGAGATTTTACCTAACCTTTTTCGTTTTTTGTCTGATATTTCATTTCTTACAAATTGTGTTAGCTGTCCGATGTCTTTTCTCAGTTTTTCTATTCTGATCTGTAGCCTGTGTTGCCATGTTGGTTTTGTGGGTTTCTTCTGTGAGTTGGTTGGTTCTGATCTCTGCCTAGTGTGTATATTTAGTGTAGTGAGTGCTCCTACATAAACCAGTAGTTGTAACTCTTCCATAGTTGTATTTTCATTTATTTTGTTGTGTATGATTGTGTTGATAGTTGTTATTGTTGTTTCGATTTGTGGGTTATTTGGTGGTCTATGCAAGAATGGTCTAATGTCTGTATCTGTTTCTTTCTAATCTATATATGTCAACTGAAATTTTTCTTCTATATCTAACATGTGTGTCACTATATGTTCTATTTGTGCTTGTTCTGGTGGCTGTCTTAAGATTTCGTTTTCCTCTGATTGTTTAATTGACGCGTTTTGTTCTTTGTTTGTTTTCTCTGGGATGTTTGAGTCCATTACTGTATTTTCTTCTTCTTCTAATTGCACATTATTTTGTTCCAGTACTTGTTGTTTGATGTTTTCTAATTCTGACTGGGTACCCTGTTATTTTTTTATTATTACACAGATCTGATCAGCTAGTCGTTGTTCTGTTAAATATTTTAATTCTGGGTATCTGATAATAAATGTTGTGTATACTTGTGATCTGTATCCAGTTGTGTTGGTTCCTAGGTTTGTTGCTTGGTAATAACAGAACATGAGGTGTCGATTAACTTCATCTGACCATCTCATCCTCTGTCTTTGTTTTCCTTCTAGGGGGGTTGCAGGAAGCATATCCTGCAAAACACTTCTATTTGGATTTAAATCATTTTCCAGTTGGCTAGCAGTGTCGTTACCATGGTGGGCGGGCATAGGGTTCAAGCGTCGTCCCCGACCAAAACGGCGCTTGTCCGAGGCTTCTTTAGTTCTGTCCTGAACCAAGTAATCACACTAAAAGGGGGGTTAGCCCTATTAGTGGTTTGTTCTTTTCGTCGCCTTTTACGACTGGCAGAACATACCGGAGGCCTATTCTTTTCCCGGGACCCCACGGTAATTATTATTATTATACGGAACCCCCAGGCGCGAGTCCTAGTCGCACTTATCCGGTTTTTTCTCTAATTACGATTAGTCTTTGCTTAATTTAAGCTCCCCAGCATGGTCCGAAACTTTTATCATGAAATAAAATTTTCCTCGTGGTAATTGTGGTTGAGAAGCACATAAAATAAAAATGAATCATCCACAAACAAGTCACTTCCGCGAGTGTCGACGAGAACCTACGTCATGTGGCTTGAGGATGATGAAAACAAAAGAATCTTCAGTTTAACTGAAACTAAGCAACACTACTTCCTCTTCTCCCTCAAGCATTAGACCAGTTGGTCCATTGCGACTTCTTGATCTACCCAGCTTATCTTGGCTCTACCAACGTTCCTTCTACCATTAGGGTTGTACTGTGGCAACTGTTTCGGAATACGTTCATCGCCCACTCCTTTGAAGTGGTCTTTCCATTCTTTTCTGTATTTCCTAACCTTTGCATTTAAGCTGTAAATTCCTGTATTCTTCTGGTTAGTGTCGCTTTTTAATCTGTCTCTTCTTTTTACTGGCTGGACTGTTCTTAGAAATCTCATCTCGGTTGCTTGGAGTCTACTATGCGTTCTAAAGTTCTTGGTCCAGTTTTCACTTTCACACAATTGTCATAACTTTGTAAAACTGTAGCATTGCCCCTTCGTGCTTTTCCCTGAGCGTTCGTTTGAAGATGCCACACCTCTCAATCTTTGCTAAGACACGATACGTCACATCCCAAGAATCTGAAGTGGAAAATTAATATGACCAATAAACTTCAGATTATCCTCGCAACTGGGACGGATAAACTGGTAACGAGGTTTGTAAAACAACACTGTTCTAAGACAGCTGAATCCTTACAAAGCTTGCCCTGCTCGCTCTACAACATGTATAGAATTCCAATTGATGATGGAGTCACCTGGCTGCCTTTCTGACTGAAAAAAGGGTGAAACAGAATTGTAATACGAAACTAACAACCTCTTCTGCAGGATGTGGGTTTGGGACAGAGCACTGAGACAAAGTGGTGTCTGGGCATGTATTAAGGTGTGCACGTTATAATGCGAGGAATGCTGTGTGAGACACATTCTCAAGCACCTTCTTGACTAACAATAATGATTTTGAAGGTGAGAAATGAAAATGAAACCTTTAAAAAGCCGTAGGATCCTGAGGCAGATGTTTCACCGATATGTAACAACAGTAGATGTGAAAAACTGGCTGGTCGCAACTCACATTCAATCATGAACTGTAAGAATCTCTGGCTGAAGTCACTGTGAGGTACCTCATATTCATGATGGTCAGAAACAGTATGATAAGCTTGTAAGGGTTTTGAAGGGTCGACTGTACTGAAAAATAATTGTTACGTAAAAAATTCTCTCCGTTGCGCCGTATCCGAGTTAATTAGCATTTAAGTTAGGCAGTCAGGCCGTTACGCGTGCAAATCGAAGTGGGCCGCCAGATACCACTAGTGTCAGTTGTTCTCATACCGTAGATTATAGCGCAAGAGACCACTGAGCCTCTGCATAGGGTTCGATCCTTGCTACTGCCCCATGTCTAATTTTTGTATCGCTCTGTTGTTCGGTTTTACGAAACCAACCAAAGAACACATTTGGCGATATGGTATCCGGCGGGCTGCTTGAAGTTGCGTGCACTACGACCTGACTGGCTAACTTGAACGCTAATTAACTTGTAAACGGTGCAACGTATCGAATTTTTTTCTTAACAGTTATTCCTCGGCGCAACCCTGCCCTGCAACATCCTTACTAACTTCTGACTACCCTGTGTATGGAAATATAGGCGCCGGCCGGTGTGGCCGAGCGGTTCTAGGCGGTTCAGTCCGGAACCGCGCGACCGCTACGGTCGCAGGTTCGAATCCTGCCTCGGGCATGAATGTGTGTGGTGTCCTTAGATTAGTTAGGTTTAAGTAGTTCTAAGTTCTAGGGGACTTATGACCTCAGAAGTTAAGTCCCATAGTGCTCAGAGCCATTTGAACTATTTTTGAAATATAGGCAATGATATTGGTTTCCAGTTGCCACCGACACCTTCAGATGGAATCTTCGTTACTAGAGTGTGAAATTGCTACTGATAACTTTAGTCTGGGGCTTCATGGTCTTTAGTTATCGTGATACTAAAGTCTCCAGCCCGATTCCCCGGTGCACAACAATATGTGAATGGATGCGTTTTAGACCTATGGCCATGTTAGAAGTCATGGTTTTCCGCTTTGCTCTCACGACGAGGTCCAAGTATTTATCACTAGCGTGTGTTGTACACAAATGGCTGTGATTCACCCAGAAGGAAGTTGGAACTGCGTGCACGTGGAATTCCTTCCTTAAACAGGGCTGCATCGGGTCCATCGTCGGCAAGTGCGTTATAGCCTGTCACGATTGCTAGTTTAGTATCGGTGACTTCCCGAAGAAAGATGACATCTTGCAAATGAGCTGCTTCTGTGTTGGCAGCGCTGTGTAGCGCTTTGCATTGGATCTCTGACTGCACTTTCTTTGTAAGAGACTCTGGCTGGGCGGACTCAATGGTAGAAGTTAATCGCCAGTGCTGTTGGGCAGTTGGAAGTTAGTCGCCAGCAGTGATGGAAGTACTATTGGGCAGTTGGAGGAGAACAGCCAGCAGTGATGTATGTTAAATGTGAGAAGATAGCATTGATGGAGGGTAGAGATCTGAACTGTTAGCGTAGGCTAACGATCTGGAAGTATCCGACTTGGAGATTCATGATTTTATGTTTTCGTACTGGATGTCAATGACGATTTATATTCGTGTTTGATCTGGATGTCACATTATGAAGGTAAAAAATACACTATTTGGTTTGCAACAAAATCTTTCCTTTGTTAACCACATGCCTATTAGTAGTTCGAATCTTTAATTTAGCTGGCAGTATTGTTGACGCTCGCTGTATTGCAGTAGTTCGCGTAATGAAGATTTTTATGAGGTAAGCGCTTAATGAAATGTATAGGTTATTGTCAGGATTGCTTCTTATTCAGGGCCATTATTTTGCATTAAGCAGTGAGAAGTCACATTGCGTTGCGCTACAATATTGTGGGTCAGTGTTGACATGATAAGAAAAAGTAAAGAGAAAGTAGGCTCAGTACGTTCAGTTTTTTCAAATGGCTCTGAGCACTATGGGACTTAACATCTATGGTCATCAATCCCCTAGAACTTAGAACTACTTAAACCTAACTAACCTAAGGACATCACACAACATCCAGTCATCACGAGGCAGAGAAAATCCCAGACCATGCCGGGAATCGAACTCGGGAACCCGGGCGCGGGAAGCGAGAACGCTACCGCACGACCACGTTTACTCAGTTGCTTCAGAATCAAATAACGTAGAAGTTTCATCTTCTCAGTCATTCAGCAATTCAAGTACGGATACACACATTTAAATAAAGAAGTTTCAATCTACGTCCACAGCATACAGCTAATGCTGCAAACTTAATATGCTGGTATGAAGCGCTTTCACGTTAAGCATTAAAGTAGTGGAATTGTAAGTTTTCATGTGAGGACGCTTTCAATCCATAACTGTATCGGCCTGCTTTTTACTTTTTTTGTTTCTTTTCGCTTTTTACCTAGCTAATATCTTTCACGCGGCGGCAAAACTGCATCCACAACGTACGTATGAGATTCATGCATACACATAGCAACGGATTTATATAAAATACACAAAATATGCTAAGTAAAATTTTTGTATTGTGCGCTTTTAATTAGTTTATTCCTGGTTCTAAAATATTTTATCTTTCGACATATCCCCAGCTAAGAGGTATCATGCAATTAATGAATAACGATTTTTTGCTTCAAAACTTTTTTTCAGATCAACTTTTTTTTCAAATACCGTGCCTACAAGCTGACGTGACTGAAAGTGCAAGGCCTACATTGGAGCTTGCTCCTGCTCTGTTTTGCTATGTAGGTAGAGTACCGGGAAGATTATGCACACGCAACTGGAGGCCCAGAATGCGTGCCCGGGGCCGAGCTTCGGCGCTGTAGGTTGAGCTGCCTACACGCCGTTCGGAGAAGCTGTGAGTGAGGCTGCAGCAGTGAAACACGGCTGGACACGACCTGTACTCGGCGCCTTCCCCCGGACAGTTCCGCGAATGCCGCGTCGGGACACATCCGCGTTGCTGGGAGCCGGGTCGCCGCCCCCCCCCCCCCCCTCCCAACCAGTGGCATGCGGTCTACGGCGCCTGATGGGCCTACACGCAGCGCTCTTCTGACGCGAAATTCTGCCCTCCAGCCTGTTTGAGACCGAACGGGCGCTCGGAGGGGGCACACGACTCTTGCACAGTACGCTAGAACACTGCTGTTGCATCTCCGTGCCTCGAAATGTCTGCTTAGAGAAATGCGATCCAGTCTTTACTGTAGGTGAAACAAACTACAGCTTTATGTTACCTACACTACTGTACATTACAATTGCTACACCACGAAGATGACGTGCTAAGGGGCGCGAAATTTAACCGACAGGAAGAAGATGCTGTGATATGCAAACGATTAGCTTATCAGAGCATTCACACAAGGTTGACGCCGGTGGCGACACCTACAACGTGCTGACATGAGGAAAGTTTCCAACCGATTTCTCATACGCAAACAGCAGTTTACTGGCGTTGCCTGGTGAAACGTTGTTGTGATGCCTCGTGTAAGGAGGAGAAATGCGTACCATCACGTTTCCGGCTTTGATAAAGGTCGGACTGTAGCCTATCGCGATTGCGGTTTATCGTATCGCGACACTGCTGCTCGCGTTGGTTGAGATCCAATGACTGTTAGCAGAACATGGAACCGTTGGGTTCAGGAGGGTAATACGGATCGACTTGCTGGATCCCAACGGCCTCGTATCACTAGCAGTCGAGATGACAGGCACCTTATCGGCATGGCTGTAACGGATCGTGCAGCCACGTCTCGATACCTGAGTCAACAGATGGGGACGTTTGCTAGACAACAACCATCTGCACGAACAGTTCGACGACGTTTGCAGCAGTATGGACTAACAGCCAGAGACCATGGCTGCGGTTACCCTTGACGCTGCATCCATACTGGCATATCACCCGGCGTGATGGTATGGGGTGCCATTGGTTACACATCTCGGGCACATCTAGTTCGCATTGACAGCACTTTGAACAGTGAACATTACATCTCAGATGTGTTACGACCCGTGGCTCTACCCTTCATTCGATCCCTGCGAAACCCTACATTTCAGCAGGATAATGCACGACGGCATGTTGCAGGTCCTGTACAGGCTTTCTGGATACAGAGAATGTTCGACTGCTGCCCTGACCAGCACATTCTCCAGATCTCTCACCAATTGAAAACGTCTGGTCAATGGTGGCCGAGCAACTGGCTCGTCACAATACGCCAGTCACTACTCTTGATGAACTGTGGTATCGTGTTGAAGCTGCATGGGCAGCTGTACCTGTACACGCCATCCCAGCTCTGTTTGACTCAATGCCCAGGCTTATCAAGGCCGTTATTACGGCCAGAGGTGGTTGTTCTGGGTACTGATTTCTCAGGATCTATGCACCCAAATTTCTTGAAAATGTAATCACATGTCAGTTCTAGTATAACATATTTGTCCAATGAATACCCGTTTATCATCTGCATTTCTTCTTCGTGTAGCAATTTTAATGGCCAGTTGTCTATGTTAGCTATCTTGAACTCCACGGCTATTAATGATAGTTGGTGAATGACACAAACAGCCAAAAATTCTTTTTAAATGTTTTATTTTAGTGCCATAGTATCCCGAAACC
The DNA here is from genome assembly GCF_023864275.1 of Schistocerca cancellata. Classification (NCBI taxonomy): domain Eukaryota; kingdom Metazoa; phylum Arthropoda; class Insecta; order Orthoptera; family Acrididae; genus Schistocerca; species Schistocerca cancellata. The sequence goes on along the minus strand of NC_064634.1, from coordinate 278,004,706 downwards.
GTTTATGGCACTAAAATCAAACATCTATGTAACGAAAAATAAAAGTCATCTGAAGATGGGCGTGGTAGCTCGAAACCGGTTATGGCACTAAATTAAGGCATTTAAAAAGTATTTGTGGATGGCTGCGTCATTCACCAAACTCTATTATGTACAGGCTAAAAACGAAACTGCCATTTATATTGAACACTGCCTGATCAAAAGTATCTGGACATTGCTATGTGATGTGGAGCTGACAACTAGATTTCACAAGAGGCGGACCTGTCAATGTAAAAGGAGATGTAAGTAGCGAAGCAGTAACAGCAGAATCGTTACATCAGGAGAGCTCAGTGACTTCAAACGTGGACCAGTCATTTGATGTCACATGAGAAAGAATCCAACACAGACATTTCAGTCCTTTTAAGGCTACCCACGTCGCCTGTTGGTGAAATGTAAACGCGAAGGAACAACCACAGCTAAAGCAAGAGTAAGCAAATCTCATTTCCTGACAGGTACGGACCATCGCGCATGGCAGATGGTTGGTGTGATAAATCGCATGAAATCAGCAGAAGCAACCACAAGTGAATTGCAAAGTGCTACCAACAGTCCAGATACGACCATGATTGTGAGTATGGATTTAAGACAAAAGGGGGGCAGTGGTTGGACAGCTACGCAGAAGTCACACATTTCTGCAGTTAGCGCCATGGGTTGCTTGAGGCAGTGTAAATGGTGACACCACTGGACAGCATATGACTCAAAGTGCGGCGATTTTCCCGCCAATAAATTTGAATTTTCCACCTAAATTTGAATTCCCTGCCATTTCCAGGGGCCGGCCGTTGTAGCTGAACTGTTCTAGGCGCTTCAGTCTGGAACCACGCGACCGATATGGTCGCAGGCTAGAATCCTGCCTCGGGCAGGGATGTGTGTGATGTCCTTAGGTTAGTTGGGTTTAAGTAGTTCTTAGTTCTATGGGACTGATGACCTAAGATGTTAAGTCCTATAGTGCTCAGAGCCATTTGAACCATTTTTTGTTAAGACCCATAGTGCTCAGAGCCATTTCCAGGGAAGTGTGGGAGGGGAGGGGAGGGGAGGGGAGGTGGAAGAGACTGACATGCCAGCTGGGGAGAAACCATGACGTTATCAAGGGGTGGGGGTGGGGGAGTGTGCCCCTGAATTCATGCAATCCGTGTAACAAAGTGGCACAGAACATAATTTGTCCCATTACTATGGACATGTCCGACAGGTGGAGGAACAACAATGGCCCCAGTGTTCGCTTATCTCTTCTCTGCCAGGGAGAAGGGACCATGTGAGGCTGAGGGCAACATGGAGGAGCTCTACAGCCAAAGCCATGGAAAAGAGAGGTCTATAGCTAAAACATTGGCAGTATGGGAGTCCATGGTATCTGAGAATAGAAAAATAGCGATAAGCGTAAATGCCGTTAAATTAAAAGTAAGTAATTAAAATTTATACACTGTGTTTGAATCTGTAGAATCTTTGAATTTGATGTAGGGCTCTGAGGTGACTTTGTAAGTAGGCAGTTTAGGTTTTTATGTTGGTAACGCCACGTAGCGCTCTGTATGAAAATCACTGACTGTGCTGTGTGCAATCTGTGGCTGGTTGGCATTGTTCGAATATTCGCTATTGTCGTGTTGGGCAGCTGGATGTGAACAGCGCGTAGCTTTGGGGAGTTGGAGGTGAGTCGCCAGCAGTGGTGGATGTGGGGAGAGAGATGGCAGAGTTTTGAGAGAGGACGATCTGGACTTGTGTCCGTCAGAAAAGACCGGATGTCATGACCTGATATATATATTATGACTTTTGAACTATTAAGGTAAACACGTTGTTTGTTCTCCAACCAAAATTTTTCATCTGCTTACTATGCCCATCAGTAGTTAGTGCCTTCAGTAGCCAGGATCTTCTATTTAGCTGGCAGTATTGGCGCTCGCTGTATTGCAGTAGTTCGAGTAACGAAGATTTTTGTGAGTTAAGTGATTCATGAAAGGTATAGGTTATTGTTAGTCAGGGCCATTCTTTTGTAGGGATTATTGAAAGTCAGATTGCGTTGCGCTAAAATAAATATTGTGTGCCAGTTTAGTGGTGATCAGAATAAGTAAAGAGATAAATTGCTGAGTACGTTCTGTTTTGCTCAACTGTTTGAAAATCAAATAACGTTAGAGGTTTACCAGCACTGTCATTCATAATTTTCCAAATGGGACGTTTCAGCTTGACATTGAAGGTTATTAGAAGAATGGGCGTGGTTGCAGCGAGGCGTAGGTACGAACCAAGTGAAAGACCGCTGGCAAATCAAGAATGAATGTGACAGTCATTTATTCCTCCACATTTCTCGCAGACAGCAGGTAGGGTCAGAAATCAGTCCCGACGTGTGACGAGTGTGCTTAGCACTACGGAATGGACACAGAGTGGGGCAAGGAGGAGCAGTAGGGAGAGAAGGAGAAATAGAAGATGAAGAATGGAGAGAGTTAGGAGGAGGAGATTGGCACAGAGAGGGCAGAGGAGGGGAGATCCAGGAGACAGGCGAAAGCTGTAGCGGGTGGATGGAAAAGGAAGGGGCTGGAGGACGCAATGAATAGAGAGGGAGGAGGAGGATTCGCCGTCAGCACTACGGCAGTGAGGAGAAGCCAAATCAGAGCTAATAGTGGGAAGAAGCGACCATTTAATTCCAGTACCTGTATTTTAACCGAGCGAGGTGGCGCAGTGGTTAGACACTGGACTCGCATTCGGGAGGACGACGGTTCAATCCCGCGTCCGGCCATCCTGATTTAGGTTTTCCGTGATTTCCCTAAATCGCTCCAGGCAAATGCCGGTATGGTTCCTTTCAAAGGGCACGGCCGACTTCCCTCCCCGTCCTTCCCTCATCCGATGAGACCGATGACCTCGCTGTCTGGTCTCCTTCCCCAAACCAACCAACCAAACAACCTGTATTTTAGTTTTAAATAACCGGCATTTTTCGGTATTTGCCTGGCCTCAGTCATAACAAGATTTATTCATTTTTTTTTACTAATAACCTGGTAAAAACGGTGTATCATTTTGACGAATCGCTTTTTTAAAAAATGTATAATGTTTATTCGTAAAATTTCCATTGCTTCGAAATACTGGATGGTTGTAGAAAATGGGAAAATTGATGAGTCCCATTTTAATAATAATTAGGTCAGTTGTAAACTACCAACATACTGACTGCGTAAGAATCTGTACAGCATTTCTAGATAGGGGTATGCCTGTTCACCATATCGCATGTCTTATTAGACGGTATGGGTTTCCGTGAAGACTTCGTCCCAACTGATCTGCATGGTAGTTTCTCGCAGTCGTCCTTGGACCTTCGTTGTATCGCAAAATGGTAGCATACGTAGTCTGGAAGTTTTTTTATGAAGTGCGGTAGCAATGAGAAACAATGTTTCAGTAGCCTTAACAAATCAAAAATGAGACGAGGCACAAAAAACTTTAGACATCATGTAAGGAGCAAACATCCGAGATATCCGTTGGAAAAGAAGAAAAAATTTGCTTAATATAACAGCAGAAAGGTTGGAATTTAAGGAGATGGGACCTTGATAAACTGACTAAACCAGGGGTTGTACAGAGTTTCAGAGACAGTATACGGGAACAATTGACAGGAATGGGGGAAAGAAATACAGTAGAAGAAGAATGGGTAGCTCTGAAGGATGAAGTAGTGAAGGCAGCAGAGGATCAAGTAGGTAAAAAGACGAGGGCTAGTAGATATCCTTAGGTAACAGAAAAAATATTGAATTTAGTTGATGAAAGGAGAAAATATAAAAATGCAGTAAATGAAGCAGGCAAAAAGGAATACAAACGTCTCAAAAATGAGATCGACAGGAGGTGCAAAATGGCTAAGCAGGGATGGCTAGAGGACAAATGTAAGGATGCAGAGGCTTATCTCACTAGGGGCAAGATAGAGACTGCCTACAGGAAAATTAAATAGGCCTTTGGAGAAAAGAGAGCCACTTGTATGAATATCAAGAGCTCAGATGGAAACCCAGTTCTAAGCAAAGAAGGGAAAGCAGAAAGGTGGAAGGAGTAGATAGAGGGTCTATACAGAGGCGATGTACTTGAGGACAATATTATGGAAATGGAAGAGGATGTAGAAGAAGATGAAATGGGAGATACGATACTGCGTGAAGAGATTGACAGAGCACTGAAAGACCTGAATCGAAACAAGCCCCCGGGAGCAGACAAAATTTCATCAGAACTACTGACGGCCTTAGGAGAACCAGTCTTGACGAAACTCTACCATCTGGTGAGCAAGATGTATGCGACAGGCGAAATACCCTCAGACTTCAAGAAGAATATAATAATTCCAACCCCAAAGAAAGCAGGTGATGCAGATGTGAAAATTACCGAACTATCAGTTTAATAAGTCACAGCTGCAAAATACTAGCACGAATTCTTTTAGAGACGAATGGAAAAACTGGTAGAAGCCAACCTGGGAGAAGATCAGTTTGGATTCCGTAGAAATATTGGGACACGTGAGGCAATACTGACCTTAGACTTATCTTAGAAGAAATATTAAGGAAAGGTAAACCTACGTTTCTAGCATTTGTAAACTCAGAGAAAGCTTTTGACAATGTTAACTGGAATACTCTCTTTCAAATTCTAAAGGTGGCAGGGGTAAAATACAGGGAGCGAAAGGCTATTTACAATTTGTACAGAAAGCAGATGGCAGTTATAAGAGTCGCGGGGCACGAAAGGGAAGCAGTGGTTGGGAAGGGAGTGAGACAGGGTTGTAGCCTCTCCCAGATGTTATTCAATCTGTATATTGAACAAGCAGTAAAGGAAACAAAAGAAAAATTCGGAGTCGGTATTAACATCCATGGAGAAGAAATAAAAACTTTGAGGTTCGCCGATGACATTGTAACTTGGAAGAGCAGTTGAACGGAATGGACAGTGTCTTGAAAGGAGGATATAAGATTAGCCTCAACAAAAGCGAAACGAGGATAATGGAATGTAGTCGAATTAAGTCGGGCGATGCTGGGAGAATTAGAATAGGGAATGAGACACTTAAAGAAGTAAAGGAGTTTTGCTATTTAGGGAGCAAAATAACTGATGATGGTCGAAGTAGAGAAGATATAAAATGTAGACTGGCAATGGTAAGGAAAGAGTTTGTGAAGAAGAGAAATTTGTTAACATCGAGTATTGATTTAGGTGTCAGGAAGTCGTTTATGAAAGTATTTGTATGGTGTTTAGCCATGTATGGAAGTGAAACATGGACGATAAATATTTTAACCAAGAAGAGAATAGAAGCTTTCGATATGTGGTGTTACAGAAGAATGCTGAAAATCAGATGGGTAGATCACATAACTAATGAGGAGGTACTGAATAGAATTGGGGAGAAGTAGAGTTTGCGGCACAACCTGACAATAAGAAGGGACCGGTTGGTAGGATATGTTCTGAGGCATAAGGGGATCACAAATGTAGCATTGGAGGGCAGCGTGGAGGGTAAAAATCGTAGAGGGAGACCAAGAGATGAATACTCTAAGCAGATTCAGAAGGATGTAGGTTGCAGTAAGTACTGGGAGATGAAGAAGCTTGCACACGACAGAGTAGTATGGAGAGCTGCATCAAACCAGTCTCAGAACTGAAGACCACCACCACAACAACAACCTATAATTTTATTAACATGCTATGAACTTTGGGTTATAACTGAACCGTTAATTTTGCAGTTGCTTCAGGGCGAAACATTGATACCATCCATAAGTGATGCTGCACAGTCATCAACTTCTGACCTTTTGCTCCCGCCTTCCAGTACCCGCGACCATCACCTTTGCCATCTTTGCTGGAAACAAGGAGACCGATTTCTGCTAGAAGTTCAATCCCATATAGATCGAGATGTCCTACTCCTTCATCTTCATTAAAATTTTTCAATCTCTGATCGAAGTCTACGTTTATAATGAAAACAATACAAAATAAAAAACCGAAAATCGATTATTTCGAAAAGCGGTTATTATGAGCGGTTTTAAAAGTAAGGTTAAAATGGAGACGGTAAGAGCTCATACTACTCAAAACCAGTTGTTTCAGCGATGACCACCATTTCTACTCAGAGCTTCGGCCCGGGCAGCATGCTCCTGTGATGGCCTCCAGGATAGGTGAATGCGTCAGTGGGAGCTGGCGCAAAGGTCAATGCAAGACGCACCAGAGCATGCAGGTCCGAATAGCGAACGCTAGCTTAGCCGGCAGCGACAGCAGCTGGCAGCGTTAGCCTCAGAGGGCGAGCCAGCGACCGTAGGATATTCCCACACAAGACATATGGGCGGTAGTAAAGTTTGCCCACACAGAGCATGTAAGCAGGCCCAGGTGTGAACCAAGGATTCCAAAGCTGGAGAGCTGCAGTCGATGGAAATCAGGTGGCAGGTGGCCAACCGGTGAGAAGGCTCTAGTTCAACTACAAGCGACATTTACACTTAGGCGCAGAGGGCAGTCCCGTAAAGAATGATAATGATGTATAGTAGTTTTGGCTGCAAAACCTCATCTGGCGTAGTTCGACGCTGGTTTTATTTGACGCCACTTCGGTGACTTACCCGTCGATGATGATGAAATAATGATGATAACACAGCATCCATCCATAAGTAGATTAAATCTCCGAGACAGCTGGGATTCGAACATGGGACTCCATGATGTAGAGGCAGCAACCCTAACCACCAGACCAAGAGCTATGAATGAGAGTATAGCACCCAGCAGCAGCACCTATAAGAGGCAATCAAACTAAAGCCGTAGACCCACCGCAATGGGACCATGGACTGGATCCATCCAAAAGTAATCACCACACGTGGCAAGTCGTTTATTACACGTGGAGTCGAGACGATCAATTGGTTCATAGAAGATGGTCGGCCGATGATGTCTCCTCCACCGCACCCACTCTTGCACTTCCTAGTCCGACTGAAACCGACGTCCTTTCCTCAGGTCGCCAGAGATGTGCAAAACACACGGTGTAAATACTGGGCCGTACGGAGAATTCTGCAGTGTTTACCAATCAAATCGCCGAAGCGTACCCTTCGTATGATCGGCAGTGTATAGGCGGGCGTTGTCGTGCAATAGTATAATTCCATCCGATAGCATTCCTGCGCGTTTTGACTTTATGGCGCGTCGCAGTTTCTGCGAAGTGTCTTTGTAGAGATGAGCATTGATTGTGGTTCAACTCTCCAGGAACTCGACGAGCAAATGGCCCCTGCAGTCGAAGAAGGTAATCATGGCAGGCCGCGGTGGCCGAGCGGTTCTAGGCGCTTCAGTCCGGAACCGCGTGACTGCTACGGTCGCAGGTTCGAATCCTGACTCGGGCATGGATGTGTGTGATGTCTTTAGGTTAGTTAGGTTTAAGTAGTTCTAAGTTCCAGGGGACTGATGACCTCAGATGTTAAGTCCCATAGTGCTCAGAGCCATTTGAACCATTTTTGAAGGTAATCATGGCACTACCGGAACTTGTGTGAACAGCTTGTATTTCTTTGGCGTTTGTCGTTCGCCTTCATGCTATCGGAACGCTATCAGACAAAATCATCCTGTTACACCACAACGCCCGCCACCACACTGCCACTCGAACAGAGGGTACGCTGCAGCGAGATGGTTGAGAAACAATGCAACATTCTCCTTACAGCCGGGGTCTTTCACCGTGCGACCGTCCCATCTTCGGCGACCTGAAGAAACAAATGCGTTGACGTCGGCTTCAGTCGGACTCGGAAGTGCACTAGTGGATGCGGCTGTGGATCCGTCAGCACTTGACTGCGTACTACGATACAGGAACTGGTGTCCAGTCTCCCAGTGGGATAAAAGTGTTAACGCGTGTGACCATTACTTTTGAATGGAACCATTCCACCGTCCTTTGTGGCAGGTGTTCCCCTTTGATTTGACTTCCAGTCATTGAAGATCCATTTGAGGATGCTGATTGGCGTAGTCCTCCTCTTGTAGCTGGATACTGACACTCATTGGCTAAAATGACACTTCAGTGCCAGACCAACACTCCTCGTAACGTAAGACAGGAAGGAGCCTGATGGCTGTGGCACCGGATGTGAGACGAGGCTGTGTGGTGGCTTTACGTACGGAATGGTCTGCGGGGCCACTCTTGCTGCGTCAGCTCTGGCCGTTCTTGCCAAAGAACACCTCGGCAGCCTCCCCCAGCCCTGTTCCCCCGAAACTTCTTTTGTAAAGTCATGATTACATCTCTCGTTAATTTGGCGACATCAAATAAAAATAAGCCTTTGAGCAACGTTGTTGTGGCATTCGACCATTGTGGTTTGAACTATTAGTCTGATTTTTCTTCTGACGATTCTTGAACGAGTTTACAGGTAACAAGTGTTCACGGTGTACTGATGTTCCAGTCCAGTGAAATCTCTATGAATGGAGCTAGAAAGCATTTGAATAATACATATCCGGGACATCGGCCTTGAGAAGATATGCTGATCTCTTATTTCAGTCGTGGCTTCAGTGCCTGTAGCTATCTATGCTCTATATCTCGTGCTAGTTTCGGAGCTCTGATTACTAGAGGAACTCTGGCGCTGCTATTTAAAAGGCCGAACACGGTGACGATAACGGAGACAGTGAGACCTGCGCGTTGGGAGTATACACTGACAAGGGAACCTCCCCATCGCACCCCTCTCAGATTTAATTCTAAGTTGGCACAGTGGACAGGCCTTGAAAAACTGAACACAGATCAATCGAGAAAACAGGAAGAAGTTGTGTGGAACTATGAAAAAATAAGCAAAATATACAAACTGAGTAGTCCATGTGGAATATAAGCAACATCAAGGGCAATGAAGCTCTGGAGCGCTGTGGTCGTGTGGCTAGCGTGAGCAGATGTGGAACGAGAGGTCCTTGGTTCAAGTGTTCCCTCGAGTGGAAATTTTAATTTTTTGTTTTCAGTTTATGTCACAAACTCTTATGTTTTCATCACTTTTTTGGGAGTGATTATCACATCCACAAGGAAACCTAAATCGGGAAAGCTAGAAGAATCTTTTTACCCATTCGCCAAGTGTACAAGTTAGGTGGGTCGACAACATATTCCTGTCATGTGACGCACATACCGTCACCAGTGTCGTATACAATATATCAGACGTGTTTTCCTGTGGAGGAATCGATTGACCTCTGAGCTTGCGATCAAATGTTTTCGGTTCCCATTGAAGAGGCACGTCCTTTCGTCGACTAATCGCACGGTTTTGCGGTGCGGTCGCAAAACAAAGACACTAAACTTATTACAGTGAACAGAGACGTCAATGAACGAACGGACAGATCATAACTTTACGAAAATAAAGGTGGTAAACTTATCACTCGAGGGAAGACTTGAACCAACGACCTCTCGTTCCGCAGCTGCTCACGCTAACCACGAGACCACGGCGCACATATGCTTGCATTATCCTTGATGTTGCATATCTTGCGCATGGACTACTCAGTTTGTATATTTTGCTTATTTTTTCATAGTTCCACACAATTTCTTCCTGTTTTCTCGATTGATCTGTGTTCAGTTTTCAAGGCCTGTCCACTGTGCCAACTTATAACTAAATCTGAGGGGGGTGCGATGGGGAGGTTCCCTTGTGAGTGCAGGAGCTTGGAGTGCACGTGACACGCTCTTTCCTGCATCTACATCTACATCTACATTTATACTCCGCAAGCCACCCAACGGTGTGTGGCGGAGGGCACTTTACGTGCCACTGTCATTATCTCCCTTTCCTGTTCCAGTCTCGTATGGTTCGCGGGAAGAACGACTGTCTGAAAGCCTCTGTGCGCGCTCTAATCTCTCTAATTTTACATTCGTGATCTCCTCGGGAGGTATAAGTAGGGGGAAGCAATATATTCGATACCCCATCCAGAAACGCACCCTCTCGAAACCTGGCGAGCAAGCTACACCGCGATGCAGAGCGCCTCTCTTGCAGAGTCTGCCACTTGAGTTTGTTAAACATTTCCGTAACGCTATCACGGTTACCAAATAACCCTGTGACGAAACGCGCCGCTCTTCTTTGGATCTTCTCTATCTCCTCCGTCAACCCGATCTGGTACGGATCCCACACTGATGAGCAATACTCAAGTATAGGTCGAACTGCTGAGATTAGCGGCTAGCAGCTCACCGCGGAGCTGTGTGTTGGGTCCTGGGTGGACTCGCGGTTTTATGTGGGGTGTTGGCCTGTGTCAAGCAGAACGAAGTACACCGTGTCTCCGTATCTGCACTCGGTGTGTGTTATCTTGGCTTAGTTCGAAGAGTGGATCGCAGTTCTTGGCAAATGTAATTGCTGTTTGTTTCTTATTGTAGTTTCCCTCCAGGTGCAGCTTGTGCAGTAAGTTATGGCCGATAGTGGGTCGAACGTGGCCAACTGTGAATGGGCCTCGAAGTGTGCCGATGTCCGTGGGAATACAATTACTGTGGAGGACGCAGTGAGAGTTTGATTACTTGTAAGTAGTTTCGTTGTTCTAAATATAAGTGTTGCAGTAAATCTGGGTGAGTATCCAAATGGTCCAAATGGCTCTGAGCACTATGGAACTTAGAACTACTTAAACCTAACTAACCTAAGGACATCACACACATCCAGGCCCGAGGCAGGATTCGAACCTGCGACCGTAGCGGTCGCGCGGTTCCAGACTGTAGCGCCTAGAACCGCTCGGCCACACCGACCGGCCTGGGTGAGTATCGCCATCCCGTTCACCACACATATATTTTAAGCTACTGATTAGCGCCCGCGTAATAACGGGATGGGAAATCCATTTCAAACTTCGCTCTAAAGTGGGCCGTGTGCCAAGTGGCTTAGGTGCTATTTCCCTGTATTAAAATTTCCTAGTTGCTACTGTTGTTCAATTTTGTGAATTAACCCGCTTTACTGTGGGCAGCAAACTGTGGTGTCAGCCGTTCGTTACAGCTGACGTGTTATTTGCAATTGCTATAACTATCGGTGTAACTGTTGATTAAAGCACTGGTAAAGATTAAATTGGTCATTATACATAATTCTCGGTTCCTTACTTTATTACTTAATAAACATTCTTGGTGACTTAAATTCTTTGTTTTAAATCAAAGAAAGTAAGCATCAGCTAATCGTGCTAAGTCCTGGTGGTTTTAAGTCTTCAAATATTATACGCCCGTACAAGTTTCCTGGTTATTGTAAGCGCTTCACAGCTTTAATATTGCAGAAGATACAGCTACGTTCTAAAAATTGTACTATTAAATTGATGTGAGGCCCAACTGGCTGCCATACAGGTGGTATATATAAGTGATACGAGCAGAAGTCTCAATCTATTGTTAATGCTGCCATAGAAACGACCTCATTTTGGATACAAGCCACCTTACTATCTATGTGTTTGGTCTAGTTTTGAAATTGCACTGCTTATCTTTCAAATTATTTTATTCTTCTTAATTTCGAAATGTCTTGTTTTTTTAAATTTATTTTAAGTTTCTACTTAAAGCATTTTAAAGTTACGGAAGCTTCAGATGTTTTATTGCAAGGTTTTTGTTAAATTTAAAAATGGTCATGAAACTATCTTGGTTTTGAAGTAAAAGTGAGTGAATGCACTGTTTCAATTGCGAGAGACTTCAGCAAGATTTAATATTGAAATTCTAGGTATTTTGTGTCTAGTACAGCAAATAAGTTCCATAAAAATGGTAGTTAAAGTCTTGTTTCCCATCACCTCTCCTACTACACGAGCTGCCCGTTTGGCCCAAATTGATTGTCTGCTAAAAGATGTGTTAAAACGTATGCTGAACATATGGGACCAATATTGTACACAACTAGTTTCGTGACAGTAAGGTCACATCCTCAAGTGCAAAATAACTGACCTAAAGAAGATATAAAAACCTTTTGTTAACCTACATACGGTAAACATTTTTGTCGTGTCTGAAAACCAGATCAGTTATTTAGTACCTAAGGATGTTAATTTATAGTCACGAAACTAGTTACGAATCAATAGAAGATCAATAAATATTCTCTCGGGAGCTGTTGCCGTTATTTATTATTCAAACTGATTTCTACAGCTCTGGCTTACCCACTCGCCAGGTGGAGTTAGCCTGCTACAGAGCACATATTGTTGCAATGGGACCAGCGACATTTTAACCGATCGTGGGCGTCAAGGCGAGGCTGCGAGCCTTGTTAAAACTGTATTACTCGTGCAGTAGAGCCGAAAATGACTAGGGGTTCACCATCAAACGATACCTTTTCAATTGAGAGGCACCCACATGCCTTGCTCATACTGTGGCATCAAGCAGTCAGGCCTGCAAGATGAGTGGTCTGCCAAGCGAGTGGATTCATTCTTAGTTATCGAGTAATATGAGCTCTAGTACTCACACTTAAGTTACAAGTTATCCTCCTATATTATTACTACGCAACGGAAACGCATATCTGACTTTCAGTGATTTACAGAACTCTGACTGTACACTACGCACTGGCAGTACCACATTTTCTTTTTGTCTTTTATTTGACGACTTTTATTAACACGTGGTCATCCCACTGAATATGAATGGCGCACACATTATAAATTCGGGACATTATGACAACATACAATTTGAAGGAATAGTCTACCAATCTCTTTCTTTTCACTATCCGATTTATTCCGATAAATTCCCTAACCTAAACACACAAATTCTATAACCTACAACAATAACATATGAGAAATTCCGCCCAGTGGGCATGGCTTTACATTAGTGAATCTCTATATTATGGTCTCGTAATTTATTTAACGCTACAGTGCACTTTCTGGATAGGTTGGTGGATCTTTTATTATACCTCACACTTCGACTCTCACAATCATCATCACGAAACTTTCCTCCAGACCGAGCGGTACAGAAGGAACAAGCATAACCCACTAATCTTTTGAAACTACTTCGCTACACACCCATGGAAACCACACATACCCAAATTACATGACATACACCACACAACAATATGAAATACTACACAGAGAATGGTTACAACATTATCACTTTCAGCTTTCCCACTTCAATTAATATTGATCCCAGTTTCACACGACACTGCCCCACTTTGTAATTCTACTTTCCTACTGTGAACTCTGGAGATAAATGCACGTCTTCCTGTGCAATGCAAGCCATGTGGCGTTGCTGGATAGACGGCCGACTCACCTTGCTTGTCTCTCAGAGTTTGAATCTAGCGTCACACGCAAAGTAATTTTAATGTATTCATCACACACGCGATTCCTCAACTGATACCATGGACGAGTACTTCTCTTTATCCTTTGTCTCATACACAGATTGAGACTCACACAGTACTCACCACGTGGAAGTACTCGTCTCTAATTTCAAGTCCTGCACACGCCATTTCTTAAATATTTCAACTTATGGTACACACGCTATTTCTTAAATATTTCAACTTATTGTACACACGCTAGTAATTCAGCTTAGCTTAAGCACACGGAAATATTTCAACTTATTGCTACACGTGGTCTCTTTGTGACCGTTGGTCACTTCCGAAGATTACTACAATCCCATTAATATTACCTGCCTGACCTTTAATTCTCCCCACAAAAGTTCCTGAAATAGAGAAATTATTATTTCAAACTACTCTTAAATATTCCACATGCATACCATGCCTCCATTCTTTCGTCATTACGTAGCACAACTAAAACAGGTGTTAACAGCACAGGATCCAGCGGCAGAGTGCTGAAACATGGCCGTATTCAGGTTCTCTCGCACCTCTGTCGAAGTGGGAGAAGCACCTTGCTACCTTATTGGTCAGCCACATTTCAGGCGCTCAAAGCTCTGGTAAATTTCATGTCTTTGGTCCCACCAAAGGTGGCCAAAGGATCGACTCAAAGATGATCATATATTCACATTCACTATCTGTGGTTAGCAGACGACCATACATTCATTCATTTTAAAAGATCTCACCAAACTGGATGTAGGGATTTATTTTGTGGGAGTGCACATATGATAAATTAAATAAATAAATTGTCATTCATTCCTACACTGGTATCCGGCTTCGCTGTATTAATTGAAATTGAGTTATTTTACAAAAAAAAATGTGTTGTTTTGACAAAAATAATGAAGTATGTTGTACCTATATTCAATGTCGGGCGGTACTGTACCCTTTCACAATCGGTGGTGTAATATACAGGGTGAGGCGTTTAAAACTGTTAGTCGGAATATTTGGCGAAATACACATCGAATTAAAAAAGAGTGGTAATAAACGTTGTTGACCTCTAAGAGGGACATCCATTAACATAACGCTCGACCCCCTACGCCAGTCCCAGGGGTGGGAGGGGGGCGAACTTTGAAATCTTAAATAGGAACCCCTATTTTTTTATTGCAGATTTGGATTCTCCATGAAAAAATACGTAACTTTTGTATGAAACATTTCTTTCGTTTCATGATAGATGGCGCTGTAATCGGCAAACATGGAAATGAAGTGACAATATTTGTGAAACGGTACTCCACATCCGATTAAGACAATCGAAGTTCTTTTTCGATATTTTTGATAATGCTATCATGTGACACTCCTCACAATCGAATGAAGCATAGACCGTGATAATACGCTCAGTCCGCGGTCAGAATGTGCATGTTACTTCAATGGTTCGGACTGAACACATCTCGTCGCAATTGTTCCACGATGTTAAGGATAGCAGAAAAAGTCGATATCATTGTGGCGTACTTTGAAGCTCATAGAAATGTTGACAAGGTTTGTCAAAGGTATGCTACTCTGTTTCCCGATAGGAATGTTCAGTCTGCAACGACGTTTCGTAGTATTGTCCACCTGTTTACTGAATCTAGAAGTGTTAAACCTAGGGAAAGAGTCCGACCGAGGCCTGTGACAAACGAAAATATCACAGTGCATTTTTTTAGCTGCGGTTGCCACAAATCCTCACATTAGTTCAAATGGTTCAAATGGCTCTGAGCACTATGGGACTTAACTGCGGAGGTCATCAGTCCCGTAGAACTTAGAACTACTTAAACCTAACTAACCTAAGGACATCACACACATCCACGCCCGAGGCAGGATTCGAACCTGCGACCGTAGCAGTCGCGCGGTTCCGGACTGAGCGCCTAGAACCGCTAGGCTACCGCGGCCGGCTCACATTAGTTCTCGGAAAATTGTACGAGGTTCAGCAATTTCACAAAGACGTATTCTACGCATACTGCAAGCACACAAATGGCATCCTTTTCATTTATCGTTGCATCAAGAACTGCATGGTCACGATTTTTACAATCGCCTGAATTTCTACAACTGGATACAGGAACAACTGGCAGTCAATGATAGTTTCATTTCACAGATGCTTTTCTCCGACGAATCAAATTTTTCGAATCGTGGTCAAGTGAGTCTACATAATGGGCATTATTGATCAGTGCGGAATCCTCATTGGGTAAGGCAAGTTGAACATCAACGCCAATGGAGTGTCAACGTTTGGTGCGCTATTTTAGGCGTGCAGGTAATTGGCCCATGTTTCATAGAAGGTAATCTAACTGTTCAGATGTACGTTGTGGATAATGTTTTACCGCCAGCCGGAGTGGCCATGTGGTTCTAGGTGCTACAGTCTGGAGCCGAGCGACCGATACGGTCGCAGGTTCGAATCCTGCCTCGGGCATGGATGTGTGTGATGTCCTTAGGGTAGTTAGGTTTAATTAGCTCTAAGTTCTAGGCGACTGATGACCTCAGAAGTTAAGTCGCTTATTGCTCAGAGCCATTTGAACCATTTTTGATAATGTTTTACCCACACTAATGGACGATGTTCCACTTCAAACGAGACTGGATATGTTGTTTCAAGATGATGGATGCCCAGCGCATTATTCACGACTAGCTCGAGAAGTTTTGTAACGAAACCATCCAGATCGATGGGCTGGACGAGAAGGTCCTCAAATGTGGCCCGCACATTCACCCGATTTGACTTCTGTCAATTTTTTCCTGTGAGTGTGGCTAAAAGAGGCAGTTTACATAGATGTACCATCAACCCCCGAAGATACACGGTAGCAAATTCGCAATGAATGTACAAACATTAGCGCAGAGACAGTAATACATGTCGGGTTGTCATTCAGACACAAAGTTGCAATGTGCATTAGAAACAACGGACAACATTTCGAACATTTTCTGCACTGAACACGTGAGAGGCAAGGGGACTCAGAGTAATCAAGCTACCTGACATGGTTAGAGGCAAGGGGACTCACCAAAATCAAGCACCCCGAAAGGAACACATTACTAGAACACATTACTACTATGTCCACTTCGTTCTTCCTGGGTAACGTTAAACTTAGTTCAAGAATGCATTGCTGGAGGGTAGACGGTGTCACATGATAACATTTTCCCAAATAATGTAGTTTGATTTTCCTAATCGGATGTGTTTTTTTGTGAGATATTACCGTTTGGCAACGAATGTCAACCCATATTCATGCGTGCCGATAACAGCGCCATCTACCATGAAACGAAAGAAATGTTTCATACAAAAGTTACATTTTTTTCACCGATAGTCCAAATCTGCAATTAAAAAAATAGGGGTTCCTATTTAAGATTTTAAAGTCATCCCCCTCCCGCCCCCGGGGGTGGTGCAGGGGGGATCGAGCGTTATGTTAATGGATATCCCCCTTCGGAGAGAACAACATTTATTACCACTTTTATTTTAATCCAATATATATTTCGCCAAATATTCCGACAAACAGTTTTAAATGCCTCACCCTGTGTATCGCAAGTTGTCACGCTTGTCGCACGTAAGAGTACGGTGAATATGGATCGTGATGATATTCAGGTCGGTTCTCCAACCGGAACATAGCGTCATTTACGCAATACTTCGGCGGTCCACCTGACAGCCATCTTTAGGTGAGTAAGCCGTCGCGCTAACTCGTCGGGAAAGTTTGCGGAGCCATAAATCTGGATCGTGTCTGCGAATATTTGGCGAAATACACATCGCATTAAAAAAAGTTATAATAAAAGTTTTTTTATAATAAATGTTGTTTACCTCGAAGGTGGACATTCCTTAACATAACGCTCGACCCCCCCCCCTCCCCGCACCACTCACGAGGGACGGGGGCGGGAGCTGGAATGACTTTGAAATCTTAAACAGGAACCTCTATTTTTTTTATTGCAGATTTGGATTCTCCGCGAAAAGAAATGTAACTCCACAGCGAGGACACAGCGAAGAAACGTTCGAAACTGAGGATGTTCTCATAACGTACGACAACGGAAAAGCTGAACGAGGCGAAAGAGGAGGGGAAGATGCACGTTAGAACTGGTTACTTTACGTTCTAGCGTCTGATACGACTTAATACATCTACAGTTATTATTCGCGACCGGTAATGCGTTTTATTTAGTGCTCCACCTAAAACATGTAATTTAAGCGGTGATACCTCTCTGACGTTGTTATTGCTTCGAAACAGTCTCGTTTATAGCCGATGTTTACCAGCATAGGCAGTGCGTGAGCGAACTTTTAGCGTCTGAAGTGTCCCATCCGCATTATCAATTAACGCTCTCCTCCGAAACGCTACACTTGAGAAAGCGCCTGGCAACACGAATTCCTCCCACTGCGGCCAAAGCTGGCGGGATGCTAAAACTTTTGTTATGCTAAACGTCACGTAATCACGCCGCTACAATAATTTTCCTGTCGGTACTGCTCCGTAACTTCCGCCGACTGGTATAATTCCGACCCGCCGCGATATTCTATTAAATCAGCCGAATTCCACCAGGCCCAAAGTCCTCCGCTCCTTGTGATTGCGCTTCGTGTCGCGCGGTCCGCTCTGGTGGTCGCATGTTCCCCACTGGAACCGGAGATTTAGAACTGTCGGGCATGAACAGCGGCGAACGCTATGCGACAATTTTAGTGTCCCCTTACAGACTGCTCACAGAAGAAAAGAAAACAAAGGAGTCGGTGAGCCGAGGCAGCACTAAAACTTGTCTCCCCAGGCAGTCACGCTGTGGGCTTTGTGGCCTTACGTGCGGCCCGGAGTTTGGAAGCAGCTTCTCGTGACAAACTCACCAAAGAAAGAGAGAGCGATAGAGACAGACAGAGCAACATACAAAACAGCAGACATATAACAACCGATAACCAGTGCCAACCCACAAACACTGTTACGCAATATGGAACGGGACCTCTTGCCTGGTACTTAGTCATTAGTAATTATCAGTAAACGGAATCGAACTCCCACGTATTAAACAGCTTCAGAGTTCTGATTTCTTTACAAATGAGTTAATGTATTAAACATTTGATTTTAAACGTGCAAGCGAGAAAAAGGTTAGAAAACGTTGGAAATTATGTTTAAAGTTCGCTGTAAGTCACCAAGTCCTCTCATTTTCAAATAAGGCTTGAATATAGTCTGAGTATTTGCGCGCTGTGAGTTACGCTGCGTCAGTGCATATACACGTTTTCCAACTGAAATACGAGCGTAATCCCAAAAGAAAGGTCTCCTATTTTTTATAAGTACATAGACCTGTTTATTTCTACATTGGTTTACATCGGTTTACAGCTTGAACATTTAGCTATTTTTCAACATAATCACCGTTTCTGTCGATGCATTTTTGTAGACGCTGTGGCAGTTTTTGTATGACTATATCATACCAGCTCGCCGCCATGCTGTTCAGATAGTTATGAACTGGCGTGATTGTCGCTTGGTCTCAGGTGTAAAGTGGTATGTCCAGGTTTCGTCACCCCTGACAATTGAGTCCAGAAAGTTGTCCTGTTTGGCTGCAAGGCGGTGAAGAAATGCGCGGGAAGCCTCAACTCGTTGCCGCATGTGGTCCTCAGTCAGCATACGTGGCACCCATCTTGTGCACACCTTCCGGTAGTTCAATGTTTCCGTTAAAATTCTGGATGGTTCAGATGGCTCTGAGCACTATGGGACTCAACTGCTGTGGTCATAAGTCCCCTAGAACTTAGAACTACTTAAACCTAACTAACCTAAGGACAGCACACACATCCATGCCCGAGGCAGGATTCGAACCTGCGACCGTAGCGGTCGTGCGGTTCCAGACTGTAGCGCCTTTAACCGCTCGGCCACTCCGGCCGGCCGTTAAAATTCTGTGAGTGGTGCTTCGGGAAAACTCAGGAACCAACGTGCAGAGATCATCCAGGGTGATCCGCCGACCTTCACGCGCGCTTTGCTCAACCTTCAACACCGTTTCCTCAGAAACTGACGGTTCCCCGCTCCTTTGTTCGTCGTGAACTTTGGTCCGACCAGCTGCAAACTCTCTACACCACTTACAAACATTTCTCACATCCATTCACGACTCATCATACACTTCCGTCAATTGGCGATGGATTTCAATCGGCGCAGTGCCCTTTGCGTTCAAAAACCGAATAACTGCCCGCAATTCGCACTTGGCGGTAACATCCAACGGGTGCTCCATTCTCAACGGCTGCCAAGCCAAGACTGAGCGCCTCAGCAAGGCATGCGCATGTTTACACACACAGCGCGTGAAGCACCAACTGCCACACAGAGTTCTGTAGATACAAATGTAGTGGACTGACAAGACAGCCAGTCCACAGTGACGAGTAACCAAAAGGCACGCGCTTACACACGCCGGCTGGTGTTAGATCTGAAACAGGATACGTAATGAATGCTATAAAGAAAAGTACGTAGCTGCTGGAATACTTAACTTTAATCCATCATTTGTATACAGCATTCTGGATGATACAAGTGAGACTCTCTCTAGAAATGGTTAATGGCGCCTTGCTAGGTCGTAGCCATGGACTTAGCTGAAGGCTATTCTAACTGTCTTTCGGCAAATGAGAGAAAGGCTTCGTCAGTGTAGTCGCTAGCAAAGTCGTCGTACAACTGGGACGAGTCCTAGTACGTCTCTCTAGACCTGCCGTGTGGTGGCGCTCGGTCTGCAATTACTGACAATGGCGACACGCGGGTCCGACATGTACTAATGGACCGCGGCCGATTTAAAGCTACCACCTAGCAAGTGTGGTGTCTGGCGGTGACACCACAATAAAAAAATAGGAGACCTTACTTTTGGGATTACCCTCGTACTTGTCTTACTGTGTTAAACCTTGAACATAAGATTATACCACTTAATGAGTAGACTGCGGCAGCATTTTAAACTTTTAGATTCGGTCAATAATTATATGAAATACTGAAAATCAAAATTACGTTCCTCTGGAAGGCGTGAGTGCTCGGAAGATCATTTCCCACTAGTACGTAGGCCGCGTTAATTCTCAGGGTTTGGAATGTGATACAATTATTTTCTTTCAGTTTCAGCAGTCGTTTTATCTTCAAACTCTTCCATTACTCCGTGTTTACATAAAAACAACAATATGAGATTGTGGGTCTACCTTTATGCAAAACATTTTTACTTTTATTTTCTTTCCTAAACGAGTTTCAGCTACAATATCAACATTGAAAGGTGGCTACACTGAGCCACAGCGCCAGAAATCGCGCCAGAGAGTATTGTTCCGCCGCCTCAACTGGCAGTGATTATTGAGACGCAGCGACAGGCAGTTCTTGCCGAGAAGTTGTGGTGGACACTGCTTGTAGCTGAAGTTAGAGTGAGATGTGGTAGTGGAGAGTGTTGTTCCATGTTTTATGCAGTGGTTTGGTGGGAGAGATAGGAGATGTTGTTCTAATGGAGATATTGTAATGGTCAGAGTGCATTTCGTCAATATATATGGAGGTATTTTCTTTTATTCTTTTATTATTTGTGTGTCCTGAATAATGTGCCATTACAGGTTCAGTCAACAAAGCATCTGGCTTGTGTTCTTGTATTAGAGTGTAATTCTGCTTTCCTTACGCAATTATAGTATTTCTAATTTCTTTTATCACGTCAGTATAATTGGTATTTAAAAATTCTTGTTTTGTTGAAGAAGAACCGTGCCAGATGTGCGTTGAGTCACACTACCACACACAGAACAGCTACACTTGTGCTTTGTTGGCTTCGTAGATTTTATAGTTGCTGGGGACTTAATTAATTAATTGTGTTAACAGAAAATTTTCATTTCATTCTTTGTTGTTGTTCTATGCAGTCAGATTGCGTACTAATACTAGTCAGGGCCAGCCGTTTACGAGACTTGCGTAATCGGACTTACAGCTACTAAAAAAAAAAATATATATATATTTGCAATCTAATTTAATGATGCCCCCATGCACGTGGCGACCGCTGCTTCGGATCGTCCCTTGGAATTCTTCTGATTGTAATAATAGTAGACAGTAGTATTGTTGTAGTAAATTGTAGTTTAGTAATTGTAGTCTATATTGCATGTGTAGATTTGGTAATTGTCATTCTTCTAATGGTATTTTTCAAAATTTATTTTTTTTGTTGTCTTGTATACGCGTTTGACGATTTAGTGCAATTATTTCAATTGTTCGTCAATCGTGTTTGAGGGAAATATTTCGTGTGAATGGTATTGTTGAGGATAAGGAGTCATTGTGTATAATTTTTGTACAGTGACGAGTTTTGTATATTTTGTAAATGATTACGCGATCAATGAAAAAGGCAAAAATGATGAATAGTGAGAATAACGAAATTGTTGACATGGCGAACTCGCCAACACAGGACAACAGTATGATGAATAATGAAGTAGAAAACAATTTAATAAGCAGGGAAAATAGTCCGGAACCAGTTCAAAACTTTTCACAATCAAAAAATTTTCAGAATACAAGATTAACGACAGAAGATATGCAGCGGTTGATGAGTGCAATATTAAATTTGGGATCACAGTTACGATCTGAATTAAAAACAAATAGGGAAACAATGGAAACACGGTTAGACTCACTGGGATCTGAATTAAGAGCAATGATAAGAGGGTTAGGCTCACAAATAGGAACAAGTAAAACCGAGATGGAAACAATGGAAACACAGTTAGGCTCACGAACAGGGACATGTTTCAAAAACATGAAAGATGAATCAAAGAAAGAAATTAGAGAAGAAGTACAACCGATTTTGAATTCTCACAATAATAGATTATTTGCAGTAGAGATTAGACAAGAGGAAGAGGATCGAGAACAGGAAGAAAAAGATCGCGTGATAGTACAGAAATTTTCAGAATCAAATTTACAACGTGCACACGATAAGGAAGAAATAATTGAAGGAATCGAGGAATCCGTACCAAATGACAGAATAAATAACTTAACGCAACAGTGTGAACAGTTAACTACTAAATGTAACAATACCGAAACGCGAGTCGCGACACTTACGGAAGACGTAAATAAACAGAAAGAACAAATAGGTGATTTATCGGAAAGAGTTGAGGAGATTTCAGACAAACTGACAAATCTTAGTCTAAATGGGGACAGAGATTCAGATGATACAACACCATTGCCATTTGCGGAAACCGAAGAGTACGAGAGCATAAATAAACATGTTGAAAATTACGGAAAATTTAATGAACGCGTTAAAAAGGAACCTGAGGCATTAGAAAAGCAAGTCAAACAAATTGAAAGCAAAATCGTAGGAAAGGACGGTAGAAGAAATTTGGAATCACCGATAGCAGCGGGTTTTGAAGGTAGTAATTTA
Source organism: Schistocerca cancellata (assembly GCF_023864275.1). Classification (NCBI taxonomy): domain Eukaryota; kingdom Metazoa; phylum Arthropoda; class Insecta; order Orthoptera; family Acrididae; genus Schistocerca; species Schistocerca cancellata. The sequence goes on along the minus strand of NC_064634.1, from coordinate 277,982,357 downwards.
TTTCATTTACGAGAAGCAACAAGAGAGCGCCAGGCGCGCGAACTTTACAATAATCGACATTCGGACTGGGACAGACGCGGTAGGTCTTTGTTGCCACTAGGAGAAAACTTTGACTATAAACACTTTTTGACTGTTCGGAAATTTAAGATCTTTCGTAATTCTGAGAATGAGATACATCCATGTTCATGGTTAGATCAATTTACGTACGCACTTCCGCCAGATGTGCCACAAAGTCACAAACTAGAAATTATGTGCAGCTATTAATGTCCTCAGGGGATTCACTACTCTTAAGTGAATATGTGCCGTAGCGAGCATAGGGCCCCGAGCTGTAGTGGTGCTATTTCTCTTTTAGTTTTCTGTACCGCTGCCTACTCTTTTACTATTCTTTGCATCTATCGAAACAACTCTTCAACTATCAATCTATCTAGAGAGCGTGTAAAAAATAACCGGATATGACTATTTTACCCAAAAGTGACTTCAGAAATTACCGTTTGGACTTACTGTATCTTCAGCAGCATTCATTCGTAGCTTAAATGAAATTTTACCTGTTTATCTTCGTGACAATATTACTTCATATGTTGACGATATTCTTATTGCTAAACATTCTTGGAGTGAGCACAACAAAATTTTGGATTCATTATTACGTATCTTTGCTAGAGTTGGCATTACGGTGAACTTAGAAAAATCTGAATTTGGTCGTTCTCAGGTGAAATTTCTGGGTCACATTATTTCTACAGAAGGTATTCTTCCCGATCCAGAAAAATTAGACGCTATTCGTAATTATGCTGTTCCTACCACAAAACGTGATGTTCGTAGTTTCCTTGGTGTCTGTAATTTTCTTAGACGCTTTGTTAAATTGGACGATTTGGCCACACCTCGTTTTTGCGATCTATCTGGAAAGTTCTTTTTAAACGAAAATCGGTCGACGACTCTGTTTGGTTAGTTTGTATTCCTGATGAGTGGGTCAATAAATTGATTTGGTACACACATTTCAGTTATGCACACTTTGGTCCCAGAAAATGCTTTCATAAATTACGAGAAAATTGCTACTTCAATAATATGGAAAAAAGTATTCGATTTGTTCTTGCCAAATGCAAATTATGTCAAAAGGCTAAGCCGCCAACAGTTTCTCACAGAGCACCGTTGTTTCCTATCATTCCAGCAAAATTAAAGGACATGGCTGCAGTTGATTTGTTCGGTCCAGTGGTTCGATCTACTAATGGTTTTGCGTACATTTTCGTAGCAGTGGAGTTGACATCAAAATATGTGTGTTTTACACCGTTACGCAAAGCAACAGCTCGTTCAGTATCTAACGCTTTCATCAAACATTTTCTTAAAGAAGTGGGTCATGTTGATAAGGTTATATCAGATAATGGATCACAGTTTCGTTCTAAAATTTGGCTTCGTACTCTACAGCGTCGTAAAATTAAACCAATTTTCATTTCACTTTTTCACCCTCAATCTAACGCTTCAGAGAGATGGATGAAGGAAATCAATAAATTGTGTCGTCTTTATTGTCATCAGAATCACAGAACTTGGGATCAGTATCTTCATATTTTTCAAAACATTCTGAATGAACTTCCTAACGACTCAACTTCTTTGCCACCTATACTGATATTAAGAAACAAAGCACCAACAAATCGCATTTCTGAAATCGTTCCTTTTCCGCCTACACGGAAACTGCGGCATTCTGAAGTTGTCAACCTGGCTCTACAAAATATTGCATCTGTGGCTGCTAGAAGAGAGAAATCAGCTAAGCGTCCTGATCGTTTAAATATCTTGTCAGTTGGTCAGAAGGTGTTAATTAAGGCTCATCGTTTGTCTCACAAAGGAAAAGGCTTGTGTCGGAAATTTTTTCTGCTTTATAACGGTCCATATAGAATTCGCAAACTTATTCATGATAACACTGTCGAAGTAGAAACTCTTAAATCACGACGCTCTAAGGGAATACATCATATATCTAACGTTAAAATTTTTGTGGAATGATATACTTTTGAAAAATTTCTGTAGAATGACATACTTTTGAGAAACTAACAGTTGTATGTAAACACACGGAGAGTACAAGGATACCGCGCTGTGTTTTGGCGGCGGCATATACTCAAAGCAACAGTCAAGTCTGCGCGCCGCACAAGGCAGTCGTTGACCGCAAACAATCACTTCCTACGTCACGCGCCTACAGCTGATCGAGCGCTCAGTGCGAATGCACTGACAGCCGTAAATAAATACACAGTCTAATTTCTCCGACTAAATTCAGTATAAAGCTATAGTGACTTGATGAATTCTGTTATTAACATTCAGTATTTTTCAGGATACGGTTCTATAAAATATTTAAGAACTTCAAGTAAATTCTGTGCGTGTCCGACGTTAAGACGACTTGCTATCGAGAAAATTTCAGGAAAAATGTCATTTCGAAGAAGAAAGTAATAAACTAAAAAGGTAATTATTAATTGAGTTTATTTTTCAGGTAACATATTTCCACTTAAGTACGTACTTTAGACGTAATTTGCTGCTCGCGATTACGTGATTCATACTTTGTGCTAATTACATGTTCAATGAAATTACTTGTGAAGCGACGTGCTTGCGTACATTAACTGATTTTGACAATGATTATTAATGAACTGGATGGTTACTTGTGTATATTATGCATCGCTTGGCTGCACTGCTTTTTCACTGATGACATATTTTTAATTATGTGCCTGCTGTGCCTATTTATTTAAATTATAATTGTCACCTGATTAATTGTGCTGATGTGGTTAGGTATGTAAGTTATACTTTGTGATTTATCTGCTTGCGCCTTCATGTTTACTTATTAAGATACGATGCTAATGACCTGTTTAGTACGTAAGATATATGTTTACTGCTATGCGTATGGATTGCACATTTACACATTTCTGCTTGTTGTCATAACTATACTTTAATTTGGTATATAGCAATGCTGATGTACTGTGTACGGACATGGAGTGTGGGTTACGATGTGGTATGGGTTATGGATTGTTCGCTTGGCGAAGCCTCGTTATAGAAATTGTGCTGCATCCACTTGTTGACATTCTGTTCACTACTGGTATATTTACTCGCTGTTGCTTGTTTTGCTTACGCTCAGTGCTTCATATTTTAACATAAGAAAATGAACTGCAGTAATTCGACGAGCGACTTTAGTACAAGAAACTTCATAGAAGTCACATGAGCTGGAGGTTTTATGAAAGCTGTATAAATGTATGCCAATAGGAAGGAAGCTAACGACATGACATACCAACACAGTTATTACACTGCATTTTTCGTGAGCAATTGAAATAGGAAGTGACACTTGACACAAGAAATACTCCACATGTTTGCTTCTGTTTGCCATAATTCTTGAAGTGGTGTACACACTGTGAAATATTAGGATCATTCACACTCCGTAATCGTACTTAATTACTGAGAGTTATTCGAACTAAGTCTGTTAGAGATCATGTATGCATTTCTTTGTTTATAATTCATAATGAGTAGAAGATTTTGGTCAGATGGATTACACAGACGTTGTGTGTTGACAGTGTGTCTTCGGATTGTATGGGATGAGGAGGTTTGCATTAGGATTTTATCTGTACTCGATCGAGGAGACTGACTAGAGGAAAGAGTTGTTATGGAAGTGAAATGATACTGGCAATAAGGTTTATATGTATCGACGTATTGAAGAGGTATTATGGAGGTATTGAGATTATATGAAGTTGATTGGAGTTATGGTGTATAAGAGGTAAAATAAGTGAGGTGCATATATTTTTTTTTTTTTTGTTGGTCTATATGGAACAAGGAGGATGAAGATAGCAGACTAGAACACTAAAATGGAAGGAAGATTGTCTACACACACTTTGTTAAATCACTAAGCAGTATATATTTTTTTTTTTTTTTTGGAGAGAGGAAGTTGCATATCTTGGCACACTGACAGTTGTTCAGCAACCAAACATTTTGATCTGGCTTGGCAAACATTGGTCTTGACATGATGACTATGACGTTGACTTAACTATTATTGACTGTTATACATTGCTGTCACTACTACTTGATACACATGATAAACATGAAATTTTGACAGAAGTGGATTCACACAGTTAACACTATTCAATTACACAGTAGTACTTAATGTGGATGAAAGATGAGTGAGTGTGTTTTGTGTGTTTTCCTTTCCTAATCCTACTCACCTATCTCCTAAATATTATTTTACTTGTTTGTAGTGGCTTGCACTGACACCCATAAATATTATAGGTTTACTGATGTTTGTGTATTTGTAATAGTAATATGACAATTATCTGATATCATTTGTGTGTTTGTTATGATTTGTATGTTTAGTGTAAGAGCATTGATAATAATTTTGTAAAAGCAATTGTGTGTGCATTCAAACTGTTGTTCACACCTGCACTTGTTCAACATAATGGGTGCCACCTGGAAATGTTTAATTACTGCCGATGAACTGTCTAATTAGTGATAGTGAATATTATGGACTGTTACTTGCACTTTTTCTACGTGATTGGTGCCACTAGGACATGTTTCATTTCTGCTGATAAACTCTGATCAACAGTGTGATTAGTGATAGTGAATATTACGGACTGATGTCTGCACCTGCTCAACATTGCTGGGTGCCACTGATGACTGCATCTACTGAAATAATGTCACTTGTTGCTGTAGCACCTGTTCAACATTGTTGGGTGCCACTGATGGACTGTTTCTACTGAGATGATGTCACTTGTTGGTGTCTGCACCTGTTCAACATTACTGGGTGCCACTGATGGACTGCATCTATTGAAATAATGTCACTTGTTGGTGTCTGCACCTGTTCAACATTGCTGGGTGCCACTGATGGAACTGCTTCTACTGAAATGGTGTCACTTGTTGCTGTAGCACCTGTTCAACATTGCTGGGTGCCACTGATGGACTGCTTCTACTGAAATGATGTCACCTGTTGGAGTCTGCACCTGTTCCACAATGCTGGGTGCCACTGAGGGACTGCTTCTACTGAAATGATGTCACCTGTTGGAGTCTGCACCTATTCCACAATGCTGGGTGCCATTGATGAACTGCTTCTACTGAGAAATGTGACTTGTTGCTGTGTGTACCTCTTCAACATTGCTGGGTACCACAAATGGAACTGCTTCTACTGAAATGATGTTACTTCTTGCTGTCTGTACCTCTTCAACATTGCTGGGTGCCACTGATGGACTGCTTCTACTGAAACGATGTCACCTGTTGGAATCTGCACCTGTTCCACAATGCTGGGTGCCACTGAGGGACTGCTTCTACAGAAATGATGTCACCTGTTGGAGTCTGCACCTATTCCACAATGCTGGGTGCCACTGATGGACTGCTTCTACTGAAATGATGTCACCTGTTGGAGTCTGCACGTACTCAACATTGCTGGGTGCTACTGCTGGAACTGTCAACCACTTTTTGTGTAAACATTTTATGTGAATATTTGTATAAACTGATTTTTTGTGTATTACTGTTTGTGAAAAGTTATGAGACTCTTACCTGTACATATTCGTCATTGCTGACGCTATCGATTGAATTGTTTAACCACATGATATTTGTGTAAACTATTATGTAAAGTCATATGTATGAAAGAATTTGTATTCCTTACTGTATTTTATATATTAGGCTATTGTAAGGTCAGTGCAAAGCCAAAATTTTATCTAGTTATATGATACTTACGTATTAATATTATGTTTTATTTTTGTCTGTATTTTTTTTACGAATTTGGTGGTATTTTCACCAACAATGCTGGCAAAAATACCATCAAATTCTAGCCCGTGGAGGAAGGGCATATGAAAGGTGGCTACACTGAGCCACAGCGCCAGAAATCGCGCCAGAGAGTATTGTTCCGCCGCCTCCACTGGCAGTGATTATTGAGACGCAGCGACAGGCAGTTCTTGCCGAGAAGTTGTGGTGGACACTGCTTGTAGCTGAAGTTAGAGTGAGATGTGGTAGTGGAGAGTGTTGTTCCATGTTTTATGCAGTGGTTTGATGGGAGAGATAGGAGATGTTGTTCTAATGGAGATATTGTAATGGTCAGAGTGCATTTCGTCAATATATATGGAGGTATTTTCTTTTATTCTTTTATTATTTGTGTGTCCTGAATAATATGCCATTACAGGTTCAGTCAACAAAGCATCTGGCTTGTGTTCTTGTATTAGAGTGTAATTCTGCTTTCCTTACGCAATTATAGTATTTCTAATTTCTTTTATCACGTCAGTATAATTGGTATTTAAAAATTCTTGTTTTGTTGAAGAAGAACCGTGCCAGATGTGCGTTGAGTCACACTACCACACACAGAACAGCTACACTTGTGCTTTGTTGGCTTCGTAGATTTTATAGTTGCTGGGGACTTAATTAATTAACTGTGTTAACGAAAATTTTCTTACATTCTTTGTTGTCATTCTAAGCAGTCAGATTGCGTACTAATACTAGTCAGGGCCAGCCGTTTACGAGACTTGCGTAATCGGACAGACAGCTACTAAAAAATATTTTCATTAATATTTAATAAAGCCCCCATGCAACATCACCAGTGGATTTTTCTTTGCTCCAAAGTATGTAAAAATAATGTCGTTATAAACATTATAATAAATACATTAAACGTATTCGCAATTGCGAATATGGAAACCATCAGATTTAGAATGGAATAATGACAATCAAAATTTGTGTCGGGCTGGGAATCAACCGATTATCGCGAGCGGTCGCCTTACCACTTACCTATCCGTGCACAACTCACGACCAGACCCAAACCTCCATATGTCGGGACCACGTGTCTACAACCTACACTCGTACGTTCATTATGTACATTCCCGTACAGGTGAGACATTTCACTTGAAAGTCGCTTGCTCTGTGTTGGCGGATAAATACGTGTTAATCTGAACTTTGCATCGTAATTCAGAATAACAGTGAAGCAAAGTAAGCGCTGTATCGTTTCAGAGATTTAGAGTCGAGTGAGTGTGCTGGAACGTACCCCAGTTCACTGCTAGTAGCGCCACGTCACCTTAACGCGTCTACGCGTAGCGCGCAAGTGTTGCACCACAATTAAGTATGAAATTTAAAATCAAAATCTACGTTTAAAGCTTTGTTAAAACATAGTTTATTGTTATAATGTTGCAGATACCAAGTCTTTATCTTATAGACTTAATAGTTTACGTAAAAATGCCATTTTAAGAGAGAAGTAAGTGGTGCTAAATAATGAAGCTAGAAAGCCAGAATTTGGTCAGAAGGTGCAGTTAGAGCTCATAAATAAGTGGTGCAGGTTTTCAAAACCATATAACAAAAATTAACACCAGAATCCACGTTTTTGGGAAAAATCAGTGGCGCTAAATAATGGACTTAGAAACATGAAAATGTGTTTCATGCTTCATTTCACGCCCAAAATAATAACCGAAAGACGACGTTAAGCTACCTCTTATAGTTTTTGAGTAATTAGGTAAAAAACCAATTTTGTAAGTAAAATGTACCCCTTTGTTGTAGATTAAATACCTGTAATTTTAATGATAGAGAATTTTGATTAAAGTGGATGATAAAACATACCAAGTAATAAGGTTATACTAAATTTGAGAGTTGTGATATTAATAACTGCTGACATAAGTTCCAGTAAAGATATGGTTCAGAGGTAACGGTCTACCGTTAGTTCCACTATAAAAATTCTAGAAGGCAAAGTTTTCTGTGATTTCAAACAACTTAACTGTATTCAAGTAAAAATTAAGAGGTTTCTTAAGTAATTTGTTACTATATTATTAAAGTTTATGTGGCCGAGAAAGCGATCGTTCGGAGGCTGCTGCAGTATGCAGATAGCCGTAGACAACAGGTTCCCCCGGCGGCCCGGCCCGAGAGGCAGTAGTAAGTAGTAAGATTCAGTCCGTACTCAGCCACTGTAAGACCCACGTTTGTCAAACGTCGGATCTCGCTCTTCCTCGGATGGCGTCAGAGCCGAGCTGTCACAAATCGCGTATTTTGCGGTAAAAACGGGCAGTGAACTCGCAAGGACTGTACACCGTGCTGGATCGCTTAGAATTCGCCAGAGTAACTGTTAATGTGCCGTCCGTGAGAATTACTATTCCGCGTGGCATGTAGTGACTTTATTTCTACTTTTATGGCGAGCATTAATTTTGAACATTTATTGCAAACTTTCATTGAGTAATTTTAGTAAAGGCGAAAGACAATGTGGTAGTAAAGTAACGTAGAGGTCGCCTCGGAACTGCTAAATGTGCTGTTTGAATAGAAATACTTGCTTTCAATTGAAAATAACGAATTTCCAAGGGTTGTATCTGATAAACTTTATGCAATATAATTTTGATTGGATATTTATACTTTTATTTAAAATCAAAGTCCTGATCCCGCACAGAAGTAGGAGGATAGAAACTTTTCTTTCAGTGGGCTGGACCAGATTGTGGCCGAGCAGACTGGAAATTAAGGTCAATATGTTTCCCTTCGCTTTCTGGCTGACCACAAAATTAGTTGCCAAGCTCGCGTGAGAAAAACGGCGAACAAACTAATGATTAACTTTTACCCGGCGCCCCACAACACCATTGCAATATCGTATTACAAGAAATGATTACGAGTGCACTGCTTGGTTCCACATATTGTATTCTGTGAATAGTTTGATAATAACTTTATTTGGGAAATAAATAAAATAAGTAAAAACAAAAGTGTTTAGCATCAAGGCTGACTCACAATCCTATATTGTTTTGCTACTTGCAGGTTTGTTTAATGCCATAAGAATAAAAAAGAAGATTCCCTTTTAATCGGGGACAGTCACCGCTACTTTTTAGTTATTGCACTCACCTGATCGCATCCGTGGCGTTCTAGCGGGTAGAGCACTAGATTCGTGTTCAGTCCCGGAGAGGGGTGGAAACTTTTTTTTTTTTTCTTTTCAGTGCACACTCGTCCAAGCACACTAAGCCTACTATCAAATGACTACCGGGGATATTTACCGCCGGCCGCGGTGGTCTAGCGGTTCTGGCGCTGCAGTCCGGAACCGCGGGACTGCTACGGTCGCAGGTTCGAATCCTGCCTCGGGCATGGGTGTGTGCGATGTCCTTAGGTTAGTTAGGTTTAAGTAGTTCTAAGTTCTAGGGGACTTATGACCTAAGATGTTGAGTCCCATAGTGCTCAGAGCCATTTGAACCATTTGATTTTTACCACTTGTAAGAAGCGGCCGGGGCGCCGGGCTCGCTACCCGCCATCTTCTAGAGCCCTGGCGAAGAAAGGTTGTACTCTGCTTGCCGTCAGTCCAATAGCCCGGCGAAGGACTTGTGGGTCTTTATTGAACTTCATCAAACTGCCGAGTCTATCTGTCTATAAATGCATATATGCCGCTTGCTACAACAGCACTAAGAAATGACTTCACAGTGAAAGCGTCTCGAAAAACATCGAGTTTGGAGCTGTGACGTGACGTGACGTGAGAAACTTAGCGATTCAAGACTGTCCATTTTCTTTATATTTCTCTTTTCGTTTTTATCTTCATAACATGGAAGTCGACATTAATACTTTACATTTTATCGTACATACAGAGAAAAGTCCTGTGTAAAAATGTCCATTAAACTAAACTCCATCCGAACAGGTCTTAGATGGTCCAACGGTACCGACGGACCGCCGTGTCATCCTCAGTTGCCAGTCGTCACTGGATGCGGTGGGCACGTGGTCGTCAACTGCTTTCCCTCCCGTTGTCAGCTTTCGCGACCGGCACCTCTACTTCTCAGTTAAATAGTTCCTCAATTTGCTTCACAACGGCTGAGTGCACCCCTCTTGCAAACAGCGCTCCGGACGGTCACCGATGAAGAGGTAGCCCAACCCGACAGCAGTTAACTTCGGAGTCGGCCGCTGTGACCGAGCTGTTCTAGGCGCTTCAGTCCGGAACTGCGCTCCAGCTACGGTCGCAGGTTAGTTACCACAGCTGCAAGGAGTTTTGCATAAATGTCCACTACGTTACAGAATAAATTTTACACTCATAAATTCAAATTTTTGCCTGTTTCATTTACTGTACTTTTATGTTTTCTCCTTTCATCAATTAAATTCAATATTTCTTCTGTTACCTAAGGATTTCTACTAGCCTTGTCTTTTTACCTATTCGATCCTCTGCTGCCTTCACTACTTCATCCCTCAGAGCTACCCATTCTTCTTCTACTGTATTTCTTTCCCCCATTCCTGTCAATTGTTCCCTGATGCTCTCCCTGAAACTCTGTACAACCTCTGGTTTAGTCAATTTATCCACGTCCCATCTTCTTAAATTCCCCCCTTTTTGCAGTTTCTTCACTTTTAATCTAAAGTTCATAAGCAATAGATTGTGGTCAGAGTCCACATCTGCCCCTGGAAATGTCTTACGATTTAAAATCTGGTTCCTAAATCTCTGTCTTACCATTATATAATCTATCTCATACCTTCTAGTATCTCCAGGATTCTTCCATGTAGACAACCTTCCTTTATGAATCTTGAACCAAGTGTTAGCTATGATAAAGATATGCTCTGTGCATAATTCTACCAGACGACTTCCTCTTTCATTTCTTACCCCCAATCCATATTCACCTAGACGAAGATGAAATGGGAGATATGATACTGTGTAAAGAGTTTGACAAAGCACTGAAAGACCTAAGTCGAAACAAGGCCCCAGGAGTAGACAACATTCCATTAGAACCACTGACGCCCTTGGGAGAGCCAGTCCTGACAAAACTCTACCATCTGGTGAGCAAGATGTATGAGACAGGCGAAATACCCTCAGACTTCAAGAAGAATATAATAATTCCAATCACAAAGAAAGCAGGTGTTGACAGATGTGAAAATTACCGAACTATCAGTTTAATAAGTCACAGCTGCAAAATACTAACGCGAATTCTTTACAGACGAATGGAAAAACTGGTAGAAGCCGACCTCGGGGAAGATCAGTTTGGATTCCGTAGAAATGTTGGAACACGTGAGGCAATGCTGACCTTACGACTTATGTTAGAAGAAAGATTAAGGAAAGACAACCCTACGTTTCTAGCATTTGTAGACTTAGAGAAAACTTTTGACAATGTTGACTGGAATACACTCTTTCAAATTCTAAAGGTGGAAGGGGTAAAATATCGGGAGCGAAAGGCTATTTACAATTTGTACAGAGGCAAGATGGCAGTTATAGGAGTCGAGGGTCACGAAAGGGAAGCAGTGGTTGGTAAGGGAGGAGACAGGATTGTAGCCTCTCCCCGATATTATTCAGTCTGTATTTTGAGCAAGCAGTAAAGGAAACAAAAGAAAAATTCGGAGTACGTACTAAAATCCATGGAGAAGAAATAAAAACTTTGTGGTTCGCCGATCACATTGTAATTGTGTCAGAGACAGCAAAGGACTTAGAAGAGCAGTTAAACGGAATGGACAGTGTCTTGAAAGGAGGATATAAGATGAACAACAAACAAAAGCAAAACGAGGGTAATGGAATGTAGTCGAATTAAGTCGGGTGATGCTGAAGGAATTAGATTAGGAAATGAGAAACTTAAAGTGGTAAAGGAGTTTTGCTATTTGGGGAGCAAAATACCTGATGATGGTCGAAGTAGAGCGGATATAAAATGTAGACTGGCAATGACAAGGTATGCGTTTCTGAAGAAGAGAAATTTGTTAACCTCGAGTATCGATTTAAGTGTCAGGAAGTCGTTTCTGAAAGTATTTGTATGGAGTATAGCCATCTATGGAAGTGAAACATGGACGATTACTAGTTTGGACAAGAAGAAAATAGAAGCTTTCGAAATGTGGTGCTACAGAAGAATGCTGAAGATTAGATGGGTAGATCACATAACTAATGAGGAGGTATTGAACAGAATTGGGAAGAAGAGGAGTTTGTGGCACAACTAGACAAGAAGAAGGGATCGGTTGGTAGGACATGTTCTGAGGCATCAGGGGATCACAAATTTAGCATTGGAGGGCAGCGTGGAGGGTAAAAATCGCAGAGGGAGACCAAGAGATGAATACACTAAGCAGATTCAGAAGGATGTAGGTTACAGTAAGTACTGGTAGATGAAGAAGCTTGCACAGGATAGAGTAGCATGGAGAGCTGCATCAAACCAGTCTCAGGACTGAAGAGCACAATAACAACAAATTCAAAGACTTGAATACAACTAAATTACGTCATTCGTATGTGCGCACTCTCACCCCCCCCCCCCCCACATCTCCCCTCTACACAAAACACACACACAAAGTGCGCGTCGAGCCCACCTGTGAAAGATTCTTCTGGAAAGCGTTTTCAAGCGTAGTTTGAAATATTTTTAGAGACTAAATTATTCGGTCTTTACTTTCCGATACTGTAATTTAAATTTTCGTTTATCCTTAGGGAAACTAAAGTACTGATCGCACGTATACTCGATTTGAATCCATAGTAGCAACATTTCAGCAACACTATTGTTACTAATGAATAAATGTGTGAAAGCAGGGCAAATACGTATCGTGTAATATTATTGTGTCGTAGCGCAAATGCAAGCAACTGTTCTAAGCATCATAACAATCCCTTGGCACCATTTCGTTTTGTGTGTGTGTGTGTGTGTGTGTGTGTGTGTGTGTGTGTGTGTTGTCAACATGTGCTCACTCCACAAACATTCCCAATCTATATTTCCGACCGAGGGTCCAGCAAGCTTCGCAAAGAATGAGAAATCCATAGTCACAAATATTCGCGCATCGATAGTCGACTGCTTCAAAGCCCAAAGACTCAGGCATGTTTATATGTGCAGCGAAAATCGTTTATTGCATGGTAATTCGAATTGTGCTGCTCCTGGCGGTGAAATATTGTGGAAGATACAGCCATCATACATGGTTTCGCGTGATTTATTTACATCTATACAAACCACCTCATAGTCTGTGGTCCAGGATACTTCGTATATCACTGTGACGTCACCCCTTTTCTTTTCCAGTCGAGAATGGGACGCGGGATGAACGATTGACGGTGAGCCTCTTTGTTAATGAGAATCGAATTTTGTTTTCATTGTCTTTTTCGCTAAGTGTACGAAGGAGAAAACTATTTATTGATCTACTTTTCGAGAAACGCACGCTGTCACAAAAACTCATCGTGATGCAGAAAGTGTCTCTTGTAGCATCTGCCACTGTAGTTCGTTCCTTTTCTTCGATTCGGCCGTTTCACTTAAAACTACTCCGTATGCAGACTCCCAGAGATTTAGTGGGTGTGACTACTTACAGTGATTATTTGGCTATCGTTTCAGCCTATATATACGCAGCACGTTACATCTGTTTATGCTGATGGTCAGCTTGATCAATCGCTACGTCTAACGTCGAATCTCTGCACGCCTTCCTTCGATTTGCTAAAATTATCTAGCTTTGCGATTTTTCTGTACACAACAGATCCTCTGGATGTCGCTACCATTTGCTAGCGTTGTGGCGTATCTGTTCATAATAGCATCATTAGCGAACAACTTTTTGGATCTTCTGGCGTTAGCCGCTGGGTAACTTACAGAGCGGAGAGTTGCCTCAACTTTTTTTTAGATTTTATTCATCAGTGTCTATAATGTGCTTACAAAATTATTTATGCAATGCAACCCTCAACAGTAGGATGTTGTTATTGGTATCTTGATTTGAGGACCGGAAATTCCTGACAAATAAACAAAACACACTCATATACATCGAAGCTAAGATATTAATCACGAATAACAGACTCCCTTTCCATATTATATTATTACGAATGCCATTTTCTTTGTTTTGAAGTACTTATTAATTGGATAATTTGCATACGACATTGTCACAGATAATAACTGTGACCGCTGTCGCAGTTCATTACCTCTGCTTTTCGTACTTTATGAAACGACAAACATCCTGTTCAATTCGTACATTAATTGGACCCGTCAGGATTTCCGCCACATAAACCTATACAAAAAAACCTATTGTCATGTTGATAAGAAACCTGACCGCTACACAGGGCTTAGGCAATGAAGCACCCATGGTCATAATAAAACTCAGTGAATTTACTATTAATGCTTAACTGACTGACTCCAGGAAAACTGTTATAATACCCCGGAAGAACTTAACTGATCCAAGCTTGCGTTTCCTGTCGACAAGAAGACCGTTGTCTATTGAAATTGCATTTGCGATCACTGCAAACAAGTCGCAGGAACTAAACGCTTCTACGACCACGATTGTATTTACCGAATCCCGTTTTTAATCACAGACAATTGTATGTAGTCTCTTCATGGGTAATTAATCAACTAACCTTTGTGTGTACCTTGAACAAAATGAGAAACAAAAGGTACACGAAGATTACATTCTTACATCAAATATCGTTTACACCGAGGAATTGTAATGCTTTTTGAAGACTTTTGTTCAAAAACACGTGCATGAAAATTTATATGTCAAGAGGTATCACAAATTCATAATTATTACTTCAAGTCGTTCGATTCATTTTTCAAGATGTTTTCTTTTCATTCCCTGAGCTATCCTTATCTCAACGAATACACTTATTACATATGTTGCCATAATTTAAACCTATAAAAGTGTGAAAGATTCGCACGGGTCCCCTGCTTTCCTAAACATCTGGGAGTGATACAGTTTGGGAATCAGGTTTCTTAGTTTGCACAAGAAGGTGCATCCTTACATACTATTTCGCTAAGTTTAGAGATATATACAAATCTAAGTTAAAGGAAATGTTTCATATTTTAGATCTTACGTACTCCTTTCCCCATGCCTGCACATTTTGCATCAATCCACATTTTGTATTTCCTGCATGCGATCGTTTCTTCCAATCGATCGCTGTCGCACAACTCGCTACACCATTTCTCTGTTTTACAATTGAGTTCCTGAGGTGGATTCACCGCAAAGTCAGCAAAACACTTCCATTCCAAAGATGGAGATGCAGTTCTAGATTAGTTCTCCTATGCTTCGCGTGTTCCTGTATTTATTTATTTTTACTTTCTATCTGACATGAATTCTTCTACATTGTAATTATTTGGAAGTCCACGTCTTTCTACAAAATAGAACACGGGTTCTCTTGCAAGCGACATACTTAACCCGTACGTCATCTGTACAAATGTACGCTCTTCGAATTCGTTTTCAGCTCCGACAGGAAATAGTTCACTGCAGTCAAAGATTTTTATATCATCATTTATTTTTTGTTTTATTTTCTGTACGCCTGTTAACTGCTCGTTTAGAGACATTTTATATGCGTCCACATTCATTTAATCCATGATCTCGTTTTAGATAGCTTGTTACGGCTAAATGCAAATCGTCTGTGCCCAACTATCCATAACGCCTTTCAGCTGCCGTACTGTTTCTCAAAATAATCATTTAAGTAATATCTTAGGATAAGGAACTGCTTCGAAAATTCACCGCATCATTTTCAAACACCGTGTTCCACTAAAAATCCTAAATGACCTTTACATATATAGCAGTAAATTTCCTAAACTCCGCCTGTACGATATCGAAAACGTCGCCATTTTCCCTCTGTCATATTTCTACAATCGAATCACAGCAAACACAGATTCCTGAGTGTCTGAAAACTGGGGTTACTTCATGTATAGCTGGCCGAAGTGGCCGTGCGGTTCTAGGCGCTGCAGTCTGGAACCGCGAGACCCCTACGGTCGCAGGTTCGAATGCTGCCTCGGGCAAGGATGTGTGTGATGTCCTTAGATTAGTTAGGTTTAACTATTTCTACGTTCTAGGGCACTAATGACTTCAGAAGTTGAGTCCCATAGTGCTCAGAGCCATTTGAACCATTTGAACTTCATGTATATCCACCCATAAATAAAACATTATGTTGCAGCTTACCTTACAACAGAAATTCTCTTCACTACATACACAGAAATTTCATGAAAACTAAAATGAAATCAGTGGTGTCTTGGGCCGACCTGTTCCTCAACACGTAGTACTGATACTTCACAGTATGCGTCCAAGAAGCATGTAATTCACGCTGACCTCACAAAATGTCGGATAGTGCAAAAAGTACGAATTTTATAGTACTGGTACAAATTAGGAGCCCATGTAAGACAGGCAGTTCTGCCCTACACTGTGAACAGTAATCGCCCTATAACAATTCCTTGGAGTATCGACAAAAATACCGGGAGGTTGTAATTAAAATGCGGCCAATCACAGAGATTCCTTGTGGGCTGAAATTATCGCACTGCTACGATACATGGCCGATTTCCTAATGTCTGGATACCGAACCGACTTACGGAGGAAAACATTAGTTCCAATTTTGGCCACCAGGTGTGAATGTGGCGCTGTACAGCATCTCGTCGACGTCTCCGGTACTCGTATTGAACAAACTATGTAAGCGGCAGTTGATAACGATATCAAAATTATGCCTCTCTCTTGTATGGCTCTTCCGCCAACGTCCTGTTCCTTATCGATTATACAGGGTGGTCCATGGTGGTCCATTGATAGTGACCGGGCCACATATCTCACGAAATAAGCATCAAACGAAAAAACTACAAAGAATGAAACTCATCTAGCTTGAAGCGGGAAACCAGATGGCGCTATGGTTGGCCCACTATATGACGCTGCCATAGGTCAAACGGATATCAACTGCGTTTTATAAAAATAGGAACTCTCATTTTTATTACATATTCGTGTAGTACGTAAAGAATATGAATTTAATAGCCACAAACGTATAAGTACGTGGTATCACGTAACATTCCGCTAGTGCGGACGTTATTTACTTCGTGATACATTACCCGTCTGAAAATGGACTGTTTACCAATCGTGGAAAAGGTCGATATCGTGTTGATGTATGGCTATTGTGATCAAAATGGCCAACGGGCCTCTGCTATGTATGCTGCTCGGTATCCTGGACGACATCATCCAAGTGTCCGGACCGTTCGCCGGATAGTTAAGTTATTTAAGGAAACAGGAAGGATTCAGCCACATGCGAAACGTCAACCACGATCTGCAACAAATGATGATGCTCAAGCAGGTGTTTTAGCTGCTGTCAAGGCTAAGCCGCACATCAGTAGCAGACAAATTGCGCGAGAATCGGGAATCTCAAAAACGTTGGTGTTGAGAATGCTACATCAACATCGATTGCAAAATGGTTCAAATGGCTCTGAGCACTATGGGACTTAACTGCTGTGGTCATCAGTCCCCTAGAACTTAGAACTACTTAAACCTAACTAACCTAAGGACATCACACACATCCATGACCGAGGCAGGATTCGAACCTGCGACCGTAGCGGTCACGCTGTTCCAGACTGTAGCGCCTAGAACCGCACGTCCACTTCGGCCGGCAACATCGATTGCACCCGTACCACATTTCTATGCACCAGGAATTGCATGGCGACGACTTTTACCGTCGTGCACAGTTCCGCCATTGGGCACAAGAGAAATTACGCGACGATGACAGATTTTTTGCACGCGTTCTATTTAGCGTCGAAGCGTCATTCACCAACGGAGGTAATGTGTAAACCAGCATAATATGCACTATTGGACAACGGAAAATCCACGATGGCTGCGACAAGTGGAACATCAGCAACATTGGCGGGTTAATGTATGGTGCGGCATTATGGGAGGTAGGATAATTGGCCCCCATTTTATCGATGGCAATCTAAACGGTTAAATTTTGCTGATTTCCTACGTAATGTTATACCGATATTACTACAAGATGTTTCACTGCATGATAGAGTGGCGCCGGCCGAAGTGGCCGTGCGGTTAAAGGCGCTGCAGTCTGGAACCGCAAGACCGCTACGGTCGCAGGTTCGAATCCTGCCTCGGGCATGGATGTTTGTGATGTCCTTAGGTTAGTTAGGTTTAACTAGTTCTAAGTTCTAGGGGACTAATGACCTCAGCAGTTGAGTCCCATAGTGCTCAGAGCCATTTGAACCATTTGATAGAGTGGCGATGTACTTCCAACATGATGGCTGTCCGGCACATAGCTCGCGTGCGGTTGAAGCGGTATTGAATAGCATATTTCATGACACGTGGATTGGTCGTCGAGGCACCATGGCCCGCCTGTTCACCGGATCAGACGTCCCCGGATTTCTTTCTGTGGGGAAAGTTGAAGGATATTTGCTATCGTGATCCACCGACAACGCCTGACAACATACGTCAGCGCATTGTCAATGCATGTGCGAACATTACGGAAGGCGAGCTGCTCGCTGTTGGGAGGAATGTCATTACACGTATTGCCAAAGGCATTGAGGTTGACGAACAGCATTTTGAGCATTTATTGCATAAATGTGGTATTTACAGGTAATCACGCTGTAACAGCATGCATTCTCAGAAGTGATAAGCTCACGAAGGTACATGTATCACATTGGAACAACCGAAATAAAATGTTCAAACGTACCTACGTTATGTATTTTAATTTAAAAAACCTACCTGTTACCAACTGTTCGTCTAAAATTGTAAGTCATATGTTTGTGACTATTACAGCGCCATCTGTCACAAAGTGAAAAAAGTGGCCCAACTAAAACATTCATATTTCTTTACGTACAACACGAATATGTAATAAAAAATGGGGGTTCCTATTTAAAAACACGCAGTTGATATCCGTTTGACCTATGGCAGCGCCATCTAGCGGGACAACCATAGCGCCATCTGGTTTCCCCCTTCAAGCTAGACAAGTTTCGTTCTTTGTAGTTCTTTCGTTTGACGCTTATTTCGTGAGATATTTGGCCCGGTCACGATCAATGGACCACCCTGTATATCGAAACATTTCTGATCTTTCTTGCATTCACATTGCCAGATTTGCACTGGTAGCCAAAAGTGGAACTATTTTTTTTCTGGTGTAAATCGGTCCTGTGTGTTAGAATATTTGCCTAGTTTCCCTGCCTTACCTTAATTACAGCCCACACTCGACCTCTGTGAGTGGCTGCACTTTAATTACAATCACCCAGCGCCTTTACATGTGTAGCTTTCCCTTAAGAATAAAATGATGTGTTCTTTTTCTTAGAAACTCTCTAATATTATTTAAAAAAATCGTCAAATATCTGTACCATCGTAGCTTGTTCTTACGACAACTGTGCGGAACAATATCTGATATCATTCGGAAGTCAAAGAACTGGATATAACTCAGGTGTCAGTATTTATTGCTTTCAGCTCTCGTAGACGAACAGACCGAACTTGGTTTCACACACTCGTTGTTTGCGGAATCCGTATTGATTCCTACAGGGGACAGCGTCTCTAAAAAATCCTACTACGCATGCATGAAAGATGTAAAAACTGGACGTACGCTTTAAGACAAAGAAAATCGACGGACCATCGCGGAGGAATTATCCGAATGGGACGTAAATCCGCAAGTTGTGATTTACATGTACAAACAAACAAATGATTACACGATAGCGATATTCTTCGCTCCATTTTCTTCCCTTCATAGCAAGCCATATTGGCTTACATTTTCGCAAGATAACGCCCCCCCCCCCTCCCTCCCGCACTTGGCGCGAGTTGCTACTGCCTCTATTGGTGCTTGCCAAACACTATCTCGGCCTGCAAGTTCACCAGAGCTCTCCCTAAATGAGAACTTTTGCAGCATCATGGACAGTGTCCTCCAACCATTTCCGGATTCTGACGATTTATCGCAACAATCAGACAGAATTTGGCACGATATCCTTCAGGCCACCGAACAAATCTATCAATCAATGCTAAGTCGAATAACTGTCTACATAAGGGTTAGAGGTAGACCAAAGCGTTGTTGACTTGCTCCATTTGTGAAGTTCTTTCTCGTGAATAAAGCGACCAACGTTTCTGAAACTGAAATCGTTTGTTTGTGTGTAGATCTACAGGGTTATTACAAATGACTGAAGCGATTTCACAGCTCTACAATAACTTTATTATTTGAGATATTTTCACAATGCTTTGCACACACATACAAAAACTCAAAAAGTTTTTTAGGCATTCACAAATGTTCGATATGTGCCCCTTTAGTGATTCGGCAGACATCAAGCCGATAATCAAGTTCCTCCCACACTCGGCGCAGCATGTCCCCATCAATGAGTTCGAAAGCATACTTGATGCGAGCTCGCAGTTCTGGCACGTTTCTTGGTCGAGGAGGTTTAAACACTGAATCTTTCACATAACCCCACAGAAAGAAATCGCATGGGGTTAAGTCGGGAGAGCGTCGAGGCCATGACATGAATTGCTGATCGTGATCTCCACCACGACCGATCCATCGGTTTTCCAATCTCCTGTTTAAGAAATGCCGAACATCATGATGGAAGTGCGGTGGAGCACCATCCTGTTGAAAGATGAAGTCGGCGCTGTCGGTCTCCAGTTGTGGCATGAGCCAATTTTCCAGCATGGCCAGATACACGTGTCCTGTAACGTTTTTTTCGCAGAAGAAAAAGGGGACGTAAACTTAAAACCGTGAGATTGCACAAAACACGTTAACTTTTGGTGAATTGCGAATTTTCTGCACGTATGCGTGAGGATTCTCTACCGCCCAGATTCACACAATGTGTCTGTTCACCATTAAGAAAAAATGTTGCTTCATCACTGAAAACAAATTTCGCACTGAACGCATCCTCTTCCACGAACTGTTGCAGCCGCGCCGAAAATTCAAAGCGTTTGACTTTGTCATCGGGTGTCAGGGCTTGTAGCAATTGTAAACGGTAAGGCTTCTGCTTTAGCCTTTTCCGTAAGATTTTCCAAACCGTCGGATGTGGTACGTTTAGCTCCCTGCTTGCTTTATTCGTCGACTTCCGCGGGCTACGCGTGAAACTTGCTCGCACGCGTTCAACCGTTTCTTCGCTCACTGCAGGCCGACCCGTTGATTTCCCCTTACAGAGGCATCCAGAAGCTTTAAACTGCGCATACCATCGCCGAATGGAGTTAGCAGTTGGTGGATCTTTGTTGAACTTCGTCCTAAAGTGTCGTTGCACTGTTATGACTGACTGATGTGAGTGCATTTCAAGCACGACATACGCTTTCTCGGCTCCTGTCGCCATTTTGTCTCACTGCGCTCTCGAGCGCTCTGGCGGCAGAAACCTGAAGTGCGGCTTCAGCCGATCAAAACGTTATGAGTTTTTCTACGTATCTGTAGTGTGTCGTGACCATATGTCAATGAATGAGCTACAGTGAATTTATGAAATCGCTTCAATCATTTGTAATAGCCCTGTACATCGCAAATACTGATTTTTGTCCCATTCGGATAATTACTTTGTCGCATTTTTCCTTAGTGTGTGTCTGCGTCTGGTGCTATCTGGGTGCGTCTCGAGTGTCTGACGTATGAGACGCAGCTGCTGATTGGAATTCGGACCGCAGGTGTTGCGGCTCTTATTGGCGGCAGCCGGGCGCCATCGGGCGAGTGTTATCTGCAGACGCGGGCAGGCGGAGACCTCCGGACCACCCCAAGCCGAGCCGACCCATCCCATCCCTACCGCAGCCGGCGGCGGCGCCACTCACGCCGGTTGCGAGCTCTGTTTGTCCCGTGAGCGGTGCTAATTAGTCTGTAAGCTCGTTAATAAGTCAAAGAATAAGTCCATTAAGTGAGTTCCGCTCGGTTAATGGCTAAAGTGCAGAGTGGCCGGTTAAAAAGCTCGTGAAAAATAAAAAAATAGAGCGGTAAAAAAAACTAACGGCGACAAAAAAGGGCGAAAAAGAGGAAGAATTCCTCTTGAAGTCCCGAGAAGGCGGACGCGTCTTGCGTGGCCAAGTTCTCGAGAACAAAGCCGCTTCCCGTTCCACGGCGCTGCAAGTGTCTCGTGAAACACGAGGCGGTCTCCCAGGGCAAAGTGTGCTGTGATAAGGAGCGCACGCAATACAGTGTAAATAGCGCTCTGGTCAAGTGGATACGGATCAGTGCTGGAAATGACAAACTGCACAATCACGTTATTTATTTGGTGATTTATTTAATCTGGTAAGGCATTCTACAAGTTTTACATTACATTCATTACGACGCATGTTGTACGTTAAATACAAGGTAATTCTTTGATGATGTTACAGATTTTCAGCGGCAGTGGGGAAGGGAAAATGTATCTATTTGAGATAAGGGACCCTGGTCCAGAAACGACCGAGTCGAAATTTATAAGCGAAAGTCGTCCTGATATCTCTGACAGTGGATTACATGTACCGGTACTGTTGTTGGTAAGACTGTAACGTGGGCAACTGTCAGAAGTGGTAATATGGACTTCAAAATAACAAAAATGTCTGGTAAACATGGGCTCTAAGACTCATACCTTAAGAACTATGAGCTCATGTTCATCTTCGCTACTGTGAAACACATACTTTGGTTCAAATGGCTTTGAGCGCTATGGGACTTAACATCTA
The DNA here is from genome assembly GCF_023864275.1 of Schistocerca cancellata. Classification (NCBI taxonomy): domain Eukaryota; kingdom Metazoa; phylum Arthropoda; class Insecta; order Orthoptera; family Acrididae; genus Schistocerca; species Schistocerca cancellata. The sequence goes on along the minus strand of NC_064634.1, from coordinate 277,960,199 downwards.
AGGTCATCAGTTCCCTAGAACTTAGAACTACTTAAAGCTAACTAACCTAAGGACATCGCACACATTCATGCCCGAGTCAGGATTCGAACTTGCGACCGTAGCGGTGGCGCGGTTGCAGACTGAAGCGCCAAGAACCGCTCGGCCACTCACGCCGGCCATACTTTTTGGTTTCCATATTTTTGAAGAAGGTAGTGTAGTAATTCATAATATCAGAAGGCAAGATCGCTTGATCTGAAACAGTTTATCTCATGACGGTAAGTAGCTGTTATCCTCAGATTGCCAAATATACGATATATCGTTAAAATAACGTTAATGTATTATGCTTATCCATTACGGATATTTTAGAACCGTGACTGTATATTAATGTAAATAAGTTACACACAACTGCTACCAGTCACTTCTTTCAGTAATAATGCTTTATTACATTAACCGGTTTTCGAACCCTTTCAGGTTTATCTTCAGATGATTTTGGGAGGATACGGGAAGTTACATCATTACTGGTAGTAGAACAATGCTGGATGCTGGTTCTATGGCAGAAAGATGGGTCACACTTTAATGTATCGCCATGATTATAGCTTATCTGTCGATATGGATGTAAATTTAGTTTTTACTTACTGCGACGGTATAGGCGGCTTTTTTCGTATCTATCTGCTTCCATTTTAATGTCCAGAACACTTTCACACGAACTATATTAGTTCACACTTTAACAGTGACACTTTACTATTATCCAGTATGCGCTTTACAACTGTTGCTTATAACAAAGATCTTGACAGAGAGTTATAACAAAGATCTTGACAGAGAGATATGGCATAAGCCTACTTTGTACAGAGATGTAATTTGTTGTTCTTTACATGTGTTAAAGTCGATATAAGGGCAAGTTTTTTATCAGAATGGCTATAACATGAGAGCACTAGATAAAATAATAATAAATTACTACATGAACAAATTTCAGGTGATCTGATATGTTATTTCTACTTGTATGTTACAGGCAGTTTATATATATATATAAATATATATATACTTACTTATCGCGAATGGACCCAGAAGGATCACGCAAAGCTTTCTGACGTCGTTTCTTCCATACTTCTTTCATTCGTTCTCCATGTTTTCTTTTTCTTTCTTCTGTCCATTTTGTTCCTGGTCTCTTTAGTGCTTCCTTCTCCGACAATACAATCCACTTTTCCACCTTATTTCTAAAAGTTTTTCTATCTTTGACATCTTTAAGTTCAATATTTGCTTTTTGTAAATCTAATTTTACTTGGCTAATCCATGGTGTTGTTGATTTGACTTTTTCTATGTAAGTGAGAATTCTGTTGGTGAGTCGTGTGGGGGGAAGTCTAGTGACATGTCCATAAAATTTTAATCTTCGCCTTCTTATGTCTGCTGCCAGGTTTGATATAGTTTCTGTGGTTCTTCTTGATTGTATCCGGTATCCTTCTTCTGTTAATTTTGGACCAAAAATCTTTCTCATAATTTTGCGTTCTTCTTTTAGTATTTTTTCTAAGTCACATTTTGTGTGGAGTGTGAGCGTTTCACTAGCATATAGTGCTGCTGGCTTAATTACTGCGCAGTAGTGTCTGATTTTTGTGTTCGAGGAGATGCATTTTTTATTGTATATTTCATGTGTCATACCATATGCTCTCTTCATTTTCTGTTGTCTGATCTTCTGTGCAACTTTCTCTCCTCCGGTTGGCTCCAAAATTTCACCTAGGTATTTAAAATGTTTTACTCTATTTATTTTTCCATATTTTGTGTTCAAACTGTGTATATGGAATTTCGTACAGAAAAATTCTGTCTTTTGAAACGAAATTTGTAAACCTACTTTATCCGCGCATTCCTTAAGGATCTCTATTTGTTTGGTGGCGATTTCTTCATCATCTGCAAGTATGGCCAAGTCGTCCGCGAATGCTAAACAAGATACCTCCACGTTGTCTTTGGTTCTACCAAGATGGATTGGTTTCCAGTAGGATTGATTTTTTAATTCTTTTTCCCATTCCTTAATGACTTTATCCAGGACTATATTAAACAGAAGTGGAGATAGCCCGTCACCTTGACGTACTCCAGTTTTTATGAGAAAAGGTTCAGAGATTTCTCCCCTGAATTTAAGTTTAGATACAGTGTCTGTCAGTGATTCTTTGATAAGCCTTTGTGTTTTGGAGTCAAGTCCAAGTTCCTCTAAAATGTTAAACAAAGATTGCCGGTCAATTGAGTCATAGGCTTTCTTAAAATCTACAAATGTACAAATTATGGGGGAATTTCTAATTGCTTTGTGTTTTAATATTGTCTTTAAATTAAATATTTGTTCTATGCATGAGCGACCGGGGCGGAAGCCTGCTTGATAATCACCAATTTGGCGTTCCAGCTGCTCTTGTGTTCTTTTCAGCAGGCATGTTGAGAGAATTTTGTAGGTGACTTGTAAAAGTGAGATTCCCCTGTAGTTATTGACATTTGTTCTGTCTCCTTTTTTATGTAACGGGTGAATAAGGGCACATTTCCAATCCTCTGGTAATTTTTCTGTTTCCCATATTTTTGTTATTATTTTTGTGAGCTCTTGCAACGTCTTTGGTCCTAGGTTTTTTAATAGCTCTACAACAATGCCATCTTCGCCAGATGTTCTATTATTTTTGAAGTTTTTAATGTGACATTTGATTTCTTCCTGTGTTGGTGGTAATGAATCCGGTTGAGCGTTGGCACTGATTTCTTTGGGAAACCTTAAACTAGGTTCTGGGCAATTTAGTAGGTTAGAAAAATATTGAGCCAATACTTGACAGTTTTCCTGGTTTGTTAGGGCTAATTTACCATCTGGTTTTCTGAAACATAAATTTTGAGGGATATATCCTCGTATTTTATCTGCGAAAGTTCTGTAGAAGTCTCTTGTATTATAGTTTTGGAAATTTTCTTCTATGGCATCCAGTTGTGCCTTTGTGTACTTCCTTTTTGCTTGCCTAATAGATTTTGAAACCTGTTTTCTAACCTCGTTAAATAAATGTAGACTTTCTTGTGATTTTTTACTGTTATATTCTTGAAATGCCTTTTTTCTCCTTTCCAATGCATTTTCACAGTCTGAATCCCACCAAGGGTGTTTGAATATCTTTTTCAAGGGAATAGTTTCCTTAGCTATTTGCGTGATTTTAGAATGAAATTCTTCCCATGTGTTTGCCTTTTCCTTCTCCCATTCTTCTTTTACTTTAGATTCTTTAATCTTCTTGGTGTCATATTTCTGTATTTCTGTTTTCTTCTGATGACTTCTTCGTGCTGTAAACTTGATTTTAATTCTAGTTAGGTAATGGTCTGAATCAATGTTTGCTCCTCTGCGTACTTAGACGTCGTAAATTTCTTTTTGTACTGGGTATGAAATCGCCACATGATCTATTTGAAACTCGCCAGTTTGTTGTATAAGAGATCTCCATGTCTTTTGTTTTCTTGGACATTTTCTTAGAGATGTTGACATTATCTTCAGGTTATTCTGCTTACATAGTTCGACGAGCCTTGTACCATTTTTATTGGTAAATTTATGTGCAGGATATTTGCCTACGGTTTTTTGGTGGATTTTCTCTCTACCAATTTGGGCATTAAAATCGCCGAGTAGAACTTTTGTATCATCTTTTGGAATCTTGGCCATTATATTCTCCAAATTTTCCCAGAACTTTTCTGTTTCTATGGGGTTTTTCTTGTTGTCTCCGTTTGTGGGAGCATGAACATTAACCATTGTGTATGTTTTGTTGGCACATTGTAAGCGCATCGTCATTATCCTATTATTTACGGGAGTAACTTCCTTGATGGAGCTGAGCACGCTTTTGTGTATGATAAACGCCATCCCGAGATGGGGGGCTCCTCTTCCGATTCGTTTATCCGCCTTGCTCTTAAAGATGCGATAGTTGCCATAATCTGATGTTTCTTCATCTGTAAAACGTGTCTCCTGTAAAGCTAGTATTACTATCTTTTGCTTTTCAAGTTCTGTTGTAAGGTTTAGAAGTTTTCCTGGTTGGATTAATGTATTTATGTTAAAGGTTCCAATGTATGTAGGTGTTTTAAGTGGAAGTTTGCCAGAGAGCTCCGACTTTCTCTGATGTAATCGTGTAAGTCCAGGTTCCCCAGAATCCGAATTCCTGGTTGCCATCTGTTGATGGGTGGATTGGTTACCACCTGGGGTAATGTTGTTATTACTTGCACGAGTCATACTTGCTTGTAATCAAGTTGGTCCAGTGTTTCCACTGGGTGTTTAGAACCAGGGATTGTTAGTTCCTGGCGCATTATGACCAGCCGCACATTATGTGAACAGACGCTGACCAGGATGCCGATGGTTCCCACTTCAGACGCGTCCTGGATTTGGGTGTTGACAGTGCTTATTGTAATGGCGGCACTTACTCGCCATGACACAGCAACGTCTTCGGGTTCTGTGGTTTTTGAATGAGTGTGACCCTTGCCAAAAGTCACCCTCCCACACCCTCGTGATGCTGCCGCCTCGGTCCGGGACTGCTTATTTGGGTTTCCCCTTATATATATATATCTGATGGATCGTTCGCTATCCGCCACCTGCGACCCGCCCTGTACCTGAGGCTCGGCTAGGGTAAATATATATATATATATATAAAACTGTCTGTAACATACAAGTAGAAATAACATATCAGATCACCTGAAACTTGTTCTTGTAGTAATTTATTATTATTTTATCTAGTGCTCTCATGTTATCGCCATTCTGATAAAAAACTTGCCCTTATATCGACTTTAAGACATGTAAAGAACAACAAATTACATCTCTGTACAAAGTAGGCTTATGCCATATCTCTCTGTCAAGATCTCATGAGATGAATCATAAGCAGTGGATGGCATTTTAGCAAGGTAAATAACCTTAAAAACAACAACTAAGCCGGAGGGGTTAGCTGTGGAACGGAGGAGGGCGATGAGGGGGGGGGGGGCGGGGGGGCGGGGATTTGGAAATTAAATAGAAGTATTATGGACCAGAACAAGAAAAAAATATTCAGTAAAAATCTAAACTTGTTCAGAAGAGATGTTTCACAGTAGCGAAAATGAACAAGTGCTCATACAGTAGCTATTCCAGTGTCAGAGGTATAATAACCATTTTGCGCATATAACTTTCGACTCGCTAGTTTCCAGACAAAGGTCCCTTACCTCAAAATTGATAAGTTTACCCTTCTTCATTATCCAAGGCAGTTTGTAACATCAACGAAAAACCCCCTGTACAATATAGAATTCAACACATAGAACTGATTATGACATAATAGGGCAGAAAGAAGCACACAATTTACATTCACTCATGATAAGTACAACAATAAAGACTAATTACAGGCTGGTGTATGAAACTTCTCCATCGTCGTAACGAAGTGTGAACCTACTCTGTCTTTATTGTGAAAATCAGTCTCACTCGTGTTCATTTAGTGTTAATGTTAGCGCTCTCGGTCAGCTGACCAACGTAAGACAGTATTTAAGGCAGCAGCAACGACGGCTTCGAGATGATGTCGAATGGTACCTTACGTGCTGAACAGAGTTCAGTGACTGTGAATTATCATCTTAATGCCATTGCCAGCTAATTCAGAACTCTTTATATATATATATATATATATATATATATATATATATATATATATATATATAAATGTCTGGCTCCTTTGGCAGTATGTCTCGCGATTTCTAGGTGAAACAGGTTTATAGTGCACTTTCTCACAAAAGTCGCACTGTATTAAACATTTCTGATCAAAATGAGGCGAATACGTCGCCGCTCATCACTAGCATTACTTAGAAATTTAACTTAGAACATAGCTCTGGGTCAATCTGCTATTTCTGCTCTCTCTTTAAAATATGTTAAGACATGCAGAATGAATCAGCAGAGATTTCCTCCTACAGTAGTGGCATGCAGTAAACAAAATAATAGTGATAACCTGAAAGTTGAACTGAACGTCGCACTATATTATTGATGTGTATTATTTTTACTTTAATTTAATTTTTAAATTTCTGGTTTTTCTTTTTCATACTGTTTTTGTTTATTTAAGTAATGATATGCGTCCACAACTCTAGCGTTCTAAGCTTCGCATTTTGGTATCTTCTTCCTAATACGAGCATCGTATTCCAGTACCTACTTTCTAAATCTGCTTAGAACAGTGAATAGCCTACGTTCGTTTCCAAATATAAATTTATCTCTTGAGGGTTTTCATTGTTTTTAAGCATTGATGAAAAGGTAGAAAACCTCTGTTTACATACTCCTAACTCAAAGCCAACCCAACGATCTATAGTCCCTAACCAGACGACACATTTGGTAATAGGCTATGTTTGAGCGGAGTGAAAAGAAGACTCCCTAGAAAATACACAACGAATTTTTGTCCAAGTGTTCTTAGTCAAACAAAGATTGGAAGTGGACAAATAGGATATCAAATTGGCCAGCGTAAGGTCTAGTTTTACAAAAAGAGATTCAGATGCTTGAATGTGATCGGTACAATTAAGAAAAACTGAATTCGCGATTTGGGGAGAAATTCAAACATTTCACGAAAAGCTGCTATTAGGTAAAGGACGACAATTATTCAACAATATGAAATAAAGTCTTCGTAACTTCTCAACGGTATGTTTCAGGACGTTCAAACTGCACAGTTGGCGCGGGACGTGGTGGGACTTAGCATGCGCATGCACACGAGCCTTGTTCTTTCACTTGGATGGGGTCGTCAGTAAGCAAAATTGGCGCATTTGGGGGACTGAGAATACGCATTTCGCAATCGAGAAGTGTGCAACGTCCAGTTACGGAATAAGCGGTGTGATATTTCTTGAGGGCACGGTGACGATCGAAAGATACCTTGCAATGTTGTTGCTTTAATTTGTTATGAAAGCGGTGCTGATAGACAATAAAAGGGGGTTAAAAGCTGTGAGCTATCTGAGGAAGTTAACCTTGCATTACTGCGCAACTGTTTCACCAGGTATCCAGTCCAGCTTACCAAATTCCCAACCAGACTAACATTAATTATAATCTTTTAATAGTCATATGACAACCGGTGATATATATATATATATATATATATATATATATATATATATATATATATATATATATATATATATAAAAGAGAATTTAAATAAAAACAAGTAAATCAGTTTATATTTGGAAATTTATTTTAACATTGATCATTGAAATTTCAGCATATTAAACTTGATTCATAACTAAACTGGTGCCTTATTTAGGATTGCGAAAATGTGAGATTGTAATCTTACGGAACACATCAAATATGGAGCCAAGATTGGGAGACTGCATACAACACTGCATTCATAAAAAACACACGAAGAACGTTAAAACATATGCAAGAGGTAATTAACCACAACCAACCGATTCAATTTTCACCCAAAGAAGTTACGTTCGTAGCGCAATCCTGTCCGTCGTATAATTACCACACACTGGTATACTAAATTCATACTAACTCCCTGTGAAATCTTCCCGAAAAGAATAGCTGAGGGCTACATTGCTGATTACACCACACGCTTCACGTGGTCAACTTGGTTTACACAAAGAGTGTACTACACAATAATTTTGATAATTAAAATAAATTAGATCGAAAAGCAATTTACAAAAGAAAAACCTCGAACTGGTTACTATTGTCTTACTATTAACGTGATGGGTCATACAAATGTATAAGCACGTGGTTCTGGTCTCACAAAGTACACCCCATGTGGGCTGAACATAAAGAAAAGTTGCTATATTGAAAAATATTGTCAAGACGAGACGTTATAATCTCACGCACATTCGCATTTAAGACTGATGATTTTAGTTAGAGTTACTGATCAACACGTGGTTCCACTTTACTCACAAAGTAGTGACAAAGCAACTACTGGAAGATATTCTGAACTTCTCACTCGAAATACACTGCGTTGCAATTTAAGATAACGTTAGATATTTTAGAGCTAAACCTGAAATAAAGGTGATTAAATTTTCAGATAGGCTGAACTTAAGAAATCCATTGTCCTACGGACTTAGCAGACACGCGCTTAGCCGGAGATCTTACCACTTCAGACGCTCGCCGTAGACAGACTGACCTGGGCCACTACCGAGCGTGCTTAACAGATACAAACGGAAGTGACCAGAGAGGCAGCTTCCTATACCAACATGACAAGGGACGGACAGGATCATACTAAGAATAGGAACCTCTCTGCTTTTAGAAAGCGTAGCTACCAGTTCCGACGTTGGTCCTACTGTTCTCTAGCAGACAGGCTTGTCTGCTACCATCAAGCATGCAACTAGAAATACATTTGCTCATTCATCCTCTCACACAGAAGGGAAGGGGGATGACAGTATCTTATCATATACAGTATATAAAAAAAGCGGATGTAGGTTCCGTATGAGACTGTGTGACATGAATTACATATAAACTTTGTTTTAAAGTGTAGTAGTGTGACAGATCATTCTTGTTTATGTGTAAAAGTAACACGTTTCACTGCTCAGTCCCCTCCCAGATAGTCAGAAACACCACAGTAAATTTAGAAGAGGAATTTATGCCGTAAATGACAACAGATTTAAGAGATTAACATGAAAGGAATCCAACAGAGACCTTTCAACCTGAAGGTTATGGAAGATGGTTTCATCCCCATTGTCCAAAGGGACCCTCATCTCGATATGATGTGGTTCATGCAAGACTAAACTCGACCTTATCGAAGGAGGAGATTATTTGATGTCCTGGAGGAGCACTTTTGGGACCGCATTCTGGCTCTGTGCTACCCAGAGACCACTGGCATGGGCTTCGATTGGCCGCCGTATTCTCCGGAACTGAACACATACACCTCTTTTTTGTAAGGCTATATTAAAGACAAGATATGTAGCAATAACCCCAAAACCACTGCTGAGCTGAAAACAGCCATTCAGGAGACCATTGACAGCATCAATTTCCCGACACTTCAGTGGGTCATACAGAATTTCGCTATTCGTCTGCGCCACATCATCGCCAATGGTGGCAACCAAATCGAACATGTCACAACCTAAATCCGAATACCTGTAGTGAAGTTTACATGTGAATAAATTGTGTGCACGCCGTAATTTGTGACTAATTTACGTTGTTTTTCACATAGTTCAATAATTGTCATCCTGTATGCAGCGTTTAACACGATGGTGTGTAACGCAACATGTCGGTGCATGAGAGACAGCGTGCTGTAATCTAGCTGCAAATTTGAAGAGTTCGTCCACACATGGAGCACCCTCTCCTATAGCATAACAATGCCACACCACATACGAGCGTTGCTATATCGACGACAATCCAACGCTTCTGGTTGCCTCTCATCAGTAATTCTCCATACAGTCCTGGCTTGGACCTATCCGATTTTATCTGTTTCCAGAACACAGAGAGTACCTTCGAGAATTTCACTTTGACAATGATGAAGCGGTGCAAGCAGAAGTGAGTCTGTGGCTCTGTCAATGGAGTCAAGCATTCTACAGTGACGGCATCAACAAACTGGCGCTACGCGGAGTGGCCGCGCGGTTTGAGGCGCCATGTGAAGGACTGCGCGGCCCCTCTCATCGGAGGTTCGAGTCCTTCCTCGGGCATGGGTGTGTGTGTTGTTCTTAGCATAAGTTAGCTTGAGTAGTCTGTAAGTCTAGGGACCGATGACCTAAGCATTTTGGTCCCTTAGAAGTTCACACACATTTGGACATTTGAACAAACTGGTCTCTCGTTGTAGAAATGTATTCGTCACCAGTATGACTATGTTGAGCAATAAATACGTAAACATAAAGAATAAAGATGTAGAACGTTAATAACATTTGTTTTATCTAAAAAGCTTTAAGAGTTTTCGTATAAAACATTCGGAGACATTACTTATCAACAGGTTCTCGAATTTATAGCTTCCCTTCGCGTAGCAATAGCATCCCAATAATGCACAATAACAACCTGTACGGTCTGCGTAATATGGTTCAAATGGCTCTGAGCACTATGGGACTTAACATCTATGGTCATCAGTCCCCCAGAACTTAGAATTACTTAAACCTAACTAACCTAAGGACATCACACAACACCCAGTCATCACGAGGCGGTCTGCGTAATAGACCAGACAAATATCCTCTATTACTCTTTACACTTTTAAGCTAAACATGGAAACCTTAGCATCATTCAAAGGAGCGTAAGTGTTTCTCTGACGAATTTGTTTCTTCCTTTTAGGCAAATCATTTCACAAAACATGTGACCTTTTTGCGAAAAACGTTTTTTTCTCTTTTTGCTTCACTTTCTTATTAATTAAAGTAAGTAACTTTCGCTCATTTCAGATTTGCCGCTAACTTTCGTGTCTCTGATACTGCATGCTTTATACATAGTGTCTTGCAAAGTACTGGAGGAAGATTATTATAGAAGTCTCTAAAGTTAAAAGGTTTGTATTGTGAATGAGGAAGTTGATGGTCTGAGCTATCAGTCTCATGGAATGATTATTTAGCTGACTCACTTATTAGATGTAAAGGTTTGTGTTAGAAAATTTTGTACTTTCTGATCTGTAGAGTCGCTTTTTCTGAAATACTTGTTAGTTAAAAAAGATAGTAGTAATTCTTTTTATTATATTCTGAACTGCAATTGTAATGTGCAATTTAAATGTTCTTTGCAAAAAATTGAAAGCGATGGTTTCGCGTCACTGAAAATTGAAATGTTACTAAACAGCGTAGAACTATGAGTTCAGTGAATGTGATTGCTATTCATCCGACCCAAACGAAAGAGCGCAGGTTATATAAACTCTTGAGTTTAACTAGCCCCGTTTTATACTAAATTTGTGATACTTGAATGTCAAAGTCGCCGTAGATTTGCAGAGCTGAAAATAAGAAATTGTGGAGCTTCTGAAGATTCCATTCTGCTCAGCGACGTCGTTGCTGTGAAACTCCGTACAAAAAAAATGGTTCAAATGGCTCTGAGCACTATGGGACTGCGGTCATCAGTCCCCTAGAACTTAGAACTACTTAAACCTAATAACCTAAGGGTATCACACACATCCATGCCCGAGGCAGGATTCGAACCTGCGATCGCAGCGGCCAAGCGGTTCCAGACTGAATCGCCTAGAACCGCACGGTCACACCGGCCGGCGCAACCCGTACATATTTGTAACTTAAGCTCTTGTTGTTCAAGATTTAGGGTGCACACAGGAATAAAGCGGGCTACCTGAGTCTGTTGGCCACCTGCAACGAGGACAGAATAGTCTCATACGCCTTGCTATCTTTCTCAAACGATTTTACAGAATTTTCATGTTACTTATAGCTTGATAGGTCTCTGTTGGATTACTTTCATGTTAATCTCTTAAATCCGTTGCCATTTACGGCATAAATTCCTCTTCTAAATTTACTGTGGTGTTTCTGACTATCTGGGAGGAGACTGAGCAGTGAGACGTGTTACTTTTACACATAAACAAGAACGATCTGTCACACTACTACACTTTAAAACAAAGTTTATATGTAATTCATGTCACACAGTCATACGGAACCTACATCCGCATTCTTTTATATACTGTGTATGATAAGATACTGTCATCCCCCTTCCCTTCTGTGTGAGAGGATGAATGAGCAATTGTGTTTCTAGTTGCATGCTTGATGGTAGCAGACAAGCCTGTCTGCTAGAGAACAGTAGGACGCTTTCTAAAAGCAGAGAGGTTTCTATTCTTAGTATGGTCCTGACCGTCCCTTGTCATGTTGGTATAGGAAGATGCCTCTCTGGTCACTTCTGTTTCTATCGGTTAAGCACGCTCGGTGGGAGCCCAGAGCAGTCTGTCCGTGGCGAGCGTCTGAAGTGGTAAGATCTTCGGCTAAGCGCGTGTCTGCTAAGTCCGTAGGGCAATGGATTTCTTAAGTTCAGCCTAACAAAAATTTAATCACCTTTATTTCAGGTTTAGCTCTAAAATATCTAATGTTATCTTAAATTGCAACACAGTGTATTTAGAGTGTAAAGTTCATAATATCTTCCAGTAGTTGCTTTGTCACTACTTTGTGAGTAAAGTGGAACCACGTGTTGATCAGTAACTCTAACTAAGATCATCAGTCTTAAATACGAATGTGCGTGAGATTATAACGTCTCGTCTTGACAATATTTTTCAATATAGCAACTTTTCTTTATGTTCAGCCCACGTGGGGTGTACTTTGTAAGACCAGTACCACGTGCTTATACAGTTGTTTGACCCATCAGGTTAATAGTAAGACAATAGTAACCAGTTCGAGGTTTTTCTTTTGTTAATTGCTTTTTGATCTAATTTATTTTAATTATCAAAATTAGTGTGGAGTTACACTCTTTGTATAAACCAAGTTGACCATGTGAAGCATGTGGTGTAATCATCAAAGTAGCCCTCAGCTATTCTTTTCGGGAAGATTTCACAGAGAGTTAGTATGAATTTAGTATACCAGTGTGTGGTAATTATATGACGGACAGGATTGCGCTACGAACGTAACTTCTTTGGGTGAAAATTGAATTGGTTGGTTGTGGTTAATTTCCTCTTGTATATGTTTCAACGTTCTTCGTGTATTATTTTATGAATGCAGTGTTGTATGCAGTCTCCCAATCTTGGCTCCATATTTGATGTGTTCTGTCAGATTACAAACCCACATTTTCACAATCCTAAATAAGGCACCAGTTTAGTTATGAATCAAGTTTAATATGCTGAAATTTCAATGATCAATGTTAAAATAAATTTCCAAAGATAAACTTATTTATTTCTTTTTATTTAAATTCTCTCTTATATATATATACATACATATATATATATATATATATATATATATATATATATATATATATATATATATATATATATATCACCGGTTATCGTACGACTATTAAAAGATTATAATTAATGTTAGTCTGGTTGGGAATTTGGTAAGCTAGACTGGATACCTGGTGAAACAGTTGCTCAGTAATACAAGGTTAACTTCCCCAGACAGCTCACAGCTTTTAACCCGCTTTTATTGTCTATCAGCACCGCTTTCATAACAAATTAAAGCAACAACATTACAAGCTTCATATGTCATCTTCATGGTAAAGTGCCCAAAATTTCGATAATGGACATACTTTTTGCGATATTGTCATTGAAGTAAGATGCTGCGCAAAATTCGAGAAAAGTTTGCAATGAAAAATACGGGTCGCTATGATTTTGCGTTTAATGCGTATTACACCATGTGTTGTTGCGAAGGTAATTTAGCTAAGTTATTTAATTTTTCTTTACACTTGGGGGGGGAGACCCGTGTCACCGATCTAGAGAAAATGGAATCTGTGTAGAACGAACACTTCCGACTGCACGCGCCCGGGAGTGAAATATTCATAACATTCTTCATATCTCCTAAACTGTTGGAGATATCGATACGAGATTTTGGCAAGTGATACCACGCAAACTGGAGAGTATTTTCCTATGTGGTTAGCGTACAGAACGTTCTTATCTACGGCGATATGGGAGAAGCTATGGTTTTTATTTTATTTTTACAATCCAGTACCGTAATTTTTTATGAGTCTTCGAAGCTATTGAAGAGAGATTTTGCTAGTACGACAATTGACGCGAAATTTCTTGTCTTATATTACAGCAAACCGACTCAGCGAAGTTTTCTGTAAGGTATTAACCAGCCTGATCACCTATTGCTTGTTTAATAAGACATTCTGTTTTAAGATTCTCTCGCAGTTGCTACTGCAAGTTGAGTTTGTGCCATTTATACTGTATTTTAGCAAGAAAACCAAAAGAAAAAAAAAGAGAGAAATGTAGCGGTTCCTCGAAACTGATGGAGCTTCTTCGCGTTAGAAATGGTTAACAATTCAGGAAAAAATAAATCGTCATTTCCGTAGCAGTTTTGGCAGAATCCTCTACCCCTCCGTATTTTTAATACTAAACGACTGAAATAACTTATCGGAGGATTTTGTCCCTGTTGTTCATCTCAGAAATACGAAAATAATTCACACCAAATAGTGTACCATATTTCTGTTCCTACCCCTTTCAGAGTGAAGTGGTGAGCTTCTGCACCATAATTATCTTTTAATATGTTAAAGATATAGTACATACATTTATAATCTATTTTAGCAATAATAATTACTCTCAGGTGGCCCATAAAGTAATAACTATTGTGATTTGCAAGGATTCACTTCCTCAGTCTGTACAGAGGTAGGAACGGATAGATCGTACAGTATTTGCTGTACTTTTTCATACGTCAAATATTACTGACATGTAGAAAGAAAATCCTTTGGCAAGTTTCAGTCCCAGCTGTTCATTATCTAAGATACACTGCATAACAGGATTCCCCTGAAATTGCAACAGAATTGGCGGATTATTTTCTCGTGAGTTATTAAACTTTTACAGCCAAAACTCGCCACTGATGGCGCTTTTCAGAAAGAGAGAAGGTTAACAAGTCAGTCCGTAATGAATCGTTCCTTTTGTGGCAATGTCAGAGTAATCTCGCAAACCAGTGTCTTTTTAGTAAGGAACAAGGGGTCCTGAAACTTAGCAAATGATTTCCTTTTTGCACCTTAACCCTCATGGTTCAAATGGCTCTGAGCAGTATGGGACTTAACACCTGAAGTCATGAGTCCCCTAGAACTTAGAACTACTTAAACCTAACTAACCTAACGACATCACACACATCCACGACCGAGGCAGGATTCGAACCTGCGACCGTAGCGGTCGCGCGGTTCCAGAGTGAAGCGCCTAGAACCGCTCGGCCACACCGGCCGGCTAACCCTCATGAAACAGTGTTTTATTAAGTGAGCAACTGAGAACAAATCAGGTCAATAGTTTATCAAGAAGTACTTCGTCTATATGAAAAATGAACGTGTAATTTCTTCACTTACGTTGTTGCAAAAACACATAGCAAATCTCGTTTCACCGCCTATCGATGACCGGTTTATGAACGCTTGAGACTACTCATTAAGATTAAAATAGATTACTAATGTATGTAATATATCTGTAACATATTAAAAGACAATTATAATGGAGAAGTTCAACACTTCACTCTGAATGGGTTAGGAACAGAAATACGGTACGCTATTTGGTGTGAATTATTTTCGTATTTCTCAGATGAACAACGTGGAGAGTATCCCTAGATAAGCTTCCATTCCAGTCACTCACTATTAAAAATACGGTGGGTTACAGGATTCCGCTAAAACTGCAACATAATTCACGATTTACTTTTGCCTGTATTGTTAACCATTTCTCATATGAAGAAGCTCCATCAGTTAGAAGGAACGGCTAAATTTCTCTGTTCACAGGTTTCATTTTGCTTTTTTTGCCAAAACACGGTGTAAATTGCTCTAATTCACCTCACAATGGCAGTTGCGACGAAGTCTAAAACACAGTATCTTATTAAGCAAGCAACACCTTCCAGAAAACGTCATTGAGTTGGTTTGCTGTAATGTATTTCGCGTTTATCTACATACTAGCAAAATCACTGTTCAATAGCTATCTATGACTTTTAAATAATTACATAACTGGATTGAAAAAATAAAATAAAAGCCATAGCTTCTGCTATATTGCCGTAGATAAGAAAGTTCCGTTTGCTAACCATACAGTTTTAAGCTCTCCCGTTTACGTGGTATCTCTGGTCAAAATCTCGCATTGATATCTCAAATAGCTTAGGACGTATTAGGTATGCTATGAATATTTCATTCTCGAGTGCATGCGGTAGAAAGTGTACGTGCTAAATAAATTCCATTTTCCCTTGATTAGTGACAAGGGTCTCCTCTCAAGTCTAAAGAAAAAAACAGTATCTTAGATAAATTTCATTCGCATTCATATGGTGTAATATGCGCCAAACGCAAAATCATAACGACCCGTATTTTTCATTGCAAACTTTTTTTAGAATTTCAGGCAGTGACGGACTCAAATGGTGTAATATCAAAAAGTATGACCATTAGCGGGATGATAGGCATTTTACCATGTAACGTAAAAATCAACTTTTTTGGACGACTACAGAGCTAACGGTACGCGCTTGTCTTTTACCCGTTATATGGTGTAATATGCGCCAAACGCAAAATCATAACGACCCGTATTTTTCATTGCAAACTTTTTTTAGAATTTCAGGCAGTGACGGACTCAAATGAGAATATCAAAAAGTATGACCATTAGCGGGATGATAGGCATTTTACCATGTAACGTAAAAATCAACTTTTTTGGACGACTACAGAGCTAACGGTACGCGCTTGTCTTTTACCCGTTATGGCAGAGCTGCATCTTGCCTAGCTGGTCAACCAGCATTCCCTGCGTACACCGTAGGCGAGTATAGTTGCGCTGGACGGCGTGGCGAGTCGGCGCGCAGACTAGAAGTTTTCTCTTTTCGTACACTTAACGCTAGACTAGCCAGAGACTACGTAGGCAGGTGTAACATAGTGCCCTCCAGCGAATATTGGATGCTGGATTCCGAGTGAGAAAAATCTTTTCTGTTTATAGACAGTTAAGTTGAACAGGAGTCTAATTCGTTGCAACTGGTCGGTGCGTATGCTCGAACCGGCAATGAGTCTTCATTGGAGCCGATACTCTATGCGTCTACGTATAGATTCTTACACACTCAGCAGTCTTTAAAAAAAAGTTCTCGCTTTTTAACAAAAGTCGTTGTTTATTTGAACCTGATACTATTTTTTTACTGCATGGATTCACGCCATAGCATTTAAATAAACTTTTAGCCGTAAATAATTTAATAATTCCTCTGCGTGAGAGGTAAAGTCGAAGAATAACTTCGCACGCCCAAGAGCTTCTCGCAGTCGATAACATTCGGCTGTCGGTTAAATCAATTCCACTTTTTCATTGCTGTGCACGCAAATTCGTACTAACACGGGTTTATACTCGCCAATAGCGGTGATAATCGTCAATTATACGCAACAGCTGAATCATTGTCTGTGTGCAGGTTGCCACTCTTGCTATTCAACCCTTGATAGTGAGAGGAACCAATACGTGCCAATAGAAGAGCTAATCGTCATCCCTCTGCTATTCAACCCTTGATAGCGAGAGGAACCAATACGTGCCAATAGGAACCAATACGTGCCAATAGAACAGCTAATCGTCATCCCCCTGCTATTCAACCCTTGATAGCGAGAGGAACCAATACGTGCCAATAGCCAATAGAACAGCTAATCGTCATCCCCCTGCTATTCAACCCTTGATAGCGAGAGGAACCAATACGTGCCAATAGAACAGCTAATCGTCAATTACACAACATAAAAGTTGATATATTGAACTATATTTTGAATCTCATGCTGCATCCACTAGTTGCTTGCCAGATGTAGAACACCACTTAGCGACTGCCTCTGGAAGCTGATGCGTCCCGTTTATTATTGCTGGTAATTGTTATGCTGAATTCTGTTCTTGCGCTGTGCACTTAGGCTTCCAAACGTTTGTCTATTGAAGCTTTTCTCATTGGGATCCAACTAATAAACCTAATCTTTTTCATTGTTAATACTTAGAATATGTTGTACTGGCGGCGGTCGAAAGATTTTAAATAATGTACCCAAGGTTTAAATGAAATACATGTACGCTAACATGGCAACAGTTGTTTTTTCTTCATGACTTCATTGTTACAGATACGGATTTGAGCAATACATTTTTTGTAGAGGAAATATATGTATGTGGTCTGAAAGTTCACTTAGCCCTGTATTTAGAACTGACCGACCTATATGAAAAATCGTAAGATCTTCCTCTACGTAACCTAATGTTATGTTACACGGTGTCAAATGTGTGTCAGTTCGCGTTGATGGCCATTACGAGTGCTCGTGGAGTTTAGGTTTGTCTCTATGTTATCAGGAGCGATTTTTATGTTGAGTGGAAAGGATATGGAGAAATCAGTGACGTAACATACCGATGTGACACATGCCCTTATCATGTCGGACGTAGCGATACGATTTGGCATTTAATGCAGAACACTCACAGATAGATGTCTTGCTGAAATGGTAGTGTATGAGTTTCATCTACGACTAAGATTGGAAACGACTGCTTCCAGATAGAGCAACCTCGAAGTATCGTTCATTAGTGACCACGATTGGCAACGCGAGTCTCTACAACATAGAAGTTCTCGGTTTGGGCAGTAAAAATATTATCCTCTATTTCTCGACGTAATTCCCTGTTTCGCCAGTAATGTATGTTGAACGTTTCTCCAATGAGTAGGTCCTTTCTTCACGACAGAGCTCTGTAACGTCTGCAAAATATTTTCCATTGGACTAAAGTTTCCCGTAGTTAAGCTTCTGTAGTACGGGAGTAGAAGTAAGAAGGTGTGAAACTGATGAACGGAGTTGATGTTCCAATAGTTTATTTTATTTTATTATCCCTCAGACCTGTAATTGCCGAAGTACCTATCCGCAAGAGGGAAAAAGATGATCTGAAGTTACACATTTCATAATGCTCTTTAGACTGAAATGGACAGCTGTTCCTCAGTTTATGTCATAGACGCTCGGCATGACAGTTTTAATGGAGCATCTCGCGCTGCTGATGAACTTCTTATACAAGAACGGTGACTGTGTGCTTAGCAGAAATTCCGGACACTGAAGAGTATGAAAAGAGGGGCATTGCAGGAGGAGTCGAGCGACGGTGTGCATGGGGAACTGCCCGAATTTTGTATGTGCCTGCGAGCGCGGTGAGTGATATTCTACAAAACATCCTGTATTACTACCCATAGAAAATTACTCATGCTCAGGAGTTATTTCATGGTGCCCTTCCAGTACGACTCACGTTTTCACTAAAACTTCTTGCTCACATGGAAGTGGACACTGAACAGTCATGGAATATTCTGTGAACATACACAGTCCAGTGTCATCCCCAAGAACGTGTCAATACCGAAAATTACAGAATATGGGCAACGGAAATTTCGCTCGCATATCAGCCTGTACAGCTTCATGCTGCAAAGTGAACTGTGTGGTGCGGGTTGACGCCATCATTTATCGCAGGAACGCATTTTTTCGACGAGGTGTGCCCTGTGGCACCTGCTACCTGTACCGTCAGTGGTAAACACTATGGGAGTATTTTGCGTATCGACGTCATTCCAAACTTTCAACAGTGTGGATGCGTCTGTAGGGTCATTTTTATGCAAGATAGTGCTCCTCCGCACATTGCACACCCAGTGAAGCAGCTGCTGCAGAGACATTTCGGAAATGCTAGAATTATCAGCCGTCATTTCTCTATAGGATCGCCTTCCAGATCACCCGATCTTAATATGCGTAGCTTCTGGCTGTAGGGTTACCTAAAAGATGCTGTGTTAATTGCTCCTATTACAAACGTAGCTGAACTGAAAGCACGCATTGCGCAAAGCATTATGAATGTGACCCCTGAGATACTCTGATCTGCTGCGGAGCAGGCTATTTCTCGATTTAAGTTTGTGGCTGATAACGGCGGGAAGGGTATTGGACATGTCTTGCGCGAGTATGACGATAATTTAAACCTAATTTCATTCTGAAATTACAATGAAATGAATACCCTTAGCTGCATAAAGGCGTTGATATAAGTCAACGGGGACAGTCGAAAATGTGTGCCCAGAGCGGGACTCGAACCTGGAGTCTCCTGCATACATGGCAGACGATCTGTCCACCCTTTTTTTTATTTGTTCGATATAGTTCGTTGAGTTTGGTCTGGGCGGACGTCATAAGACATCCGTTCAAGTTGATCGTTAATTCCTTGACTCAGTTTTTTTTTTCATTACAGAGAGCACCCAGCCCTCTGATCGAACACGCTGAGCTACCGTGCCGGCATCCATCTGAGCTACCAAGGGCACAGAGGATAGTGTGACTGCAGGGACGTATCTCTGGCGCGCCTCCCGTGAGACCCATATTCCCAACTTATTGTCCCACACTATACTCATAGTGCCCCTGCCCATTATACTCATTACTCGCGGCTTTTTGCTGATTCCCGTAAGAGTTCGGGCACTGTTTGTGCATCTGCACAGAAGAAGATGGTCAAATGGCCGGTGAGACTTAACTATATATATATATGTATATATATATATATATATATATATATGTATATATATAAACCGATGCCAGTGTTGCTTTTAGGCTGTGTTAGGTCTCACGGAAATTAAAAATAGATTTTTCCTATTAGATGTGGTACGACCCTGCCTTGGTGGATGGGTTTAGCTTACAATGCAACTGCTCTATAATGCCAAACATGGATCCTCATGTGCTTTGCACAGTGCAGTTGATTTAATAAACTGTTCACACCATAGCCAACGCATAGCTGTCATCTGTAGTTGAACCCAGTTTCATAAGAGACCTACAGCGCTATCTAGTGGGAAAATTATAGTTGATTTTATTTAATTTTTTCCCAACACATTTCCCAATTCTTCCATAATGTTTCGTTCAAATTTGACGTCAATCTGATCAGCGTTTCTTTTTTTACAGCTTTCTGAAATTGAAATTTTAACATAGTCACCCCGCTCTTCACAATTTTACTTAGTTAGCCTGTAACATCGTCATTAGAGCTCATTCAAATCCATAT
Source organism: Schistocerca cancellata (assembly GCF_023864275.1). Classification (NCBI taxonomy): domain Eukaryota; kingdom Metazoa; phylum Arthropoda; class Insecta; order Orthoptera; family Acrididae; genus Schistocerca; species Schistocerca cancellata. The sequence continues at coordinate 277,939,814 of NC_064634.1, read as the reverse complement.
AGTTATATCGTAGCTGTTGTACATGTACATTACCATGAGGGGTGAGTCGTAGCAGACGACTGACGCGTGTGCCTTTGCTAAGACCACGACATCGCCTGCAGCGCCTCTCCTTGGCTAGTGATCATATCGGTTGGAACCTAGATGACTGAAAAACCGTGGCCCGATCGGATGAGCTCCGATTTCAGCTGGTAATAGGTAATGGTATGGTTAGAGTGTAGCGGAGATCCCACGAAGCCATGGATCCAGGCTGTCAACAAGGCACTGTGAAAGCTGGTGATGGCTCCATATTGGTGTGGGCTGTGTTTACGTGGAATGGACTGGGTCCTCGGTTATACTCGGCTACTTGGAGACCATTTGTAGCCGTTTATGGACTTCATGTACCCAAACAACGGTAGAACTCTTATGGATGATAATGCTGTTGACTGTGAAACGTCCCCTTAGAACAATTGTACACGACTGTGCTTAAACTGACACACAATATTTTTGGCGCAACGCAATCTGACTTTCAAAAATCCCTGCAAAAGAATGGCTCTGACTAACATTAAGCTATACCTTTCACAAATCACTTACCTCACAAAAATCTTCGTTACTCGACCTACTGCAATACAGCGAGCGCCACTACTGCCAGCTAAATAAAAGATTCAAACTACTGAAGGCACTAACTACTGATAGGTATAGTTAGCAAATGAAAGATTTTAATAGAGAACAAACAATGTATTTACCTTAATAGTGTTGAAAAAGCATAATATACATAGCAGTTCATAATATCCATTCTGTACTCAAAAATCCGCCATACAAATCCGCCATCTCATTTCCCACATCCACCACTGCTGGTGGCTCACCTCCAACTGCGCAACACTACGCGCTGTTCACATCCAGCTGCCGCTGCCCAACACTACAATGGCAGACAACAATGCAAACTAGCCACAGACTGCACACAGCACAGCCAGTGATTTTCATATAGAGCGCTACGTAACGTTGCCAATAAGAAAACATAAACAGCCTACTTACAACTGGTTTGAAGAAGATTCAGTAAAATTCGATCGTCCGACACAAATCCCATCGAAAATTTATGGGACCTAATAGATAGGTCAGTTAGTGCACAAAGTCCTGGTCTGGTAATACTTTCGCAATTATGGACGGCTCTAGAGACAGCATCTCTAAATATTTCTGAAGGGGACTTCCGATGACTTGTTGAGTCCATGCCAAGTCAAGTGCTGCACTGCACCGGGCAAAAGGAGGTCCGACACGATATTAGGAGGTTAACATAACATCCAGGAAGAGAGAGAAGATTAGTGTTTAATGCCCAGTCGACAAAGAGGTCATTAGAGACAGAGTTCAAGGTCGGATTAACAAACGATGGGAGCTTCGTCACTTCAGTGTACTGGCACACTCAACTTCTTCCACAACGAATGGGTGCTGAAATCGTGTGACTCGCATTGTCAGCACGACAGCAATGAATGTTCAGTCTCCCTCAGTAGATGTGGTTCCCTTAAATTTGGTATGTAGAATGGTACGAGGCGTGTTTTTTTAAGTAAGGTCCGTTTGAACATAAGTACACAACGAAAGGTTATTTCAAAAAGGTACATTTATTTTCAGAAAGTACGTAATTCACTCTGTTTTTCGACAGAGTTGCCAAGTTTGTTCAAACACGTATCATACCTCTCAACCAATTTTAAAATACCCTCTTCATAAAAACTTGCCGTCTGCTCCGATAACCGAGAATTCACTGCCGTTTTCACGTCGTCGTCATCATTGTAACGGTTGCCACTGAGGTGTTGTTTGAGGTGGAGGAACAGATGGTAATCGCTCGGCGCAAGATCAGGACTGTAGCGTGGGTGGTCTAAAACTTCAAAAAAAAAATGGCTCTGAGCACTATGGGACTCAACATCTTAGGTCATAAGTCCCCTAGAACTTAGAATTACTTAAATCTAACTAACCTAAGGACATCACACACACCCATGCCCGAGGCAGGATTCGAACCTGCGACCGTAGCAGTCCCGCGGTTCCGGACTGCAGCGGTCTAAAACTTACCAGGCAAAACTGTCCATTAGATCGCGGGTCTGATCTGCAGTGTGAGGTCTTGCATTATCAAGGAGAAGGACAATTCCCTTTGTCAGCACGCCGCGTCTTCTGTTTTGAATCTCTCTACGTAGCTTTCTCATCCTTTGGCACTATGATTCTGCATTGATAGTGGTTCCTCGTTGAATGAAGTCGACCAATAAAACACCACGCCTATCAAAAAACACCGACGCCATGATTTTGCTCTTGGACAGAGTCTGTTTGGCTTACTCCTTTACAGGCGAGTCTATATGTCTCCATTCCATACTCTGATGCTTCGATTCAGGCGTGATATGCGAAACCCATGTTTCGTCTCCAGTTACGATCTGACTCAAGAAGCCGTCATCTTCTTCGTGATAACGAGTCAAGAACTTCATCGTACACTCAAATCTTTCGTTTTTGTGGTGAGGAGTTTAGGGACCCATCGGGAGGAAAAACTTTAGATGTTCAGAAACAATGTTGTAAAGCACTGATCTCGACACGTCAGGAAATTCGTTTGAGAGACCTGTTATTGTGAAGCGTCTGTTCTCACGAATCCTCGCTTCAACTGAAGCCACCAAATCGTCTATAACCAAAGAAGGGCGTCTGGAGCTGTCCTCATGATGGACGTTGTCACGGCTATCTTTGAATTCTCGTAACCCACTTACGCACTTTGCTTTCACTCATAACAGTATCGCCGTACACTTCGCAAATTTGTCGATGTAATTCTGCAGCAGGCAGGTTCCTTGCTGACAAAAACCGTATCAGTGAGCGAACCTCACACGCGGCGGGCGAGTTGATAGTCTTAAACATTTTGAAAGCACTGAACAGAACAGTACAGGTTAGCTACAGGGCTCAAACTTAGCACAGTTGTTCCCGGGGTATGCCAGTACACGACGCACGCGCTCGTTGCGGTATGTACGCGAACTACTAGTGTCTACAGCAAAACGGATCTAGAAACGACGGAGAGACTCTGTCCCCGCTGCAGCCGCAGTGGTCCACAACCAAACGACGACTACCGCAGTCCACTTCACCCCTCCGCCGCCCCACACCGAACCCAGGGTTATTGTGCTGTTCGGCCGCCGGTGGACCCCCCATGGAACGGCTCACACCAGACAAGTGTAACCCCTATGTTTGCGTGGTAGAGTAATGGTGGTGTACGCGTACGTGGAGAACTTGTTTGCGCAGCAATCGCCGACATAGTGTAACTGAGGCGGAATAAGGGGAACCAGCCAGCATTCGCCGAGGCAGATGGAAAACCGCCTAAAAACTATCCTCAGGCTGGCCGGATCACCAGACCTCGACACAAATCCGCCTGGCGGATTCGTGCCGGGGACCAGGCGCTCCTTCCCGCCCGGAAAGCCGTACTTTAGACCGCACGGCCAACCGGGCGGGCCAAAACGGACCTTACTTAAAAAAACACGCCTCGTACATAGATCACGAAACAGTTAACTATGCGCCCTTCGCAGCTGTGGAAACGTCACTTTTTGTTATTGCGTGTGTCGCTGCCCCCCCCCCCCCCCCCCCCCCCTTCCTGAAGGCGCAAGACGGCCGGCGGTGCCTTGCAGGCGAGCACGGCGACAGGGGAGAAGTTGCGCCGCGACCGGTCGTGAGAGATGGCGGACGGAGGCGGCAATTTGTAATTGGCCGGTGGGTATGTGCGCGCTGCCGGCGGAATGCCGTCGCAGGCTTACTGCTACAGTATACGGCGCCGCCGGGCTGCGACGTGGCCGTAGCTTTGTCCCGCGAGTAACGAGGCGCCCCCAGTCTTCCGGCAGCGGCGATCCTGCCAAGTGCCGAGTGTGCAGAACCAGGGCAGGGGCTAACGCCTTCTGCAGCTAAGCGTTCCAAGGTTTCCCGCTAGCTGCGTGCCAGAACCGCCAGCAAAGGAAGCTACGTTCAGCACAGGAGAGCGCGACCCCAAGATATTGCTACGATCCCCAGGGGAAAGCTTATTTTTGGTACAACTTTCAGAGAGGCCGGCCTAGCTGTAACTTTGTACTGGAGAAAAATTCAGCCTTATGAAAGACATCTTATGATTAGTTTTGATTTACTCAGAAACATTTCGGTTGCAAAAACGTTTTGTTTTCCTGATGAAATATGTATATTGAACCGCCAAAGAAACTCGTATACGCTCAAAATGGATCAAATGGCTCTGAGCACTATGGGACTTAATGTGATGTCACCGCCAGACACCACACTTGCTAGGTGGTAGCCTTTAAATCGGCCGCGGTCCGTTAGTATACGTCGGACCCGCGTGTCGCCACTATCAGTTATTGCAGACCGAGCGCCGCCACACGGCAGGTCTAGAGAGACTTCCTAGCACTCGCCCCAGTTGTACAACCGACTTTGCTAGCGATGGTTCACTGACAAAATACGCTCCCATTTGCCGAGACGATAGTTAGCATAGCCTTCTGCTACGTCATTTGCTACGACCTAGCAAGGCACCATTACCTGTTACTATTTATGAATAATGTACCGTCAAGAGCCCCCCCCCCCCATGAACCATGGACCTTGCCGTTGGTGGGGAGGCTTGCGTGCCTCAGCGATACAGATAGCCGTACCGTAGGTACAACCACAACGGAGGGGTATCTGTTGAGAGGCCAGACAAACGTGTGGTTCCTGAAGAGGGGCAGCAGCCTTTTCAGTAGTTGCAAGGGCAACAGTCTGGATGGTTGACTGATCTGGCCTTGTAACAATAACCAAAACGGGCTTGCTGTGCTGGTACTGCGAACGGCTGAAAGCAAGGGGAAACTACGGCCGTAATTTTTCCCGAGGGCATGCAGCTTTACTGTATGATTAAATGATGATGGCGTCCTCTTGGGTAAAATATTCCGGAGGTAAAATAGTCCCCCATTCGGATCTCCGGGCGGGGACTACTCAAGAGGATGTTGTTATCAGCAGAAAGAAAACTGACGTTCTACGGATCGGAGCGTGGAATGTCAGATCCCTTAATCGGGCAGGTAGGTTAGAAAATTTAAAAAGGGAAATGGATAGGTTAAAGTTAGATATAGTGGGAATTAGTGAAGTTCGGTGGCAGGAGGAACAAGACTTCTGGTCAGGTGACTACAGGGTTATAAACACAAAGTCAAATAGGGGTAATGCAGGAGTAGGTTTAATAATGAATAGGAAAATTGGAATGCGGGTAAGCTACTACAAACAGCATAGTGAACGCATTATTGTGGCCAAGATAGATACGAAGCCCACACCTACTACAGTAGTACAAGTTTATATGCCAACTAGCTCTGCAGATGACGAAGAAATTGAAGAAATGTATGATGAAATAAAAGAAATTATTCAGACAGTGAAGGGAGACGAAAATTTAATAGTCATTGGTGACTGGAATTCGAGTGTAGGAAAAGGGAGAGAAGGAAACGTAGTAGGTGAATATGGATTGGGGCTAAGAAATGAAAGAGGAAGCCGCCTGGTAGAATTTTGCACAGAGCACAGCTTAATCATAGCTAACACTTGGTTTAAGAATCATGATAGAAGGTTGTATACATGGAAGAACCCTGGAGACACTAAAAGGTATCAGATAGATTATATAATGGTAAGACAGAGATTTAGGAACCAGGTTTTAAATTGTAAGACATTTCCAGGGGCAGATGTGGACTCTGACCACAATCTATTGGTTATGACCTGTAGATTAAAACTGAAGAAACTGCAAAAAGGTGGGATTTTAAGGAGATGGGACCTGGATAAACTGAAAGAACCAGAGGTTGTACAGAGTTTCAGGGAGAGTATAAGGGAACAATTGACAGGAATGGGGGAAAGAAATACAGTAGAAGAAGAATGGGTAGCTTTGAGGGATGAAGTAGTGAAGGCAGCAGAGGATCAAGTAGGTAAAAAGACGAGGGCTAGTAGAACTCCTTGGGTAACAGAAGAAATATTGAATTTAATTGATGAAAGGAGAATATATAAAAATGCAGTAAATGAAGCAGGCAAAAAGGAATACAAACGTCTCAAAAATGAGATCGACAGGAATTGCAAAATGGCTAAGCAGGGATATCTAGAGGACAAATGTAAGGATGTAGAGGCGTATGTCACTAGGGGCAAGATAGATACTGGCTACAGGAAAATTAAAGAGACTTTTGGAGATAAGAGAACCACTTGTATGAACATCAAGAGCTCAGATGGAAACCCAGTTCTAAGCAAAGAAGGGAAAGCGGAAAGGTGGAAGCCTTATATAGAGGGTCTATACAAGGGCGATGCACTTGAGGACAATATTATAGAAATGGAAGAGGATGTAGATGAAGATGAAATGGGAGATACGATACTGCGTGAAGAGTTTGACAGAGCACTGAAAGACCTGAGTCGAAACAAGGCCCCCGGAGTAGACAACATTCCATTGGAACTACTGACGGCCTTGGGAGAGCCAGTCCTGACAAAACTCTACCAACTGGTGAGCAAGATGTATGAAACAGGTGAAATACCCTTAGACTTCAAGAAGAATATAATAATTCCAATCCCAAAGAAAGCAGGTGTTGACAGATGTGAAAATTACCGAACAATCAGTTTAATAAGCCACAGCTGCAAAATACTAACACGAATTCTTTACAGACGAATGGAAGAACTAGTAGAAGCCGACCTCGGGGAAGATCAGTTTGGATTCCGTAGAAATACTGGAACACGTGAGGCAATACTGACCTTACGACTTATCTTAGAAGAAAGATTAAGGAAAGGCAAACCTACGTTTCTAGCATTTGTAGACTTAGAGAAAGCTTTTGACAATGTTGACTGGAATACTCTCTTTCAAATTCTAAAGGTGGCAGGGGTAAAATACAGGGAGCGAAAGGCTATTTACAATTTGTACAGAAACCAGATGGCAGTTATAAGAGTCGAGGGACATGAAAGGGAAGCAGTGGTTGGGAAGGGAGTAAGAGAGGGTTGTAGCCTCTCCCCGATGTTATTCAATACCTACCCCGAATTTTTCTTTTGTTTCCTTTACTGCTTGATGCAGTTACCTCGCATCGGACGGACGGACGGATAATAATTGTCTGAAAATAAAAAATTAAACTTCCTGTTTTCTCGGTTAATCTGTGTTCAGTTTTTCAAGGCCTATCCACTGTGCCAACTTATAACTAAATCTGAGGGGGGTGCGATGGGGAGGTTCCCTTGTGAGCATATTCGGAATGCCTTGGAACATGCTGTTTAGAATTGATCTCCACTCCCTCATACTCTTACGGATTTGTGGACAGCCCTGCAGGATTCATGGTGTCAGTTTCTTCCAGCACTACTTCAGACGCTAGTCGAGTCCATGCCACGTCGTGTGGCGACACTTCTGCGTGCTCGGGGAACCCTACATGATATTAGGCAGGTGTACCAATTTCTATGTCTCTTCAGTGTATTAAACACTTATATAACAGCTAAAACCGACAATGCCATGAGAAGAAGATGTTTTAACGCGTCAAAAGCAAGCGAAACAAGACAAAAACATCAAAAAACCATGAGAAGCGTTAGAATGCATGTTATCACTTCCAACACAAACTACTGATACTATCAAGTGAGAAAGAAAATAAGTAAACTGCGCTCAAGATAGCACGAAAGCACGCTATTGTCCTCACTTTTATCTTCGAAAATGAAGCATTTATCGACTTTTACCGATAGTGGGAATTTACATTGCAGCGTGCGTCGACTCATACACAACAGTAGATTTATCAACATCATTTCACACATATTCTCAGTAATCATCAGTGCTTAATTCCTTTTCTGATAATCATTTCACACATTTTGTTCTGCGCCTTATGCGTTGAGTTTGAGTTTCGAGAGTATATGCTTTTGTTCTCCCTTCTATCACTTCTGTAACGATCTCCTCTGGTAATTTTTATTAATGAAAGGGATGTTATAAATATTATTCTGAGGCTAACCCAAAGTGCCAACCACCTATACACATCAGTGTTTATATTTTAGTTACATGATATATTAAGCTACCTGTGTCAACGCAACTCATTTTAATATTTTTTGCCTCAAATTTTGTCAGTGTGCACCAGTACTGTAAATCCACAAGAAGCGTCTGGGTAATCTTTAAAACAGCAAGTGCTGCAGCTATAGATCTGTCAAAAACAGTGTTAAGTACCCATAATTCAGTAGCCACAAAATTTTCCTTAAATAAGACACTGCCCTTGACATTCGGTCTTACTATCAAAATAGCAGCTCCGTATTTAAAGTGCCCAACGTGGCGCTGGGGCTTCAAGTCACTCATTTTTTCTCAAATTCTTAAAAGTTTTGTCAAAAATGCTGTTATTCGTTAACTTAAAAATTCTATTCGAATTAGTTTGTCACATTCATTCGTTTCTCAGCATTAATATTGACAAACAGTTTCATCCAGAGAACTTGACGGAATGGCGATATCTGGTGAATTTTGCTTACAATAAGATTATTGAAACTTCCTCGGAGGTTAAAACTGTGTGCTGGACCGAGACTCGAAATCGAGACGTTCGCGGGTGTGGCTTAGTCACAGCCTGGGTGACTAAAACTGTGTTTTAATCTGTCAGAAAGTTTCATATCAGCGCACACTCCGTTACAGAGTGAAAATCTCATTCCGGAAACATCCATCAGACTGCGGATAAGCTATGTCTCTGCAATATCCTTTCTTCCAGGAGTGCTAGTTCTGCAAGGTCCGTAGGAGAGCTGCTGTGAAGTTTGGAAGGTAGGAGTCGAGGCACTGGCAGAATTAAAGCTGTGAGGACGGGGCGTGAGTCATGCTTGGGTAGCTCAGATGGTTTGCCGGCACGGTAGCTCAGCGTGTTCGGTCAGAGGGTTAGCTGCCCTCTGTAACAATAAAAAAAACTGAGTTAATGGATCAACGACGAACTTAAACGGGTATCTTGTGACGTCCACCGCGAGCAGATGCAACGAACGAAAACGAACAAAATGAGATTAAAAGAAAAAAGGTGGTAGAGCAGTTTCCTGCGAAAGACAAAAGTTCCCGAGTTCGAGTCTCGGTCCAGCACAGAATTTCAGTCTCCCAGGAAGTTTCATATCAACGCACACTCCGCTGCAGAGTGAATATCTCATTCTCAATGAGATTATTGTTCACATACTGATTTATATTTCTGTAATGAACCGTATAAATTTTTTATCGTGTAATGTTGTAATGTGCTTCTTTGGAACTCTCGACTTTTTATCCTTTGTGGTGGTGGTGTTATGTGTTCAAGGGCATAATCGTAGATTTTTTTTAATCGCAGTCATAGAATCCACTGGCTTGTATTAATACTTGGTGGCGTCGTAGCTCATATGACCTTTTGAGATGCTGCGCATACTTATAGCTGACACTGTCTATTACTTTTTTAAAAGATTCTGTGGAGGCAAAAACATCTGTTTTCGAGTAAGCAAAGCTTGGGACCCTGCCTTGAGCTTCCTCAAAGTACAATGCAGTCTGCAGGATGACCCATTTGCATCACGCCGGCTGAAGACCTGGGGCCACACCAAGGGAAAGCGCCTCCAGTCCAGCAGTGCATGAACTCGGCAGCACAGACTGACTACTGCAGATCGAGCCCTGCCATTCCACTTCCCCAACCACCTCGGCAGCAGAACCTCTCCCAGGAACCGCAGAAAACATAGCACCCAGCGGAAAACAGTCAACAAGACCGCCTGAAGATGGAAAAAAGCCAATTTGCCGAAATATCTCAATGTCGACGATACCAGCCTCTTGGATACTGGAGAAAATTTGAAAATAAGTATACCGCATATTGAGTGACTTTGCTAAAAGGGGATAAAACGTAGTAAATGACCCCCGAGAGGATAAGGAGCAAAGAAGGCCATACAGGCATAAGGCCGGAAATGTGTTCCAAGGGAGGTACACTGACTTGAAGATGGAGATAAAAGGTCTTTGACAGAGTACATTCAAATGAAAACCAGCGTGATAACACACCAGGAAAGTGGGTATGTTCTGTCCGTACTAGTGTTTTAGAATCACACTTAAGAGAACAGTGATTTGGAGCACCATTATACCACCTTCCTACTAGCAAAGGCACGTCTTCCAGCAGCGGAGGCAAGTTCACCAGCAGGAAGAGCAGATATGCTCGCCTATGAGGCGTTGTGGGAGGCTGGCTCTGTAAGATGCCAGCCGAGCTAAAAAGCTTGTCGGCTGCCGTAGCGGCTGGGCTAACTGAGAGCCAGAGGGCTCCCCATGATGACAGACACGAAACGAATCTATAGCCCAGTGGAATGAAGGCTATGACTACAGTGGCTCTCATAACTCAGCTCGGGGGTTGGTTCTTACAACAAGCATTGACGGTTTAATCTAGTAGAAAGTAGTTTATCTAACTACTGACTTAAAAGCCTTGGTCCAATTCACCTTTCTCATAGGCACATACATAATCAAAAAAGCAATAATTACACATTAACACGAACAATAAATTACAAGTGAGAGGAAATTACCAATATTGAACACTAAAAATAAATTAGTCGTAGCTTGATTCGACAAAGCCTGCGAGAAACAAATAGCATGATAATGACCATAGTCTCAATAGGCCATTCTCAAAATGCATAATAACGGATTGGGAGGGGGGGGGGGGGAGCGAGGGGCGAGGCAGTCACTGATTCGATTGTGCCTGGAAGACGTAAAACCTGCAAGCAAATAACAAACGCTGGATGAGCTCCCAGGATTCTGGACAGATGTTAAATCATATAATCTAATCAGGTTTAGAAGCTGCAGACCGAGAAACGTCTAACTGCTTTCCTTCCCAGTTAGCCTGCACTGCCACATAATCTTACCACAGATGATGCGTCGGAGGATCGAGTCCTGCTGACGGCGAAGCCTCGAGCCAGTCTATAGTCACCAGCCATCATATGACTGGCCGTTCCTCTGAATGCCAGTCTGGCCTCCATCACGACTTTAAAGCCATAAATTCCGTGTCTGCATCTCCAGCTTTATCCAGATCGTCCAAAAAATCTTTCCCCTCTGCTCTGCACAAAATCCGCACAACAGAACACTCCATCAATGAGAAGACTCCACCAGAGATTAGCAGTAATGTACTTGTTAGAACAGTGGTCCAGCGTCCAACCTAGGTAGTACGAATAGGCTATCCAGTGGGCCACTTTCTGGCATATACAGCTCTCAGAAAACCGAGCTCCGTACTTCCACTTCTCAAATATCTTTTTACTTCGCTCAATGGGCTGTTTCCCGCGTTGCGATGGAGAGGAACTCTCAATCGAACTGGAGCGGCATCCAACTGAAAGAAGTTATGTATCTCCCGATCAGCTTGGCACCCTCTACTTTTTCTAGGAAAAGCGTTACACATAACGACATTCTACCAACATTTTCCTTGGCAGTGCTGAGAGACCAGCTTGTAAAAAAAAAATATTTTGCACTGGCTGGACGTGCGACATGGTTCATTACGCAGGCCCTTTTTAGGCTGGCTTTCGGACCCCACAGCGTTTGGTTGCAGCCAGTGACATTTCAACCGCTAGCACCCCAGCGGCTCCGAGTTGGACAACACATGGTCCATCTGAAACGTCCCCTTAGAAAAATTAATGAATTACTGTGCTGATAAACATCTTATGTTATTTGATTTTCAAACAGCTGAGCAAAACTGAACGTACTCAGACATTCACTAAAGTGACACACAATATTTTTAGCGCAACGCAATCTGACTTTCAGTAATCCCTACAACAGAATGGACCCGACTAACAACAACCTATACCTTTCATGAATTCTTACCTCACAAAAATCTTCGTTACGCGAACTACTGCAATACAGCGAGCGCCAATACTGCCAGCTAAATAAAAGATTCTAACTACTGAAGGCACTAACTGATAGGCATAGTTAGCAAATGAAAGATTTTGGTAGAGAACAAACAATGCATTTACCTTAATAGTGTTCAAAAGTCATAATATATATATATATATATATATATATATATATATCAGTTCATGACATCTAGTCTTACAAATTTACTGTCTCTGTCCAGATCATCCACTCTCAAAACTCCGCCATCTCACTCCCCACATCCTCCACAGCTGGCGGCTCACCTCCAACTGCGCAACGCTACGCGCTGTTAACACCAGCTGCCCAACACTACAATAACAAATCCCAACAATGCCACCCAGCCAAAGACTGCACACAGCACAGCCAGTGATTTTCATACAGAGCCTACTTACACAGCAAACGATTCTCTGACAGCCAGCGTCAGTGTCACTGGCCCTGCTCTAACTGGTCCAGTTCTTAGAAGTTATCTCCCTAGGGAGCTCTGAGGGGTTGGCCACCAACGGCCCTTCCCTCTACCTTCCACGAGGCCTCAAAGGTCCATCCAAGAGTCCGTCATCTTCACACAGCACAAAAAATACAGGGCATGCAAGTAACTACACAGGTAGAGGGGAATTAAGACACGTGTTAGCGGCTCAGTCCACGCAGTCACTGATATAATCCACATTACGGGTACTACACATGCATCAACCGTTAGAAACGAGATAGAGATTTCGGTAAAGGGGATGAGAAGTAATGATATGTGAGGCAAGCCAGTCCACCACTTGACTGACTACTTTCACTAGCCACACGAGGTGATCGCCAATAATCCCCGCCCACACAGTGTGGCTGAATTGTTTCGTTGCCATCAAGCAATGGGGATTCTTATCACGCAGGTGACTGTGATGAAGCTTGATGATACTCATAAAAGATAGCCTCATCTGTGAATAGGATAAATGGTAGAAGTCCCAACGTCGTGTTGGCCTGTGGAATTAACCACCGACAAAACTGTCGCTGTGCAGGCATGTCCGTAGGTAATAAGGCCTGCGTTCGTTCAAGTGATATGGGCAGTAGCAGCTGTCGTGGTGAATGTTCTACACGTTCGACTAGCTTGCCCCACGCTGTTGGGAGACCTGTCTGTTGCTGGTACTGGGATCACCTACTTCAAGTGGATGTACCTTCACTGAAATGCAATTCAGGGAGTATATCTGTACGATTTTTCCTTCGTGGCGGACCACTGTCATGTAGAACTTTCTGGAAGGAATTTCCGCCGTTTGATTCTCAGTTACTATTCATTTATTTAGCACAATAATGATTTCGGTTTTATAGCCATCCTGAAGTTGAAACTGAAATGTTTCAAGATTGCCGACATGCCTAAATGATATATTATCGTCGAGATTACACGTATCTGGTTATAGACTGAAGCGACAAAGAAACTAGTGTAAGCATGCGTATTCAAATACAGATATATGTAAACAGGCAAAATACGGCGCTGCGGTCGGCAACGCCTATATAGGACAGCAAGTGTCTGGCGCAATTGTAAGATCGGTTACTGCTGCTACAATGGCAGGTTAACAAGATTTAAGTGAGTTGGGACTTGGTGCTATAGTCGGCGAACGAGCGATGGGATACAGCATCTCCGAGGTAGCGATGAAGTGGGGATTTTCCAATCCGATCATTTCACGAGTCTACCGTGAACATCAGGAATACGGTAAAATATCAATTCTCTGACATCGATACGGCCGTAAACAGATCCTGCAAGAACGGGACCAACAACGAGTGAAGAGAGTCGTTCAACGTGACAGAAGTGCAACTCTTCGGCAAATTGCTGCAGATTTCAATGCCGAGCCACCAACAAGTGTCAGCGAGCGAACCATGCAACGAAACATCATCGATATAGGTTTTCGGAGCCGAAGGCTGTCTCGTGTGCCGTTGATGACTACACGACACAAAGCTTTACGCCTCGCCTGGGCCCGTCAGCAGCGACATTGGACTGTTGATGACTGGAACATGTTGCATAGTCGGTCGAGTCTCATTTCAGACTGTGTCGAGTGGATGGACGTGTACAGGTATGAATACAATCTCATGAATCCATGGATCCTGCATGTCAGCAGGTTGATGGAGGCTCTGTAATGGTGCGGGGCGTGTGCAGTTGGAGTGATATGGGGTCCCAGATACGTCTAGATACGACTATGACGGGTGACACGGACGTAAGCATCATGTCTGATCACCTGCATCCATTTATGTCCATTATGCATTCCGACTGATTTGGGCAATTCCAGAAGGACAACGCGACACCAAACAAGTGCAGAATTACTACAGAATGGCTCCGGGAACACTCTTCTCTGTTAAAACACTTCCGCTGGCCACCAATCTCTCCAGACGTAAACATTATTGAGCATATCTGGGACGTCTTGCAACGTGCTGTCCAGATGAGATCTCCACTAGTTCACTTACGGATTAATGGACAGTTCTGCAGGATTCATGGTGTCAATTCCGTGGAGCACTACTTCAGTCATTAGTCGAATCCATGCCACGTCGCGTTGCGGCACTTCTGCGTGCTCTGGGGGCTCTACATGATATTAGGCAGGTGTACCAGTTTCTTTGGCTCTTCAGTGCATAAACCAGTCATCCTATTAAAGAACACTGATTTATAAGACCTGATATACGTCTAATCTCGACCCGTCAGTCCTGCTTCCTGGACTCGGGCAGGCGCGTTGGCCCCGGATCGAATCCGCCCGGCGGATTGACGACGAGAGCCGGTGTGCCGGCCAGCCTGGATGTGGTTTTTAGGCGGTTTTCTACATCCCGTTAGGTGAATACCCGGCAGGTCCCCACGTTCCGCCTCAGTTACACGGCTCGCAGACATCTGAACACGTTCGCACTATTTCATGGATTCCACTAGACGCAGACAGTTGGAGTACACTAATTCCGTCCTGGGGAGTATGGTGGCGGCAGGAAGGTCATCCGGCCACCCCTTAATATTAACATGCCAAATCCGATTAACCATGGCCGACCCTGCGTAACCGCGGGACAAGGCGCAAGCGATAGAATAGATAGAATATATGTCTAATCTCGACGATGACGTGTCATTTAGGCACGTCGGACGTTCGTGACATTTCAGCTTGCGCTTGATTGTGGCTATGACGCCCAAATCACGATTTTGTGAAACAAATGAAAAGCAGTAATCACACCAATCTTTAAACATGGAAACAGAAAAGATTGTAACAACTACAGAGGTATCTCTTTAATCAGCGTTGTGGGTACAATCTTCTCAGATATTGTTGAAAGGAAAGTGCGAGTATTAGTTGAGGACCAATTGGATGAAAATCAGTGTGGGTTTAGGCCTCTTAGAGGTTGTCAGGACCAGATCTTTAGCTTACGGCAAATAATGGAGAAGTGTTATGAGTGGAACAGGGAATTGTATCTATGCTTTATAGATCTAGAAAAGGCATATGACCGGGTTCCTAGGAGGAAGTTATTGTCTGTTCTACAAGATTATGGAATAGGAGGCAAACTTTTGCAAGCAATTAAAGGTCTTTGCATGGATAGTCAGGCAGCAGTTAGAGTTGACGGTAAATTGAGTTCATGGTTCAGAGTAGTTTCAGGGATAAGACAAGGCTGCAACCTGTCTCCACTGTTGTTCATATTATTTATGGATCATATGTTGAAAACAATAGACTGGCTGGGTGAGATTAAGATATGTGAACACAAAATAAGCAGTCTTGCATATGCGGATGAGTTAGTTGTGATGGCAGATTCGATTGAAAGTTTGCAAAGTAATATTTCAGAGCTAGATCAGAAATGTAAGGACTATGGTATGAAGATTAGCATCTCCAAAACGAAAGTAATGTCAGTGGGAAAGAAATATAAACGGATTGAGTGCCAAATAGGAGGAACAAAGTTAGAACAGGTGGACGGTTTCAAGTACTTAGGATGCATATTCTCACAGGATGGCAACATAGTGAAAGAACTGGAAGCGAGGTGTGGCAAAGCTAATGCAGTGAGCGCTCAGCTACGATCTGCTCTCTTCTGCAAGAAGGAAGTCAGTACCAAGACTAAGTTATCTGTGCACCGTTCAATCTTTCGACCCACTTTGTTGTATGGGAGCGAAAGCTGGGTGGATTCAGGCTACCTTATCAACAAGGTTGAGGTTACGGATATGAAAGTAGCTAGGATGATTGCAGGTACTAGTAGATGGGAACAATGGCAGGAGGGTGTCCACAATGAGGAAATCAAAGAAAACCTGGGAATGAACTCTATAGATGTAGCAGTCAGGGCGAACAGGCTTAGATGGTGGGGTCATGTTACACGCATGGGAGAAGCAAGGTTACCCAAGAGACTCATGGATTCAGCAGTAGAGGGTAGGAGGAGTCGGGGCAGACCGAGGAGAAGGTACCTGGATTCGGTTAAGAATGATTTTGAAGTAATAGGTTTAACATCAGAAGAGACACCAATGTTAGCACTGAATAGGGGATCATGGAGGAACTGTATAAGGGGGGCTATGCTGCAGACTGAACGCTGAAAGGCATAATCAGTCTTAAATGATGATGATGATGAATGAAAAGTAATTTACAGTTAAATGGCGCTTTAAGAAATGTATCCGTACTATCTTTCTTGCTTCCGATCGTCTCAGGTATCGCTTCCGCAGTTTTAGCAAATTCGCCCTGTATAGTTTTCCTTTCTATCAAAACGTGTCACCTCGTGCTCTAAAGTTCTGGTGCTGTTATCTACGCCAGAACAACAGAATGCGTACTAGCAGAGGCGCAGTTTTTGCTTCTGGCCGAGCGGAGACAATGGAGTGTAACAAACGGCGCGGCACCTTCCCGGTGTCGCCGCCAGCAGCGGGCGGGTCGGTTCCGAGCGACTGCGGCGCGCGTCCAGACACGCAACCCGCCTCCCCCGGACGCATAACTCGGCAGCACCCGCACGCACGCACACACCGGCGCCCATATGCACCAGAATTAAGCGTCGCCCTCTTCCGCCGGGCGCGGAGTAAACCTGCCTGCGGCCAGACTGGTCGCCGGCGCATATGGGTGGCGCTGCTACACCTCGTGTAATGGGGGCCACGCTTCCGGGAGGCGCCACTACTTCACTTTAATTGCACCTGCTGTCCGCGGGGGGCCGCTAACGGCGCGTGACGCCGCCGCCGCCGCCGCCGCCGCCACCGCCGCCCCCTGGGGCGGCACCCCGCCTCGCCCGCGACACTCTCGCCCAACTCACCGCTGGCGGTCCTCTGCCACGGCTGGCTTCGCGCCGCGCCTGTATGACTTTCGCACTAATGTTACTGCGGCAGAGCACGTTAGCTCTAAATCCTCCAAATCTCGTCTACAGGGAAGTTCTCCACCAAAAACAAAGCCGTTGACATAGGGTGAGTCACACTTTGCCTTCGATATTCAGTTGAAGGAGTCTGATAGTTGATCCAATGTTTCTTGTTAATCAGCTCTGAAAAGAGCTGTTTCTGCTATTTGTTGATATGTCATTGCCAGGAGATGGTTGCTAAGGATTTCAAACCTCTTGAAGAATGGAAAGGTCGGTGGGAAGAAGTGACAGATGTGCAGCTGCATAACATCTTCTCAGGTGCTATACTTCCAAGTGGATTCGAGCTAACGCGCAAGACCTGGACTACTCTCAACAGAATCCGTACCGGCCATGGCCGGTGCAGGGATGTTCTCTTTAAGTGGAAGAAGCTGCCTGATCCAGCCTGTGACTGCGGGGCTCCATACCAGACTGTTCACCACATTGTCAGTGAATTCAGGATTCGAGCCTATCACGGCGACAAAGAGGACTTCCTGCTAGCAACTCCAGATGCGGTGCGCTGGATTGAAGGAAATTTCATGGTATGTATGTATTAGCCATACGCTAAATAAATAATAGAGTAAGTGTCCCAAACATCGCCCAATTCAGAACAACGAAAAGATTTTGAGTACTTCTGACGCCACAGATAAAAAGAACTGGGGAAAATTCAGTACTAAAATTATTATCGACTTGCACTGTCAAAGTGTCCAGTAGTACGGAACTAATAACTAGATGTCACGAGGTCCAGTCTAGCGGGTACAATACATGCACATTATTTTCTTTGAACAGCATTATTTGATGTAGGAATTCTATATAGTTTGCTGGCATTCTTCGAAAAACTTTCCGAAGAATCTGGAAGTCCGCCCAGCAATGGTGCTGCACGTAATCTCAGAAGCTGGTATCTATAAAGAAATCATTGATCGATCTCCACAAATCTCCCGGCATCAGTCTGTGTGCAAGTGCGGCTTTATACACTCCTGGAAATTGAAATAAGAACACCGTGAATTCATTGTCCCAGGAAGGGGAAACTTTATTGACACATTCCTGGGGTCAGATACATCACATGATCACACTGACAGAACCACAGGCACATAGACACAGGCAACAGAGCATGCACAATGTCGGCACTAGTACAGTGTATATCCACCTTTCGCAGCAATGCAGGCTGCTATTCTCCCATGGAGACGATCGTAGAGATGCTGGATGTTGTCCTGTGGAACGGCTTGTCATGCCATTTCCACCTGGCGCCTCAGTTGGACCAGCGTTCGTGCTGGACGTGCAGACCGCGTGAGACGACGCTTCATCCAGTCCCAAACATGCTCAATGGGGGACAGATCCGGAGATCTTGCTGGCCAGGGTAGTTGACTTACACCTTCTAGAGCACGTTGGGTGGCACGGGATACATGCGGACGTGCATTGTCCTGTTGGAACAGCAAGTTCCCTTGCGGTCTAGGAATGGTAGAACGATGGATTCGATGACGGTTTGGATGTACCGTGCACTATTCAGTGTCCCCTCGACGATCACCAGTGGTGTACGGCCAGTGTAGGAGATCGCTCCCCACACCATGATGCCGGGTGTTGGCCCTGTGTGCCTGAGTCGTATGCAGTCCTGATTGTGGCGCTCACGTGCACGGCGCCAAACACGCATACGACCATAATTGGCACCAAGGCAGAAGCGACTCTCATCGCTGAAGGCGGCACGTCTCCATTCGTCCCTCCATTCACGCCTGTCGCGACACCACTGGAGGCGGGCTGCACGATGTTGGGGCGTGAGCGGAAGACGGCCTAACGGTGTGCGGGACCGTAGGCCAGCTTCATGGAGACGGTTGCGAATGGTCCTCGCCGATACCCCAGGAGCAACAGTGTCCCTAATTTGCTGGGAAGTGGCGGTGCGGTCCCCTACGGCACTGCGTAGGATCCTACGGTCTTGGCGTGCATCCGTGCGTCGCTGCGGTCCGGTCCCAGGTCGACGGGCACGTGCACCTTCCGCCGACCACTGGCGACAACATCGATGTACTGTGGAGACCTCACGCCCCACGTGTTGAGCAATTCGGCGGTACGTCCACCCGGCCTCCCGCATGCCCACTATACGCCCTCGCTCAAAGTCCGTCAACTGCACATACGGTTCACGTCCACGCTGTCGCGGCATGCTACCAGTGTTAAAGACTGCGATGGAGCTCCGTATGCCACGGCAAACTGGCTGACACTGACGGCGGCGGTGCACAAATGCTGCGCAGCTAGCGCCATTCGACGGCCAACACCGAGGTTCCTGGTGTGTCCGCTGTGCCGTGCGTGTGATCATTGCTTGTACAGCCCTCTCGCAGTGTCCGGAGCAAGTATGGTGGGTCTGACACACTGGTGTCAATGTGTTCTTTTTTCCATTTCCAGGAGTGTAGATGAAAAATGAATGATAGTTACAATATGTAGATGTTAAAAAGTTCGTAGAAAGGCAATGGCATTTCCCGATGATAATTTGACCGTGGCAGTAGGTTTCTGCTCTACATTCATTCTGAATCAGACCGCACGATCTGTGAGACGCCTTAGGATAACGTAATAACGAATCTGTATTCCTTGAAATAAAACCAGAATGTACCTTTTAAACATTAATCAGAATATATTCTGGAACGAGCAGTACACTTTCCTACGTAAATTGAAGTAATTCTGAAGCTAATTTAGTATTTAATATAAATTTACTTGAGTTGAAAATTCAGTCATTGCGGCTGCCAATAATGCATCTATTACACAAAAGAAGCTATGTGTGATACATCGACTTCCTCTTAAGAGTTCTCAGATGTAAGTCAATCTATGTCGATTAGAATGATTTATTTTTTGTCTCTCAAATGCGAAATTAACTTGTCAAATAAAGACGGGTATTACAGTGGAGGAGCATGACCGGGAGAATAGATCGGTGAGGACAGTTCACTGACTTCGAACGTGGAATATTCACAGGATGTCATCTGAGTAACAAATCCATCAGGGACGTTTCAACCCTTTTAAAGCTGTCGAAGTAGACTCTTCGTGATGAAAGAATGTGTCGTGTGACTAGGGCCTCCCGTCGGATAGACCGTTCGCCGGGTGCAAGTCTTTCGATTTGACTCCACTTCGGCGACTTGTGAGTCGATGAGGACGAAATTATGATGATTAGGACGACACAATACCCAGTCCCGGAGTGGAGAAAATCTCCGACCCAACCGAGAATCGAACCAGGGCCCGTGGGATTGACATTCTGTCGTGCTGACCACTCAGCTACCGGAGGCGGACACTCTTGGCGATGTGATTGTGAAATGGAAACACGAAGGAAGTTCCACAGTTGAAGAGGAGAAGGAGGAGTAGGAGGTTAACGTTTAACGTCCCATCGACACCGAGGTCATTCGAGACATCTACAGTTGAACCAAGACAAGGATGAAGACCTCGCTGTCGTGCATCCACAACAGCCATATCATCATCTAAGCCAAGATCAGCAGAATGCGCGTACCGACGGACACGGACCGTCGAGCCTTTCGGAGAAGGGTTGTAAGAAATCGCACGAAGTCAGAGGGAGGAACACCTCTTGAGTTCCAAAGTGATATCAGCAACCGCCCAAGGCAATGACTCTACGCACTTTTATAGTCAGTGCTAAGCGACACTTGAGCTACCCTAAAGGTCGACGACACTGAACACTGGATGGCTGGAAAACAGTGACTGGAATGATGAATCACACTATACCGTGCAGTAATCCAATGGAAAGGTTTGGGTTTTGAGAATGCTTGGAGAACGTAAGCTGTCATCACATGTAGTGCCAACAGTGAAGTACGGAGGAGTTGATATTATAGTATGAAGTGTTTTTTCGTGGAAAGGGTGTCCAGCCGTTTTATGGTTAAGAAAACTCTAAATGTGCAAGACATGAACAGTATTTTACAGAGCTGTGCACTGCCTACTGATACGTGGGTACTTACTGGATTTAAGGAAGACGTGGAAGGGAGGACCCACCAATATAGTTTTCTTTTCACACATGTATAACAATATATAACCATAATTTTTTTTTTACGAAATGGAAAAATTTGTAAACTTCTTTTGATATGAAATCTTAACATGAATAAAATTTTGCAAAAGAATTCAAACAGCAAACAATATGACAATGATTACAAGAGACCGTACCTGCAGCCCGCTCGCTATTGGGTGAGACAGCGGTGTTTACTATCGCGCTGGACACAGTCACTCTCATTAAATACTCTTCTGCAACACATGAAAACTATTATATTCACTACTGGCCGTTAAAATTGCTACACCAAGAAGAAATGCTGATGATAAACGGGTATTCATTGGACAAATATATTATACTAGAACTGACATGTGATTACATTTTCACGCAGTTTGAGTGCATAGATCCTGAGAAATCAGTACCCAGAACAACCACCTCTAGTCGTAATAACGGCCTTGATACGCCTGGGCATTGAGTCAAACAGACCTTGGATGGGGTGTGCAGGTACAGCTGCCCATGCAGCTACAACACGATACCACAGTTCATCAAGAGTAGTGACTGGCGTATTGTGACGAGCCAGTTGCTCGGCCACCGTTGACAAGATGTTTTCAATTGGTGAGAGATCTGGAGAATGTGCTGGCCAGGGCAGCAATCGAACATTTTCTGCATCCAGAAAGGCCCGTACAGGACCTGCAACTTGCGGTCATGCATTATCCTGCTGAAATGTAGGGTTTCACAGGGATCGAATGAAGGTTAGAGCCACGGGTCGTAACACATCTGAAATGTAACGTCCACTGTTCAAAGTGCCGGCAGTGCGAACAACAGGTGACTGAGACGTGTAACCAATGGCACCCCATACCATCACTCCGGATGATACGCCAGTATGGCGATGACGAATACACGCTTCTAATGTGCGTCCACCGCGATGTCACCAAACACGGATGCGACCATCATGGTGCTGTAAACAGAACCTGGATTCACCCGAAAATATGACGTTTTGCCATTCGTGCACCCAGGTTCGTCGTTGACTACACCATCGCAGGCGCTCCTGTCTGTGATGCAGCGTCAAAGGTAACCGCAGCCATGGTCTCCGAGCTGATAGTCCATGCTGCTGCAAACGTCGTCGAACTGTTCGTGCAGATGGTTGTTGTCTTGCAAATGTCCCCATCTGTTGACTCAGGGATCGAGACGTGGCTGCACGACCCGTTACAGCCATGCGGATAAGATGACTGTCATCTTGATTGCTGGTGATACGACGCCGTTGGGATCCAGCACGGCGTTCCGTATTACCCTCCTGAACCCACCGATTCCATATCTGATAACAGTCATTGGATCTCGACCAACGCGACCAGTAATGTCGCGATGCGATAAACCGCAATCGCGATAGGCTACAATCCGACCTTTATCAAAGTCGGAAACGTGATGGTACGCATTTGTCCTCCTTACACGAGGCATCACAATAACGTTTCACTAGGCAACGCCGGTCAGCTGTTGTTTGTGTATGAGAAATCGGTTGGAAACTTTCCTCATGTCAGCAGGTTGTAGGTGTCGCCACCGGCGCCAAGCTTGTATGAATGCTGTGAAAAGCTAATAATTTGCATATCCCAGCATCTTCTTCCTGTCGGTTAAATGTCGCAGCTGTAGCACGTCATCTTCGTGGTGTAGCAGCTTTAATGGCCAGTAGTGTATAAGCACCATTGATGACAAGAGTGATTCAATTACTCAAACAGATGACGTAACTTTTAATCTGAAAGCTGTATGTTGAAAGGTTCGGGGCTACAATGCCCACCTGTGCTTAAGGGTTAAACAGATAAGAAAATAGTAAGACAATGATAAGGCTTACTTCGAAGCAAAAAACCTCGTAACTTCAATCGGTAATCAAGGTGGGACTGGATCCTAACCCTTCACTTTCGACATTCTTATTTTGACTAAATCCCTGGTGACAGTTGGCTGTTAATACACACATCAAAAAAAGTTTTGCATCACCTTGATTCCGAGAGTTCCGGAGAATGTACATAAAATTGGAATAGCTATCAACATAAACATCATTTTAGCCATTTATATTGCTCATGAAACCACACATTGCATGTTGTACCACCATACAGCGAGACCTTCTGAGGTGGTGATCCAGATTGCTGTACACACCGGTACTTCTAATACCTTGTAGCACGTCCTCTTGCATTGTTGTGTGTTTATAGTTGTCGTGGCATACCATCCACCAGTTCATCAATGCACTGTTGGTCCTCAGTGGCGATTCGGCGTAGATCCCTCAGAGTGGTTGGTGGCTCACGTCGTCCATATACAGCCCTTTTCAATCTATCCCAGGCATGTTCCATAGGGGTTCATGTCTGGAGAACATGCTGGCCACTCATCGTTATCCTGAAGGACGTCATCCACAAGATGTGCCGATCGGGGCCCGGATTGTCGTCCATGAAGACGAATGCCTCGCCAATATGCTGCCGATATGGTTGCACTATCAGTCGGAGGATGGCATTCACAGTCGTTACGGCGCCTTCCATGACCACCAGCGGCGCTGTCGGCCCCACATAAGGCCACCCCAAAACATCAAGGAACCTCCACCTTGCTGCACTCGCTGGACAGTGTGTCTAAGGCGTTCATCCTGACCGGGTGCCTGCAAACACGTCTCCGACGATTGTCTAGTGGAAAGCATATGCGACACTCATCGGTGGAGAGAACGTGATGCCAATCCTGAGCAGTTCAATCGGCATATTGTTGGGCCCATCTGTACCGCGCTGCATGGTGTCGTGGTTGCAAAGATGGACCTCGCCATGGACGCTGGGAGTGAAATTGCGCATCTTGCAGCCTACTGCGCACAGTTTGAGTCGTAACACGATGTCTTGTGGCTGCACGAAAAGCATTATTCAGCATGGTGGCGTTGCTGTCGGGGTTCCTCCAAGCCATAATCCGTAGGTAGCGGTCACCCACTGCAGTAGTAGCCTTTGGGCGGCCTGAGTGAGGCAGGTCATCGATAGTTCCTGTCTCTCTGCATCTCCTCCGTGTCCGAACAACACTCCGAGACGCTTGGATACTTCCCTTGTTAAGAGCCCTTCCTGGCACAAAGTAACAACGCAGACGCGATTTAACAGCGGTATTGACAGTATAGGCATGGTTGACCTACAGATAACACGAGCCGTGTACCTCCTTCCTGGTGGAATGACTGGAACTGATCGGCTGTCGGACCCCCTCTGTCTAATACGCGCTGCTCGTGCATGGTTGTTTACATGTTTGGGCGGGTTTAGTGACATCTCTGAACAGTCAAACGGACTGCGTCTGTGATACAGTATCCACAGTCAACATCTATCTTCAGGAGTTCTGGGAACGGGGTGATGCAATTTTTTTTCTTTCTTGATGTGTGTATTTTCAAAGTTAAATTGATTATCAGTTATTAAGACCACTCTGAAGGAACGTTTTGTGAGCACTTATTACAAGAGAACTCACTCGGCGGAACCACAACCTCCAGCTAAAATACATCAATAATGACCCAGTCGCTCAAACACAGCAACGCACACGTTAGTACAACAGGTTGTTCAGATTATAACTAATGACTGAGAAATACAATTACAATCAAAGAATTGAAACGGTTAACATCCAAATCTAACTACAAGACCCATTTTTTGTTTAACAGCTTCCTGTGCCTTAGTAAAATTGTTCCGGCTGTATTTACGACCAGGAGCCGATTCATTATAACATTAATGATAGGGAAAAACCAGAAAGGAAAGGCAATATACATTCCTGGAAATGGAAAAAAGAACACATTGACACCGGTGTGTCAGACCCACCATACTTGCTCCGGACACTGCGAGAGGGCTGTACAAGCAATGATCACACGCACGGCACAGCGGACACACCAGGAACCGCGGTGTTGGCCGTCGAATGGCGCTAGCTGCGCAGCATTTGTGCACCGCCGCCGTCAGTGTCAGCCAGTTTGCCGTGGCATACGGAGCTCCATCGCAGTCTTTAACATTGGTAGCATGCCGCGACAGCGTGGACGTGAACCGTATGTGCAGTTGACGGACTTTGAGCGAGGGCGTATAGTGGGCATGCGGGAGGCCGGGTGGACGTACCGCCGAATTGCTCAACACGTGGGGCGTGAGGTCTCCACAGTACATCGATGTTGTCGCCAGTGGTCGGCGGAAGGTGCACGTGCCCGTCGACCTGGGACCGGACCGCAGCGACGCACGGATGCACGCCAAGACCGTAGGATCCTACGCAGTGCCGTAGGGGACCGCACCGCCACTTCCCAGCAAATTAGGGACACTGTTGCTCCTGGGGTATCGGCGAGGACCATTCGCAACCGTCTCCATGAAGCTGGGCTACGGTCCCGCACACCGTTAGGCCGTCTTCCGCTCACGCCCCAACATCGTGCAGCCCGCCTCCAGTGGTGTCGCGACAGGCGTGAATGGAGGGACTAATGGAGACGTGTCGTCTTCAGCGATGAGAGTCGCTTCTGCCTTGGTGCCAATGATGGTCGTATGCGTGTTTGGCGCCGTGCAGGTGAGCGCCACAATCAGGACTGCATACGACCGAGGCACACAGGGCCAACACCCGGCATCATGGTGTGGGGAGCGATCTCCTACACTGGCCGTACACCACTGGTGATCGTCGAGGGGACACTGAATAGTGCACGGTACATCCAGACCGTCATCGAACCCATCGTTCTACCATTCCTAGACCGGCAAGGGAACTTGCTGTTCCAACAGGACAATGCACGTCCGCATGTATCCCGTGCCACCCAACGTGCTCTAGAAGGTGTAAGTCAACTACCCTGGCCAGCAAGATCTCCGGATCTGTCCCCCATTGAGCATGTTTGGGACTGGATGAAGCGTCGTCTCACGCGGTCAGCACGTCCAGCACGAATGCTGGTCCAACTGAGGCGCCAGGTGGAAATGGCATGGCAAGCCGTTCCACAGGACTACATCCAGCATCTCTACGATCGTCTCCATGGGAGAATAGCAGCCTGCATTGCTGCGAAAGGTGGATATACACTGTACTAGTGCCGACATTGTGCATGCTCTGTTGCCTGTGTCTATGTGCCTGTGCTTCTGTCAGTGTGATCATGTGATGTATCTGACCCCAGGAATGTGTCAATAAAGTTTCCCCTTCCTGGGACAATGAATTCACGGTGTTCTTATTTCAATTTCCAGAAGTGTAACAGCGAGACAAATTTTTAAACGACAACTAGTGTCTTAGTACAATACTACGACCTATATTTACGACCAAAGAGCCGAGCGAGTAAAACTCTGATGAACGGGTACAAACCAGAAAATAATGAGGGCAGGTAGACAATGACACAAATCACCATGAGTATTACAGAATGCTACTCCCCTTTATCAAAAAGCAGTACCATGGATCCACGGTGCGTCACAGCTGTTACTGAATGGTGCCGATGAAAGCCAGGTAGAAGAGGGCAGCCAGGCCACGAGCGGTTGTCCGACACGATTGTTGCCAACCAACCGACGGGACGTCGGCCTGCTGCTTGTAGTAGACGCTGATCCGTATGAAGTACTCCGGTATCTTCGCTCTACGCCGGCCCTCCTTGTGCAGTTCGTGGCTTCGGCCACTCGGACCTCGTGACCACTTCTTGTCGCGACGCTACCGCCAATCCCCAAACGTCGTGCCGCCTCCTCTCGGGCCAGCGAACCCCGTGTATATATCGGCAAGCAAAGGACATAACCCACAGATACCAAATCTTCCTCAGAGATATTGGCAATTGGTCCGCAAGAGAGATAGTCGATACTACCCTTGAGCCAGTGGAGCCGGACAGAACAGTCTACTAACTCAATGGCGTCACGGCTCACCTACAGTAGAGAAACAGTAAGAAGACGATGGTCGTTTGTATCAGCATTTCAATGGTTCAAATGGTTCAAATGGCTCTGAGCACTATGGGACTTAACTTCTGAGGGCTTCAGTCCCCTAGAACTTGGAACTACTTAAACCTAACTAACCTAAGGACATCGAACACATCCATGCCCGAGGCAGGATTCGAACCTGCGACCGTAGCGGTCTCGCGGTTCCAGACTGCAGCGCCTAGAACCGCTCGGCCAATGCACCACGTCCTAAACTAGCAATGGTTTGTGGATAATAACATTTATGAAATGAATTGGCCTGCCTAGTGTCTCGACCTGAACCTAAGAAACATCTTTGGGTTTGAATTAGAACGTTGAGTTTCTTCAAGATCTCATCGTCCAACACCATCATTATCTTCTCTGACTTTTTATCTTGAGTCAGGACGGAATGCCATTCCTCCAAAGACATTCAGATACCTCACTGAAAGTGTCCAGAGTCCTAGCCATCATAAGGCGAAATGTGTACACAAACTAAACTGAACTTCGCCGGAAGAGGCCCCGAAAGGTCCAACGGTACTGACCGACGGCTGTGTCATCCTCAGCCGAGAGGCGTCACTGGTTGTGGGTACGGAGGTTTATGTGGTCAGCATACCACTCTTCCGACCGCAGTCAGTTTTCGTGACTGGAGCTGCTACTTCACGGTTATGTATCTCCTCAATTGGTAACACAAGGGCTGAGGGCACCCCGTGTGCCAACAGCGTTTGGCAGACCCAAATGATCACCCATTCATGCCAGCAAAGCCCGACAGTGCTTGACTTCGGTGATCTGACAAGAAGTGGTGTTACCACTGCAGCAAGGCTGTTCGCCAAAAGGCATACATTCACCATGTTAATGTCCATGAGCTATTGTGTAGATGCTTTCGATGAGATAGAGTAGCTCACAAAGTAACCAATAGCACTCGGAAAGTATATATACAGGTTGTTTCTGAAGGTAAATTAAATTTATTAGGAGATGGTAGTGTGGAATAATTTTAATAAAGCATTCCATATAACACGTATCCAATTTTTATTGGTTATGTAGGTAAGGTTGTTGAAATATAATCCAGACAAATAATTATAGAAGGTGTTTGCAAAACACAAACGATGGCTCTCCTGTTTGGCCAGCCGTCGAGTTTCCTGCCCAGTCCGGACAAGTAAAGAGGGTGGGTTATGCTAGTCATTGGGCACTCCAATGTTAGGCGAGTGATAGAGACCCTCAGGGAGACAGCAGGCAAGGCGAGAAAGAATTCCAGTGTGCATTTGGTGTGTTTGCCGGGAGGTCTCATCCGTGATGTGGAGGAGGCCCTGCCGGCGGCTATCGAGCGCACTGGGTGCATCCGGCTGCATGTTGTGGCACACGTCGGCACGAATGACGCCTGTCGCTTGGGTTCTGAGCCCATCCTCGGCTTCTTTCGGCGGCTGGCTGACTTGGTGAAGGCAACCAGCAACGTA
Organism: Schistocerca cancellata; assembly: GCF_023864275.1. Lineage (NCBI taxonomy): Eukaryota > Metazoa > Arthropoda > Insecta > Orthoptera > Acrididae > Schistocerca > Schistocerca cancellata. The sequence continues at coordinate 277,911,530 of NC_064634.1, read as the reverse complement.
CACCTGGTGCATGCTAAGCTGCCTATTTGTAGCATCGTACCCAAGTTTGATCGTGTTCCTCTGGTTTGGAACAGAGTGGAAGGTCTAAACCAGAGGCTCAGACGGCTCTGCGACGATATCGGGTGCAAATTTCTCTAACTCCGCTATCGGGTTCAGAATTGTAGGATCCCTTAATAGTTCAGGCGTGCACTACACGCAGGAAGCGGCTACTAGGGTAACGGAGTACGTGTGGAGTGCACATGGGGCTTTTTTAGGTTAGAGGACCCCTCCCTTGGGAGCAAACACGATTTGACTGCTGAATCAAGCATAGTGACCTCAGAGAATCTTGGTCCTCTTAGATCAGAGATAAAGATTAATATGATTTTAGAAAACTGCAGGAGCATCCAAGGAAAGGTTCCCGAATTAGTATCACCTATTGAAGGTTATAATGCACAGAGAGTATTGGGAACAGAAGGCTGGTCGAAGCCAGACGTCAATGACAACGAAATCCTAAGTTCAGACTGGAATGTTTACCGTAAGGACAGGTTAGTCGCCAATGGTGGCGTCTTGTTTATTGCAGTAAAAAATTCGATAAAAGCTAGCGAGATTATCACGGATTCCGAATGTGAATTAATCTGGGTGAAATTGAGTATCATAGAACGGTCAAAAATGGTGATCTGATGCTTTTATAGGCCACCTGGGTCAGAATATGTAGTTGTAGAGCGCTTCAAACAGGGCTTGCAGAATATCATTAGTAATTTTCCTGATCATGACTTTGTAATAGAGGATGACTTCAACTTGCCAGGTATAGATTGGGAGTGTTACACCATCAAAACTGGTGCGAGAGACAGGCAATCTTGTGGCATTGTTCTGAATATCTTGTCCGAAAATAGCCTTGAGCGGGTAGTTAGAGAACCAACTCGTGAGGGTAGCGTCTTAGAACTCCTGGCAACAAACAGACCTGAACTTATCGAATCAGTTAACGTAGAGGAAGGTATCATGATTATAAGGCTGTGCAACATCTACGACGACGGGTCCTACAAAGAAAGTTAGGAAAGGTAGGAAGATATATTCGGTCAGCAAGTGTGACAGGATACAAATTTCAGACCGAGCCAGGTGGCGCAGTGGTTAGCACACTGGACTTGCATTCGGGAGGACGACAGTTCCCCCTAATCGCTCCATGCAAGTGCCGGGATGGTTCCTTTGAAAGGGCACAGCCGACTTCCCCCCCCCCCCTCCTTCCCTAATCCAATGAGACCGATGACCTTGCTGTCTGGTCTCCTCCCCCAAGCCGGCCGCGGTGGTCTAGCGGTTCAGGCGCTCAGTCCGGAACCGCGCGACTGCTACGGTCGCAGGTTCGAATCCTGCCTCGGGCATGGATGTGTGTGATGTCCTTAGGTTAGTTAGGTTTAAGTAGTTCTAAGTTCTAGGGGACTGATGACCACAGAAGTTAAGTCCCATAGTGCTCAGAGCCATTTTCCTCCCCCAAACAGCCAATATTTCAGCAGTCAGCATCAAATATTCGGTGATGAGGAAGAAGATGTGGAGAGAAAATGGAAAAAATTCAAAGGCATCTTTCAGTATGTGATAGACAAGTATGTTCCGAGTAGGGTTTTAAGGGATGGGAAAGATCCACCATGGTTTAATAGCCGTGTTGGAAAAGCGCTACGTAAACTAAGAGCACTTCATCTCAGATTCAAGTGAAGTAAAATCCTAGATAACAAACAAAAGCTGAACAAAGCAAAATGAGCATAAGGAGAGCAATGAGAGAAGCGTTCAATGATTTCGAAAGTAAGAGGTTGTCAGGCGACCTGAGTAAAAACCCTAAGAGATTTTGATCGTCTGTAAAATCAGTAAGTAGGTCAAAACCATTTATTCATCCTCTCAGCGACCACACCGGCACCGAAACGGAAGATAACAGAGAGAAGGCCGAAATACTGAATTCGGACTTCCGAAGTTGTTTCATCGCGGAAGATCGTAACACTTCTCCTTCTTTCAATCGTCGTACGAACATCGAAATGGCAGGTATTGAGATAACCGATAGCGGAATTCAAAAGCATCTACAATCGCTCAGTAGTCGAAAGGCTTCAGGACCAGATGAGATACCTATAAGATTCTATAACGATTATGCGAAAGAACTTGCTCCTCTTGTAGCAGCTATTTATCGCAGATCGCTTCAGCAACTAAAGGTACCTAACGCCTGGAAAAAAGCGCAAGTCATTCCCGTTTTTAAGAAAGGCCTTAAGACATATCCACACAATTTTAGACCTATATTGTTGACGTCAATCTGTTGTAGAATTATGGAACATGTTTCATGCTTAAGAATTATGACGTTCTTGGAAAATGAACAACTCTTCTATTAAAATCAGCATGGATTCCACAAGCAGACATCCTGCGAAACACAGCTCGCTCTGTTCCTCCATGAGATCCACAGCACAGTGGACATCGGCGCTCAGGCTGATGGCGTGTTCCTTGATTTCAGTAAGGCATTTGACAGCGACTGGCACTGCAGATTAATGAAAAAAATACGAGCTTACGGAGTAGCGGGGCAGACTGCGATTGTATTCAAGACTTTCTTGCAGATAGAACTCAGCACGTCGCTCTTAACGGAACTAAATCGACAGATGTAAAGGTAATATCCGGAGTACCATAGAGGAGTGTGATAGGACCATTGCTCTTCACAATATGTATATAAATGATCTAGTAGAAAGCGTCGGATGCTCTGTAAGGTTATTCGCAGATGGTGCAGTTGCTTATACCAAAGTAGCAACGCCAGAAGATAGTAAGAATTTGCAGAACGACCTGCAGAGAATTGACAAATGGTGCAAACTCTGGCAGTTGTCCCTGAACGTAAATAAATGTAAGATATTGCGCATACATAGGAAAAGAAATCCACTACTGTACAGCTACACTATTGATGACAAACAGGTAGAGACAGCGTCTATCGTAAAATATCTAGGCGTAACTATCCAGAGCGACCTAAAGTGGAATGACCATGCAAACAGATAGTGGGAAAAGCAGACACAAGACTCAGAATCATCGGAAGAATCTTAAGGAAATGTAACTCATTCACGAAAGAAGTGGCTTATAAGGGGCTTGTTCGCCCGATTCTTGAGTATTGTTCATCTATCTGGGATTCCTATCAGATAAGACTGATAGAGGAGATAGAGAAGATTCAACGAAGAGCGGCGCGTTTCGTCACGGGATCGTTTAGCTGGGCAGAGAGCGTAACGGAGATGCTAAACAAACTTCACTGGTAGACGTTACGAGAGAGACGTTGTGCATCACGAAGAGATTTACTACTGAAATTTCGGGACAGCGCTTATCAGGAGGAGTCAGATAACATATTACTTCCACCCACATACATCTCGCGTATTGACCACGAGGAGAAAATTCGAGAAATTAGAGCCAATACAGAGGCTTACCGACAATCATTCCTCCCAGTCACTATTCACGAGTGGAACAGGGTTGGAGGGATCAGATAGTGGTACCGAAAGTACCCTCCGCCATGCACTATTAGGTGGCTTGCAGTATACGATGTAAATGTAGATATTCAAACCTGATTTTATTATTTCCGCCTCAGAGTACTATACACTTTCGATTTCTCTTGATAACATCGGTTGTATCTCTACTGAAGACGTTCTTTTATGTGGGCAAAACTTGAAATTCTGGACCATCAGTTCGTCTCTTGGCATTAATTTATTTTTTCTACTTAAGACTTCGCCTCTAAACCATCCTCGCCAGCAAAACTCCAGAGGGATAAGATCAGGGTAGAGACCTAGATGGCCAAGAAAGACGATCATTTCTGCAGTTCCATCTTCTGGGGAATATTCGGTTTAGATGACGTCCACCTGACGGCTATAAAGTGCAGAGGTCCTTCATGCTGGAGAAACGCATCCAACCTTGAAGCGAAAGGAACCTTTGTTCTCTCGTTATTTGTTACGCAATTTGTAAATCAGTTGAGTGTGCTTAAATGATACAATAGGACCGGTAATCTCAACGGACAAAAAATTAATCACCCCAGTGCGCACACGCAAATGAATCGTTAAGCCTTTACAGAGTCCCGTGCTCAACCAAGCTTGCACTGCTGCTACGTGAGCATCAATCAGTAGCGATCAGCGAAATGTTTATGTTTCAAGTGGACACTGCATGTAAATATAGGGAAATGTAAGGACGTGACAGAGGGGCAAAAAGAGGGCAATCTTATTGGGGCGTATCACTGACTACACAGAGTGTGAAGTTGCTGGAATTGTTGATGTTTCGCGGCAGGCTCTTGAACGTGTCTGCAAACACTGGTATAAGACGCGTGGCTACGAAACACGAAGTCAGGATGATGGTGAAAAAAGATCCTGATTGAGAGCGATCAGAGGAGCGTTTCACGGCTGGAATTGCTGCAGGCAGCGAATGAAGGTTCATCCCTACCTGTTAGCGAGAGAATATTGCGAGGGAAACTGCATGCAATAAACATTTGGTCTCCGTCATGTTCACACAGACACCCAAGGACAACAAGAGCTAAGTTTATCGGACTGGAAGAATACGTGACCGGTTTTCTGAATACTCCGCCACCCTATTATATCTCGATTGGTCTGTAAAATCACCTGACTTAAAACCAACAGAAAAATTTGCGGGACATATTGGAACAGCGATTAAAACGCCGACATAAGCATCCGCGCAATTTGGTGGAACTGCGCGGTCAGATCTTCAGCGATTGCCTTAACCTGGATATTAAATATCTGTACAACCGAATCCAGGACATTATCAGTGTAGTAACCAGAACCAACTGCGGGAACGCCTTGGGCTGCTGATCGGAGCCGCCAGGCGGGAAAGCCGTCGGCGGTGGAGCACGCACCAGCGGGTAAACACAGGACGAGTCGGACGACAGACCAACGACAACTGACAACAACCGAACGCGACCGACTATGACCGACACAGCAAGGAAGAGATAAATAACGGAGGCTTGTGGAAACCACAACACCAAACACCAACAGTAAATCCACTCAGAACCAGAGCCAGGCAAATGTCAACAATGAGCAACGACCAGAACGCAGTACCGCCGAGGTAGAAACGGAATCCAGAGCGAGTACCAGACTGACTGGACTAGGTTTTTTTCTTTTTTTCTAATTTTTTTTCTTTATTGTGATTTCATTCCCCTGCCCCATATGGGCAGGGGAGGGCTGTCAGCGACACAATCCACCGCTCTTCAGCCGAGGGACATAACAACTTAAAATAAGAATAAAATGTTACATACAGAAAAAAGGGGAACATAAAACAGAGTAAGGGGAGAAAATGGAGGTAAAAATACACTGACGAGTAGACATTCATGGGGGACAGTTAAAAAAGTCACCATAAAGTTAAAAAACACAGTTGGCGATTCTTATAAACACAGAGGAGACACTGAATGGACATGCACAGGTTAAAAGTTGGCCACAGTATTAAAAACACTCCGAAACAACACACTTAAAACCCCCTTGGAGCACACACGACGAAGAATAAAACTACCAGGTGAGACCTGCTGAGGGAAAGGTCAGAGGGGATGGAAAAGGAGGGGAGAGCATGGGGCAGTTGGGGAAGCGGCGGGATGAAGAGAGGAGGGGCCACCCCGGGTTCACGAAGAGGCAGGAGACACATGGGGCGGGAGAGGAAAAGGGAAGACAGGGCAGGAGGGAGTGCAGAGACACTGAATGGAGGCACAAGAGATGGAGGGGGAGTAGGAGGGGAAAGCGGCTCAGAAGGAGGGAGGGGGAGGAGAAGGAGCCCTGAGGAGGAGGCAGGAAGAGGGGGTTAGAGTTGGTAGGAAGGGTAGATGTCAGGACGAAGCTCATCATACGGGAGGGGTAGACGGTGGAAGTTGTGTTGGGAAAGGAGATGGAGGGCGTGGAGATGGAGAGAGGGAGGGACACAATGGTAAAGGCGCGGCAACTGGTTGGGGGTGGAGAGGAAGGGAGACACCAGGGGGTGAGGGTGATCAAGGCGGCGGACAATATATAGTGTGCGGATGTGTTCAAGGAAAAGGGGAAGGTGGGGGAAGGGGATGAGGTCGTAGAGGATGCGCGTGGAGGATGGAAGTCGGATGCGGAAGGCGAGGCGGAGTGCATGGCGTTCGAGGATTTGGAGGGCTTTATAGAACCGGGGAGGGGCGGAAATCTAAGCGGCGCTGGCATAATAAAGGATGGGGCGGATCATGGATTTATAGGTGTGAAGGATGGTGGAAGGATGCAGACCCCATGTCCAGCCGAACACGAATTTCAGGAGGCGGAGGCGGTTGTGATCTTTGTTTTGGATGGTAAGGAGATGGGGAGTCCAGGTGAGGTGGCGGTCGAGTGTGAGGCCAAGGTATTTGAGGGTAGGAGTGAGGTGGATAGGACGGCCATAAATGGTGAGGTAGAAATCGTGGAGGCGGAAGGAGCAGGTGGTGCGGCCTATGATGATCGCCTGGGTGTTGGAGGGATTAACACGGAGGAACCACTGGTTGCACCAAGCGGTGAATTGGTCAAGGTGGGTTTGGAGGGTACGTTGGGACCGTTGAAGGGTAGGATAATGGGCTAGGAAGGCGGTGTCATCAGCGAACTGGAGAAGATGAACAGGAGGGGCTGGACTAGGGCAGAGCAGGTCCCTATATACGAAAGCGGAGGGAGCGGCTATTGGCTGCTGTCTGCACGTGGCGTATTGGTGGCGCCCTCAGAGCTCTCTATGGGCTGACCACGTCCATTTGTTCTGGCGTGTGTTCGACTTCCGCGGCGGAAGGTACTAGAATCAAGTCCTGGGGCGAATTATTCGGTATTAAATAATGCTGGCACAGACTTCTCTAGGATCAATAGCTTTTTGTACGGTGAGCTTAGTTTCTTTGTGTTCAGAGAGTTCTGTTGTTCCACAACTGTATACTCATTTAATGAAAAATCAGGCCACTTTCAAGTGGACCTGAAAAGTGTGCCGTGGTAAGGCAATGTACAGTGATCATTAGACTTTGCTTCACCACTGCACGCTTTTCAAATAAAGTGGTTTGGATGCAAAGGTCTTAACCGGTCGTGGGCTTAAAAGATATATCTTCAACTGGAGTGGCCATGCATTAACAATAGAATTGTCCAACACATCACAATCAAGACCGAGGTTGCAAAATTTTACTATGTAAACTCATGCACAGCATGGTAATTGAAGTTCAAAACTAAAATGACGATCTTTATATAAACCAATAGCAACTGGATTACAAACACGTAGAATGAAAACAAAAAAGAGGTTCTTTTAGAAATGTTCTATGCTACCACTTCATGAAATATTTACTATTCCTCGTGAAACACCATACAGATACATGCTTTGGATAAAAGATCGAACAAGAATTTGGTATAACGAAACAGTAGACCAGCTGGCTAACTAAGCTACTATATCCGAAGCTTACCAAGATATCCAGTTTTTTTAACGACTTCTTACATCAGCTAAAAATGGAAGTCAGGTCCCAGTAGAAAGATGAATGAGATACATCAAAAGTAAGTGAACGAAAATATTATGCTTGGGTTCAAACTTACCTCGCTTATCTTGGTTTCGTAATATGTCAGTACACCCATCTGCACATTCATGCGGGTGAAATTCAATCGCGGCAGTTTCACTTTTCATTTGCATCGCCTACGTTAGAAAAGACTGAGATTTATGTAATTTCAATAATTCGGACGTTGGAGATATCAAATCCTCCCCTGGTCCGAAATTGCAGTAAATTAGAGAACAGTTCTTCGCAGGATTGAGAAAGCTTACTGTACCGTTTCCTACAGGCATTGCTGTTCTTTTACTAAAGAACGATAAGGCAGATTTTACATGTCTGATAACAATTGGTTTAGTTCATAATTTTAAAATATGACAACATACTTACAGAGAAGGTCTAATAAACATTTTAGTAGTTAATTAAATACTGTGTGTATCTCGAAGAGGGGTGGCTGTATATATCGGTTTGTTGACATTTTTGTAAAGAAAAATGTAATAAATACTTACCTGTTGTGAAATTAAGAAGGTTTCTTTCTTTGCTAGTAATGAAAAAATACTGTTTAGTTATTTTAAAGTAATACGTTTATTTATGATCTTTATTTCGTAGTTGTTGACTGCTGAAAAATGTAACTGATGACAGCTAAACAGTGCAGCTATTGGTGGCTAAATAGTGTACTCATGCTGAAGGCCAGATAAAAAATTTAAAAATATATGTTAAAGAAGGCGTCGTTCCTATGCCTAATACCTTCTGCACCTTTCCCTAAAGCAGTATGCACGCCAGATTCAGCTTCTCTGCGGTTAGCTTCGAGCTTTGGGCACCTCCACACATTCCTGTAGAATCCAAAAACAAACTCCGCCCGAACAGGCCTTGAAGGCCCAATGGTACCGACCGGCCGCCGTGTCATCATCAGGCGCTACAGTCTGGTACCGCGCAACCGCTACGGTCGCAGGTTCGAATCCAGCCTCGGGCATGGATGTGTGTGATGTCCTTAGGTCCGTGCGCGTGAGCGAGGAGGCTACCGCAAGACCACAAGCTGCGGACACCCCTTCCTTATAGACGCCATTTTTGAAGGCTACGTATAGCGCCTATCGGGACTTCATGATACTACAGGTGCTGAAGCAGGACTATTCCACGAAGTCCCAAAACAAATTTCCCTTTTTTTTTTTTTCAACCGAAACTGGTCGAGTTAAAAAATGTGTTACATTACTTATTGAATGCCCCTCCGAAGTTCAAAAGTATACAAACTGTCGTTCGTTGTTTCAGCACGGCACGAGCTGTTGAGAAGGAAGGAAAGCTCTGATGGAGGTCCGCAGCTGGTACTGGCTTAGGCCTTGCGGTCGTGGACGCTGCGTCGCTCTTAGAGATGCGTCTCACGCCGCGCCGCGTCCCTGCCGCGACACACTAGGCGGGTAGAGGCTGGCTGGCGGGCGCAGCGCGGCGCGGTGAGGTGAGGTGAGGTGAGGTGAGGTATCTGTAGCAGCAGACGCCGCTCTCCGCGTCCGTGACAGAAATGCGCGGCCGGCACGCGCCGTTGCGGGAATACAGATGGGCAGGCAGGCACTCTTCACGCACGCTCAGAGGTGTGTGCGCGGCTCTGCTCTGCCGCAGCGTCTGCCCGCGGCAGGATGCGCACTGCAGAAGCGTCACAGGTATTCGTTTCTCAGGCTTTCTCGTGCTGATCTATACGCCACTTGCCGAGACAAGATCTTGGACAACAGGCTGCACCGTACCAGCTTTCAGTTGCGACGCGCAGAGGGCTGCCGCAACACTGGCTGAAAGCCATAGTTGGCTACATCGTGGGGCGATAGATCCCTCTGGTTGGCAGCATCTCGGCCCGAGTGGCCGAGCGGTTCTAGGCGCTACAGTCTGGAACCGCGCGACAGCTACGGTCGCAGGTTCGAATCCTGCCTCGGGCATGGACGTGTGTGACGTCCTCAGGTTAGTTAGGTTTAAGTAGTTCTAACTCTAGGGGACTGATGACCTCAGAAGTTGAGTCCCGTAGTGCTCAGAACCATTTGAACCATTTTTGGTGGTAGATTCAAAGCGATTCTGCGCCGCCAGAGGTAAGCGCATTTACGATGAGGTCGAATTAAGTGCGATCGTGGGTGCGGTTTCTCTCTCTCAGTGATCGGATGTCTAGTGGATCGTATGCGTAAGCGTTGTGACTTCGTGGCAGATTAAGAAGTTTGGAAATTTGTGGTAAGGTCTTGTGGGACCAAACTGCTGAGGTCATCGGTCCCTGAGCTTACCCACTACTTAATCTAACTTAAACTAACTAACGCTAAGGACAACACACAACCCATGCCGGAGGAGGACTCGAACCTCCGACGGGGGGAGCCGCGCAGACCGTGACAAGGCAACTGAGACCGCGCGGCTACCCCGTGCGGCGCAGATTAGAGGGCTGGGTTGGGTCGTTCGGGGGAAGAGACCAAACTGCGAGGTCATCGGTCTCATCGGATTAGGGAAGGACGTCGGCCGTGCCCTTTCAAAGGAATCATCCCAGCATTTGCTTGGAGCGGTTTAGGGAAATCACGGGAAAACCTAAATCAGGACGGCCGGACTCGGGATTGAACCGTCGTCCTCCCGAATGCGAGTCCAGTGTCTAACCACTGCGTCACCTCGCTCGGTGCGCCGATTAGAAATGGTTCAAATGGCTCTGAGCACTATGGGACTTAACATCTGAGGTCATCAGTCCCCTAGAACTTAAAACTACTTAAACCTAACTAACCTAAGGACATCACACACATCCATGCCCGAGGCAGGATTCGAACCTGCGGCCGTAGCGGTCGCGCGGTATCAGACTGAAGCTCCTAGAGCCGCTCGGCCACACCGGCCGACTGCGCCGATTAGATCCTGGGCTCGTGCTGCATATGAAATATTAGTCAGTGCGGGTTACATGATGTCCTCTGTCGGCCGGATTAGTGAAGATTCCCCGATGCAGAAGTTATTTCGGTGTGTTGCTTGGGCATCAATTTTACTTGGATATGTCGCTTGGTCACCTACTTTTATTTGGATTTGAATCATTCGGAAGAATACTGTGTCCACTGTCCTGCCAGTTTAGATTCTTGTCAGCCACTTCCAAAGGACTGAACACGATGGCGACTGCCGGATATGCAACCATTGCAGTTATTGAACAGGCGATTGTGACCTATGTCCCAACTTCCTGGAAATTATGGTCAGCATCCAGTTACAGTCCCAGCCGTTATATTTTACATATGAAAAGGCTTTTATCTCACTTGTTATACTGGTTATCCATCGTCGTCTGTAAAACAGTCATTGTGAAACTCCGATGTTATCAAACTCAACTCATTTTAATATGTATTTTTTTACTGTTAAACTGGCCGTGTGGAAGTGTCTTGCTTGGGTTGAGCAGCGTTAACTGGCGTTATCTCAATTAAGCAGTACATAACGTGACTTCAGCGCATGGCTCCGCTTTTCCCAAATTTTCTCCAATGTCTTCTGGTGGTGTGATTTTTTTCTAAAGCTCAGTGTATCTGCTGGTGAGTGATGCAAGATAGCTTGAGTAGACAGGTTTTTTATATTATTAGTTCCACTAAAAGGGTCTTGAGTGATAGAAATTACCAATCCTCGAGAGTTTAGTCTCTCTGTTAACCATACTAAAGTGAGAGCCTGGAAACTGAGCTGGACAACCAGGTTGAGTGTTGTTCCTAAACAAAAGGAACAAGTTGTTTTGCCCCTACACGAGCACCTTAACAGCATGACCAACTGACAGCATTTTATGTCAACTTGTAGTTTCTGAGAGTTTCTAGATCTTTTTGATGTGCCAATAAAGTCGTTTATTAGTTATTAAATTTCTTAATAAAATTATGGTCCATTATCCTACCTGTCAACACCAGCTCCCTGCCGCATTTCAGAAACTCTTTTTTCCTTTCCTTCCTTTTGTTTTTATTCACTTCCTGCAGCTACTAGAACGTTCTTAATTTTCTTACCTCTTCCTGTTTCTTTCCTAGAGCATTATACCCGCGTTCTTATAGTATCAACAAGAGCAGTTTCGAGTGTAAAGCAGGGGACTGTTTTCTATAAATAATTGATCCAGTTGATAACTTCTGAAGCTCAGTGTATCTGTTAGTGAGTGATACTGTTTTATACGTTAGTTTAGCTATACCTTTGTTCATTAATTATTTATGTATTCCAAATATCATGTTCACGACAAATTTTTGACCTGGTACATCTACCCTTGAGAAACTGCCGGCCGAAGTGGCCGTGCGGTTAAAGGCGCTGCAGTCTGGAACCGCAAGACCGCTACGGTCGCAGGTTCGAATCCTGCCTCGGGCATGGATGTTTGTGATGTCCTTAGGTTAGTTAGGTTTAACTAATTCTAAGTTCTAGGGGACTAATGACCTCAGCAGTTGAGTCCCATAGTGCTCAGAGCCATTTGAACCTTGAGAAACTAGTCTAGCAACAACTGGTGTAACAGAACTTGTCGTCTTCTTTAGCCGATGTTTACAGTGCCACAAACATATACAATAGCAAACTTCCTCATAAGGAGAGATTATTTGGAGAATTGCAAGACATGAGAAGCTTATGAGGAACTACCGTCCTCTGACTACTCACAATAGTTGACTGTACGATAGTCAACATTACTAATTAATTTTTTGGTCTTCATTGGTCTTGTGTATGGTTTGTTGCACCCAAACTTGGATTCGTTTCCTGTGTTAGCGTTTCATCTCAGAGTAGCACATACACGCTATGTCCTCAATTATTTGTTGTCTATATTCAAATCTCTAGGTTCCGCTAGAGTTATTACCCTCTAACAAGTACCATCGATGTTCCTTCTTCACATCTTAACTCATCCTTTCGTCTCATCCCACCTTCTTTTCGATATTTTCCATATGTAGCCTACCTCTCCTCACCGGTTCTGGGAGGAACATCCTCCTCCTCATCTTATCAGTCTATCTAATTTTCAACGTACTTTTTTAGCACCATATATCAAACGCTTCAATTCCCTTCTTTTCCCGTATTCATGCAGTCCATCATTTCCTTCCATATGATGATGTTCTCCAATCGAACATTTCCTTCTCAAATTAAGACTGATGTTTCATACTGGTGGACTTATTTTGGCCTGGAATGCACTCTTTCCCTGTGCTAGTATGCTTTTTATGTCCTCCTTACTTTGTCATTAATGTGTCCAAGCCAGCGAACTTACTTCACTTCGTCTATTTCGTGAACTTCAATTTTGATGTTATGTTTATCGCTAATCTCATTTCTGTTATGCCTTATTACTCTCGTCTTTCTTTGGTTTACTCTAATACCAAAGTGCGTGCTCATTAGATTGTTCTATCCATATTACAGGCCTTGCAATTCTTCCTCACTTTCACTGAGCATAGGAATGTCATTAGAAAATCTAATCATCGATATCGTTTCATCCTGAAATTCTATCCCACTCCTAAACCTTCCTTTTATTTCCTTTGATTGTTTCTTCGATGCATAGATTAAACAGACGAAAGACCAAACACCGTACCAACAGGCTTCGTAATGTCCTACGATACCGACCGGCCGCCGTGTCATCCTCAGCCCACAGCCGTCACTGGATGCGGATATGGAGGGGGATGTGGTCAGCATACCGCTCTACCGGCCGGTATCAGTTTTAGTGACTGGAGCCGCTACTTCTGCGTCAATTAACTCCTCAATTGGCCTCACAAGGGAGAAGTGCACCGCTTGCCAACAGCGCTCAGCAGGCCCATCGGTCACCCATCCCAGTGCTAACCAAGCCCGACAGCACTTAACTTCTGTGATCTGACGGGAACCATTCCCACAAGGTCACTGTCTGATGAAAGACTGTAATCTTGTTCCTAACCCTTTTCTAATCCGAGAACTTCGTGGTTGGTCTTCCATTCTTCATTTTCCTCTGTTGGTTCACGTACATATTGTACATTACCAGTTTTCCCTGTAGGTAAGTTCTATTTTTCTTAGAATTTCGAAAATATTCTTATAGTTTACAGTGTCGAACGCTTCTTCTAGTTCGACAAATCCTACGAAAAGTCTTGATTTTTTATTGGACTTGCTTCTACTAACAAGCGCAATGTCAGGATTTCCCCCTGGTATTTTTATCTTCCCTAAATCCACATCGCCAACGGCCTTGCCGCAGTGGTAACACCAGTTCCCGTCAGATCATCGAAGTTGAGCGCTGTCGGGCTGGGCTAGCACTTGGATGGGTGACCATCCAGTCTGCTCAGCGCTGTTGGTATGGGGGGTGCACTCAGCCCTTGAGAGGCAAACTGAGGGGCTACTTGATTGAGAAGTAGCGGCTCCGGTTTCGTAAACTGACATACGCCCGGAAGAGCTTTGTGGTTCAAAAATGGTTCAAATGGCTCTGAGCACTATGGGACTTAACTTCTGAGGTCATCGGTCCCCTAGAACTTAGACCTACTTAAACCTAACTAACCCAAGGACATCACACACATCCATGCCCGAGGCAGGATTCGAACCTGCGACCGTAGCGGTCGCGCGGTTCCAGACTGTAGCGCCTAGAACCACTCGGCCACTTCGGCCGGCCAGCTAATTAGGTTTACCGCATGTAGCACACCCATATCATTCACAGAGACCGGACCGTTAGGGGCACTGTTCGGCGTCGTATACTTTTCTGACTTAAGATGTCTTGAGTCACAACGAACTTCACCTATAGTCACTCCGGGTTCACGCCTATTTCCATGCTGATGTTGCCACCGTCTATTTGCTGGACAATAGGAGTGATTGCCACCACAATTGTTGCGTTGTTATTGTCATTATGTTTCTCATGTTGTGGGCTGTGGGTGCACGAAGAAGAATATTCTTTTGATCTCTGCCGCTTCCTCTGATGGTTACGATTTTCGACATACTCTGAGACATCATTCTATGGTTGTATGACAGGTTGTCATTTTCTGCTCTGTGGATTTGCGTGTTTGGTCTGCTCTCACATTTTACTATGTCAGGTGAGAACTGCCTGCTACAGACGCAAAAGCGTCCAATATTTGTCTGGTACATTTATTAATTTTTCCCCTCACTTATGTGACTCTTCGGCAAGAGTCAGCTGTCAACACAAGGGTTGTAAGTCAATAGTTGATGGATACTTTGCATCAAGGAACTTCTGAATCTTTTCTTCCACATTTTCAGCTCATCCCAGTACTTCGTTTTATTAATACATTTATCTGAATAGCGCAGGAAGCTACTCTGGTGATCATTGTACTGTCATGGGTTATAAACTTCTTGGAGGCACAAATTGCTTACCTGTGCTAATCTCTTCATCCGAGAGTAGCTCTCGCAATTTATATCCCCAAGTATTTGTTGGATGTGTACAAATCTCTGTCTTCCCACGGAGTTTTTACGCCTTACAACTCCCTGTGGTACCATGAGTTTATTGCTTCATACCTGAACACATCTACTGTCATCCTGGCCCTTATTCTTATCAGAGTTTTCCGTAATTATGTTCCTTTCTTCACCGATTCTGCAAAAAACTTCCTCATTCCTTACCAGTTAACTTGATTTTCAACATTCTCCTGTAACACCACATCCCGAAAGATTACATTCTATTTTGTTTGGTTTTCCCACTGTCCATGGTTCACTACATTATACTAATGTGTTCGAAATGTACATTCCCAGAAATTTCTTCCAAAAATTACGGGATATGTTAGATACCAGTAAACTTCTCTTGACCAGGAATGCCCTTATTGCCTATGCCAGTCTGCTTTTTATGTCATCCTTGCTCTGTTCATCAAGGATCATTTTGATTCCAAGGTAGGAGTATCCCATAACTTCATTTGCTTCGTTATCCCCAGTTTTTATGATAAGTTTCTTGTTCTTCTCATTTCTTCTACATATTATTATATTTTCTGGTTTACTCTCAACCTGCAAACTGTACTCGTTTGAATGTTCATTACATCCACGAGATCCTGTAATTTTTCTTCACGTTCACTGGTGATAGCAATGACATCAGCGATTCTGATCAATGATACCTTTCACTCTGATTTTTAATTCCACACTTGAACTGTTCTTTTATTTCCATCACTGATTCTTCGATGTATAAATTGAACAATACGGACGAAAGACTGCATCCCTCTCCTACACGCATGACCACTTCGGTTTTCTTCCTCCAGTCTTATTGTTCCCGCTTGGTTTTTGTACATATTTTTCCCTATTTCTTATTCTGTAAGTAAGCTGTATAGGTTTTTTTTATTGGTAACGCCACGTAGCGCTCTGTATGAAATTCATTGGCTGTGATGCGTGCAGTCTGTGGCTGTTTTGCATTGTTGTTGGCTATTGTAGTGTTGGGCAGTTGGCTGTTAACAGCGCGTAGCGTTGCGCAGTTGGAGGTGAGCCGCCAGCAGTGGTGGATGTGGGGAGTGAGATGGCGGTGTCTTGAGAGCGGAGAATCTGGATAGAGACAGTAAATTTGTAAGACTGGGTATCATGAACTGATATGTATATTATGACTTTTGAACACTATTAAGGTAAATACATTGTTTGTTCTCTATCAAAATCTTTCATTTGCTAACTATGATGCCTATCAGTAGTTATTGCCTTCAGTAGTTTGAATCTTTTATTTAGCTCACAGTAGTAGCGCTCGCTGTATTGCAGTAGTTCGAGTAATGAAGATTTTTGTGAGGTAAGTGATTTGTGAAAGGTATAGGTTAATGTTAGTCAGGGCCATTCTTTTGTAGGGATTTTTGAAAGTCATATTGCGTTGCGCTAAAAAATATTGTGTGTCAGTTTAAGCACAGTCATGTATAATTTTTCTAAGGGGACGTTTCATATGTCACCCTTAGCCGAGGATACCTCACTGGAATCTTCTGATTTTTTCTTGTAGTTTGTGTAATTAGTGTAGCTTTTGTTTATTGCTAGCGCGTAATTGTAGAGAGAATCTCCTTTGTAGTTGTAGTTCTTCATTCTTGTACAGTAAAACAGTTGTGGCATGCATGTAGATTTGTACCAAGTATTTCGCAGCAGCGCTTGCAATTAACGAGATGTTATTTTCAATGCTATGTTAATGTGTTTTCTTATTTTGCTCTTCAAATTGTGCTTTTCTGTGTTGTCGTGTGAAATATTGTGACAATAATGGCGTGTGAAAAACGTAATACTAAGCTCCAAAGTAAACTGAGAAATGACAGTGAAGAGGAAAGCAGTGTGTTAACACCGCCGTGTAATGAATTAACTAATGTTCAAAGTAGTAATTTGGTAATTTGGTAATGGTGTAGGCAGTGAAACAATTAGTGAACAGGGAAGCATTATCGGTCGATCGGTCGGCAACAGCTCGCCTCAGGAGTCCGCAATGACAGGACACAATCTTGCAAATACTGTAGATTCAGGTTTTGCGTCCTCGCCATTTTCTCGGATAAGTCAAGACACATTTTCTGCTTGTAAAAATGTGAATGTTGCCCGTGCAAATGCACTGCCGAAAAGCATAGAGGAACAGATTCCAGACACTAATACATTATTATTGCAATTAATGCGACAAATGAAACAAAATCAGAGACAAACACAGCAACAGTTAGACACAATGGAACAAAATCAGAGACAAACACAGCAAAAGCTTCAAAAGTTAGACACAATGGAACAAAATCAGAGACAAACACAGCAAATGGAACAAAATCAGAGACAAACACAGCAAAAGCTTCAAAAGATAGACATCACACTACTGAGTTACATAACATTGAATCGAAATGTCAAAAAGTCTGTAATGACGTAAAAACACAAATTTGTGAGCATTTTTAACCTATTTTTTCGCGGCATGAAAATGCATTACAGAATCACGAAGCAGCCATAACAGAACTGCAAACTATTGTTCATGAAAATCATGAGACCTTGCAAGCTAAAATTGACTCAGTTGCATCTACCGATTCGATTACGCAACTTGCAAAAACTCAGGAAAACTTAAAGGACACAGTAGATACGATTTCAACACAAATGGACACTCTGAAACTTGGTTCAGAAAAACACACTGAGGAAATAAGTACACTATCGGAGAAAGTCGCCGAAGTATCGGATAAGTTCACTAACTTATCTACAAAGGTAGATGATGATCTGAATGACACAAGAGCTGTAGCCATCACTGACACAGAAGAGTATGAACAAATTAAGAAATTCAAACAAAATCAGAATAAAATTAATACGCAACACAAAAGGGAAATCCGGAAAGTACAAGATCAGTTGGCACAAGTAATACAAGAATTACATATTTCGCGGCTCCAACACGGGATGAGGGGCTTGGAAATACGGAAAAGCCACAAAATAATAACACAGGGCATTTCGGAGATTATGAAAGAAATTGGCAAGGTACACCGAATTTTGAGATTGAACCGCCGAAACGGCGTAACAATGACCGATATGCGACTCGCTGACATGATGGTTTTGACTATAAGCTGTTCATTACTACACGTAAATTCAAAAGATTTGTAAGTAGGCTGTTTAGGTTTTATATTGGGAACGCCACGTAGCACTCTGTATGAAAATCACTGGCTGTGCTGTGTGCAGTCTGTGGCTAGTTTGCATTGTTGTCCGCCATTGTAGTGTTGAGCAGCTGGATGTTAACAGCGCGTAGCGTTGTGCAGTTGGAGGTGAGCCGCCAGCAGTGGTGGATGTGGGGAGAGAAATGGCGGAGTTTTGAAATTTGTAAGACTGGATGTCATGAACTGCTATGTATATTATGATTTTTCAACACAATTAAGGTAAATACATTGTTTGTTCTCTATTAAAATCTTTCATTTGCTAACTTTGCCTATCAGTAGTTAGTGCCTTCCGTAGTTTGAATCTTTTATTTAGCTGGCAGTAGTGGCGCTCGCTGTATTGCAGTAGTTCGAGTAACGAAGACTTTTGTGAGGTAAGTGATTTGTGAAAGCTATAGGTTAATGTCAGTCAGGACCATTTTTTTGTAGGGATTTTTGAAAGTCAGATTGCGTTGCGCTAAAAATATTGTGTGTCACTTTAGTGAATGTTTGAGTACGTTCAGTTTTGCTCAGCTGTTTGAAAAGCAAATTATGTAAGAGGTTTATCAGCACAGTAATTAATTAATTTTTCTAAGGGGACGTTTCAGATTTAAGAATTCTGGCAACGACATTTATCCACAAGTGTGGCTTCATCAATTCTCCCATTGTTTTCCTCCCAACTGGTCATTAGAGCATAGATTAGAATTTATGTGTCGCTACTTAGAGAATGAACCAGCTGTGAGAATGCGATCGGTCATTCACGATTGCCAGAGTGAAGGAGAATTTTATCATGCCTTCCTCTCAACATATTGGTCTCTAGCCACACAAGACCGAGTAAAACTTAGGATCATAATGATGAAACACTTCGAACAATCTGAATTTTCCAGTCTTTTGAAATATTTTGAAGACATGTTGCACAAAAATCAGTACCTGTCAAACCCTTACAGTCCCTCAGAACTCGTCCGCATTTGCTTAATCAAATTTCCTGAATATTTACGACATACTATTTTGGCAGGACGTTGAAAAGACGACGTTGAAGCTTTTCAGGGACTGTTACAAGAATAGGAAATTGACACTGACAATTGCGGAATACGAACACAGGAGCACAACAATTACAGGTCACATCCGTCACAATTGCGCGATGACAGAAATAATAAATGGACACGACAAGGCTATTCTTACAACGTAAATCGTGACCAAAACAGACACCACCCATATGACAACCGTTGGCAGAGTAGTAATAATTACAGAGAAAGATCGCACTTCCGTAGTAATGAATATGACAGAGATAACCATAGAAACAGACAATATGGGAACCAAAACAATTATCAAAGGAGACAGAATAACTTCAGACGCAATGGTCCACCGTGCAGTTACGATTCCGGGAGAAATTCTCCACCACGTAACCGACAAGAAACAAACTATGGAATCTAACGACATGACGACAGACGATATAATCGTAACGACAAACATAAATTGCATCAGAACTGGCGGGATTCAAACAGGGCAGGGCCTCTCGACAACATGAATTTGTAGAAGTTAGGTCTCCTAATCCCAATAACGACGCGCGCCAACAAAGAAACAGACAATGACTCGCAATGCAGGCAGCCACGTGCGCCGGCTGGGCTTGAGAAAAATAACATAGACGCTAACATTGAGAAAAATTTTAGCATTCCTTACCGACGTATACAAAAACCATTTATTGAGAGATAATCTGCCTTTTTACTTAGTCTTTCCTATAAAGTTTTTCACTTCGCGTTACTAGTACTCTTTGTCAGACTTAGAATCTGTTAACATGCAACAATGTTTGAAGTTAAATATCCAGTCAAGAACCAAGAGAACTTATTTAAACATAAATTACGAATGCATTGTTATAGTGAACAGACGTCACAGTGTTATTGTGTGTGTACATTCTTCCTTGTTAGTTGCACAATTACGTAACGACTATAAGGCTTACATACTTAGAACATACACTGCTAATGAGATTTTAATGCAACATTTTGGTTTAGTTGAAAAGACGTTCTTTATTTGAAGTACTTTCTGTGGGATTAAAGATGACTTAGCATTTGGTTTCTTTGACAGCTACACGATTATATCACGACGCTACTAATGTGTGACACAATTTACATTGTTGCTTTTGCGGTGTATCTGTTTTATATCTGCACAGTTTTTCTGTATTATTCTGGAAAGTAAAACATGTTTTAGTAGTAACTTTTGTGGTATAGCTACAATGAGACAACCTTTTTCATAGCACAACAATACGTTACATTATAGTACTTTCTTGATCACGGTAAGGTTCGTAATAACTACGATATCTATACGCAAAGCATTTCACTTTCGTTTATGATGAGGTAAGTACATTGACTTCAGCAGAACTTTGCTTACAGAGGACGATAACTACATTTCCACAGAATTATCTTACAGCAAGACGCACATTTAGTGCTACAGGACACGCATTTGAGTGATTAATTTTATACTTAAACCATTTATTTTTCAAGATTTTTGAATTACAAAGAAAGTTTTCTGTGATACATTTCATTCCATTGCTGTCATCTGTAACACCTGAGGGTATAATTACATTAATCCTCAGGGGGGTACATGCCTACATTGTGTACTATGTGTCTGGCAAACACAAGGAGCCCTAGCTAATATGGTATTTGCTTATACAACTTTACACATCGGTACCCTATTTGTCTAACACATAAATTACACAGCTATTTGACCATAATATGGTATTTGCTTATACAACTTTACACATCGGTACCCTATTTCTCTAACACATAAAGTACACAGCTATCTGACCATTTAACTGAGAGACAAACATTTTTTTTACTACATCAGTGAGACATGTTTACGTAATTACACAGTTGAATAACTTCACACTTATGAAATTGTATTTTGTCTGTACTTTGTGAGCTGTTCATATATTTTTCGGAACCATTGTGATACTATGAGAGCTTTGAATGAAGTATTTGGTATAGGATCACGATTTTTAAAGTACGTTTGAGGTAGATGACATTATTGAAATGAGCAGAGAGTTTTCTTTAGGTTTTGAAATTATTGCAGAAAACTACGACGTTTTTGAGATTTGGCTGAGTTTTTATGTTGTTATTATTATGATGACAATGTGTATTATGCTGTTGAGGTATGTTTATGATCAATAAGCTGATGCTATATGAGGAATCTGATTATGCTACGTATTTATATATATATTATGACTTTTGAACACTATTAAGGTAAATACATTGTTTGTTCTCTATCAAAATCTTTCATTTGCTAACTATGCCTATCAGTAGTTAGTGCCTTCAGTAGTTTGGATCTTTTATTTAGCTCACAGTAGTGGCGCTCGCTGTATTGCAGTAGTTCGAGTAACGAAGATTTTTGTGAGGTAAGTGATTTGTGAAAGGTATAGGTTAATGTTAGTCAGGGCCAATCTTTTGTAGGGATTTTTGAAAGTCAGATTGCGTTGCGCTAAAAAATATTGTGTGTCAGTTTAAGCACAGACATGTATAATTTTTCTAAGGGGACGTTTCAACTCTATTGTTCTAAGCATTTCGAATAGCTTGTACCGTTTTGCGTTTTAGAACAATTTTTATAGGTCGACTAAAGCTATGTGCTTGTCTTTATTTTTCTTCATCCCTGTTTCCATTATCGAGCACAACGTCAGAATTGCCTCTCTCATGCCTTTACCTTTCCTATATCAAAACTGATTGTCATCTAACAGATCTTCAGTTTTCTTGTCCAATCTTCTGCATATTAGTCAGCAGCTCCAATGCATGAGCTGTTAAACTGATTGAGCAGTAATTCTCGTACTTATCTGCCCTTACTACATCCGTAATTAAGTGTGACGGTACGTCGCCACTCTCACAGATTCTACACACGAACTTGAATCTTTGTTTGGACGCCAGTTACCCTAATGATCTGAGAAATGCTGATGGTATATTATATATCCCATCTGCCTTACTTAATCTCAAGTCTCCTAGAGCTCTTTTTAAATTTTTACTCTAATACTGGATCTTCTTTGTCAACCCTCTCGACTCCATAATTTTACCACACTCGCTTTTAATTTCACCGAAGATTGTTTTGACGTTTCCAAATCCTGTATCTGTCCTCGCAATGATGATTCCTTTTTAGATTTCTTCTCGTCTTTCGTGCGCCTATCACCTTAGCTACCCTGTAGTTGCTATATATTTATACTGCTGTAATTGTGTCTTTCTCTGAACATTCTGTACTTCCTTCTTCCATTGATCAATTGAAGTATTTCATTTTTTGCCCAAGGTTCTTCGTAGTTACCTCCCTAATACCTATGTTTCTCCGTCCAACATCTGTGACTGCCCTTTTTAGAGACGTCCATTCCTCTTCACCTGAACAGCTCACTCTGGTTCCTTCATCACAGCATCCACATCCTTAGCGAACTTCAAATGCGTCTCGCCTTTCCTCAGCACTTCAGTATCCCACTTCTTTCCGCATTGATTCTTTCGGATGATGCTCTTAAACTCCAGTCTACTCTTCATTAATACTAAATTGTGATCTGAGTCTCTATCTGCACCGGGGTAAGCCTTACAATCCAATATCTGATTTCGGAATCTCTGCTTGATCATGATGCAATGCAGGTGGAACCTTCCTGTGTCTCCCGGACTTTTTCACGTATTCACCGACCGAGGTGGCGCAGTAGTTATCACAATGGACTTGCATTCGGGAGGAAGACGTTCAAAACCCGCGTCCGGCCATCCTGATTTAGGTTTTCCGTGGTTTTCCTAAATCTATTCAGGCAATTGCCGGGGTGGGTCCTTTGAAAGGACACCGCCGACTTCCTTCCGCATCCTTCCCTAATCCGATGGGAACGATGACCGCGCTGTTTGGTCCCCTCCCTCAAATCAACCAACCAACGAAGTATTCCTCTTCCATATGTGATTTGTGAAAAGAGAATTCGCTATTACTAGCAGAAATTTATTGTGAAATTCAAATAGTGTTTCTCTTCCCTAACTCCTACTACCACGGCCCTATACACCCTTAAGCCTTTCTTCTAGTCTCTCCCCTACACCACAGTCCTCTGGGACTACTAGATTTTCATCTCCCTTTCCATACCGAATCAAATTCTGATATAGTCCCTCTATCTCTCTGTCTTCTAGAATGAAATTTTCACTCTGCAGCGGAGTGTGCGCTGATATGAAACTTGGTGGCAGATTAAAATTGTGTGTCGGAACGAGACTCGAACTCGGGACCTTTACCTTTCGCGGGCAAGTGCTCCATCAAGTTTGGAAGGTAGAAAACGAGGTACTGGAAGAAGTAAAGCTGTGAAGACGGGTCGTGAGTCGTGCTTGGGTAGCTCAAGTGGTAGAGCACTTGCCCGCGAAAGTTAAAGGTCCCGATGTCGAGTCTTGAAACGGCACACAGTTTTAATCTACCAGAAAGTTTCTTCACCTTCTGCTTGCGACGTTGGCCTGATACCTAAACTACAGTTGTCTGTGTTAGTTTGCTGTCGAATCTGATTAGAACTACCCGTCTCACTGAAATGTACACAGTAGCTCATTCTCTGTTCAACCTTCCTATTCACAATGAATGCTCCCCTCGTCACACCATTTTCTGCTGCTGTTGATATTACCCTACAATCGTCTGGCCAGAAATCCTTATCTTCTTTCAGTTTCATGTCACTGACCCCCACAACACTTAATCTGAGCATTTGCAGATCTCTGTTAAGATTTTCCGTCTCGCCTACTATATTAAAATTTCTGACATTCCGCGCCCCGACTCGTAGAATGTTATCTTGTCGTAGGTCATTCCATCTTTATGTCATGGTCAACTCCCCCTTGGCAGTCTCCTCCTGGATATCTGAATGGGAGATTAGTCTGGAATCTTTTGCCAATGAAGAGATCATGATGACAGTTTTTTGTGTGTATAGGCTGAAGCCGCGAGTGAAAAGTTTTACCAAGGCCGAGAATCGAGCATAGGTCTTCTGCTTGCTAGGCAGATGTTTTAGCCACTAATCCACCTTGGCAATGTGGTTCACACAAGTGCAATGAATGTCCTGCCATGCCTCCATCCTCGCCAGCCCCAGCGTACCTCATATTCCCCCTCACACATGGACAAAATTGCCGAGACTCGCCATGTTCTGGAGTAGCACCACAGCGTCGAACGTAAAAAGGGAATCCACCCTGAAACCCAGGGGCAGGTACTGACTCAAAGAAAATGACACAGCTTCAGAAACTTTACTGGTCTCTCAGAAATATGATTTTATGTATGTAGACTGACGCGGCCAGTGGAAAATTGTACCAAGGCCAAATTGGACCCGGGTCTCCCTCGTTAATCGAAGCGGGAGGCGCACTAGGTTAATCTGTGCAGTTGCATGAACCGCTGTGCCTAGGTGGGTCAATGGCTAACGCACCTGTGTAGTAAGCGGAAGACGCCAGTTAGTTTCGCGCCCTTGGTACAAATTTTCACTCGCCCTTCTAGTCTATGCACATAAAATCATATCTCTATGGGATCAATAACACTCTGAAATTGTGTCATTTCTTTTTTTTTTTCGATTACTGGCCACATGTCCTGTGGATACACATTATGTCTCTTTAATGCAGTAGTTTCAGCTGCCTTTAGTGTCCTCACGCCGTTGATCACTGCTGGTTCTTTCGCCTTTTTAGGGACAGTTTCCCACCCAACAGGCAAGAGTGTCCCTTGAATGACTGTCCGCTCCTACACCATTTTTGAGAGGGCCGTTGGCAGAACAAAAGGCTTTTGATTGTGTAAATCATGAAATTCTGCTAGACAAGCTCGAGTACTGTGGCATGAGTGGGACAGTGCACAAATGGTTTAATTCGTACCTAACTGGAAGAGTGCAGAAAGTTGAAATAAGTAGTTCTCATAATATGCAAAGATCAGCACATTCCTCAAACTGGGGAACTATCAAGAATGGGGTTCCACAAGGGTCAGTCTTGGGTCCTTTGCTGTTCTTAATATATATTAATGACTTGCCATTCTATATTCATGAAGAGGCAAAGTTAGTTCTCTTTGCTGATGATACAAGTATAGTAATCACACCTGACAAACAAGACTTAACTGATGAAATTGTCAATACTGTCTTTCAGAAAATTACTAAGTGGTTCCTTGTAAACGGACTCTCACTGAATTTTGATAAGACACAGTACATACAGTTCCGTACAGTGAATGGTATGACACCATTAATAAATATAGAAGGATGACAGCCAAAAACAGTTGCAGGATAAAATTTTTTATTAAAATTCTTGACCAAGGTTTCGGTACATATAAATATACCTTCATCAGAAGTAAAAATTCTAAAATTACATCATGCAATGGAGAATAATAAAAACAATTATGCCAAAGGCGTCGTCAATAATTAAAACATTGACGACGCCTTTGGCATAATTGTTTTTATTATTCTCCATTGCATGATGTAATTTTAGAATTTTTACTTCTGATGAAGGTATATTTATATGTACCGAAACCTTGGTCAAGAATTTTAATAAAAAATTTTATCCCGCAACTGTTTTTGGCTGTCATCCTTTATTGTGAAGAATTTTAACAGTTGCTGCCGCAGCCATGTTTAAAATCATGAAATAAATATAGACCTTAATCAGAAGCATATAGCTAAGGTAGAATATTCCAAATTTTTAGGTGTGTCCATTGATGAGAGATTAAATTGGAAGAAACACATTGATGATCTGCTGAAACGTTTGAGTTCAGCTACTTATGCAATAAGGGTCATTGCAAATTTTGGTGATAAACATCTTAGTAAATTAGCTTACTACGCCTATTTTCACTCGTTGCTTTCATATGGCATCATATTTTGGGGTAATTCATCACTGAGGAATAAAGTATTTATTGCACAAAAGCGTGTAATCAGAATAATAGCTGGAGTCCACCCAAGATCATCCTGCAGACATTTATTTAAGGATCTAGGGATATTCACAGTAGCTTCTCAGTATATATACTCTCTTATGAAATTTGTTATTAACAACCAAACACAATTCAAAAGTAATAGCAGTGTGCATTACTACAATACTAGGAGAAAGGATGATCTTCACTACTCAAGATTAAATCTAACTTTGGCACAGAAAGGGGTGAATTATACTGGCACAAAAGTCTTTGGTCACTTACCAAATAGTATCAAAAGTCTGACAGATAACCAACTAGTATTTAAGAAGAAATTAAAAGAATTTCTGAATGACAACTCCTTCTACTCCATAGAGGAATTTTTAGATTTAAATTAAAAAAACAAAAAAAACAAAAAAATATTAATAAAAAATAAAAAATAAAAAAAATAAAAATAAAAAAACAAAAAATATTAATAAAATATTAAAAATAAAAAAATAAAAAAAAACAAAAAATGAAAAAGTTGTTATATTAACTTAAGTATGTTGTTAAATTAACTTAATTATGTCTTGTATTGGAAAATTTGACTCGTTCCACATCATTACGAAATATCGTATTCATGATCCATGGAACTAGTATTAATCTAATCTAATCTAATCAACGGTGACGTCTTATGTCGGAAGTCTTCGGCCGCCATGTCCGACGATTTCTATTCAAAATTTAAGCAGTGTTGGAGTTGGAACATAGGACATAGTACGTTTCGACTAATAGTCAAAAGTGCTACCACTAGACCATGGGTGAAGGCCACTTGGGAATAGAATTTTTTGTACGTTGTTTGATGAATGGGATAGAATTCCATTAAATGAGAAATGAATACCGAGGGACAGTAATTCTTTTTGTGTGGCGTAAATACACTTAACTGGCTACGTTGGATGCTATTTTCTCCCAGGACTGCATTTGTAATCGGGAGAGTGGTACTTGCTCTGTACAGTACTTTATTCTTTGTCATAGGACTGGCTTGGTAGTGTGCTGAATCCATCTCACGATACGGATGTATCGTTCCGATTGGATGTATTGTTAACATTATTATTTTCAGACGAACTGTCAACTTCGATTATCTGTGTTATTTTATTTCTGTCATGTTCGATGTCAGTGACTTCCTGTACAGCAGATTCACACGACTCCTGAAGTTTCAGAAGCAACAGAATCCTTTACTTCCGAAATTTACTTGTTCAAATTATCCACTCTCTCTTTATGGCACTAACCCACTTTACTATTATCTCTCCTAAAAATCTGTCTTATTCCTCCGTATATTCTTTAAGTGCAGTTTTTGTTTTCTCCTTCTGTATTTGTTCCCAACTGGAAAACTTTTCTTTCATCACATCTGTTACCAGCCAATCTTTTTCATGAAGCCATTTGACCATTTCATCTTCATCAGTGGCAAATTGTTCCCGTCCACTAGAGATCTGTTCCAGTTTAGTCATCATTTCTATTTTCGTCTCAGTAGATATTTGTCCAATAGCAGTGAGCATTTCTGCTTCGTGGGTCAAAAGAGTTTCCATAGCAACGAAGTCTCAATTTATGTTAACATTTCATGAACTTAGTCGACAACATTTATGGCTGGCTGATCTTGTCTGTCCATTGAAGTTTTCAAAATTATTTCAAACAAAATTTACCAATTAAAGAAATAAATGGCTGCTATATTGTAGGGTTAATGAATCAGTGCTACCTACAACGAAAAGTCTCCTGTTAAAAATGTCGCACAATGGCTACAAGAAACATTCTTGCAATTTTTTCTGCCGTTACCTGCAATGATGAACTTTATACATAATTACGAATTTTCGATTCAAAACTATAACTATTATCTATATGTGAAATTCTGAAACATTAATACTCCGTGCAGAAACCAAAATGCATGCTAAAAGGAAAGGTCTGACACAATTTTTCTATGGACAGAAGTCGTGTTCATCTCATCCAGGATTGGAATCTTTAATATTTGCGCCCTCGGCTTGTTTCTTTCCTCTTTTCTTCACTGATTTCGTTATCATTTTGTGTTTCCAATGAACAGGAGAAAATGAAAATACATGTATTAAAAATACAATAAATTTTACAAAGACAGTTTTCCAGTATCTATAATATAGTTATTTATAGTCCATTAACACTGTCTGGAATGTATCGTGTGATACGATGATGATGACTGGCTTGTGGGGCGCTCAACTGTGCAGTCATCAGGGCCCTTTCAAAGTCCCTATTTTTACTCAGTCCAGTTTGTTACACGGTCCATTGTAGCCACTGTCACGAATGATGATGACGATGACAACAGAAGTACCCAGTCCCCAGGCAAAGAAAATCACCAAGCCGCCCGGAAATCGAACACGGGACCACATGATGGAAATCGAACACGGGACCGCATGATCCAGAGGCAGCAACACTAGCCACTAGACCACCACAGGCTGCGGGCACATACAGACAAAAAGACGACTGCTAGAAGACATATAAAACTGAATCGGACAAAATAAGTACTAGGGCACAGATTCTAACCTTTTACAAGAATATACTCGTATATATCAAGCTACAATTATACACATTTAGTTCGAAATAATTTCCTGTACACTACATACATACTGCCCACTTTTAAAACTTACTAAACTGACAGTAAAAGGTTGTTACTTTTCCCAACACTATTCTGTAGTCCGATACCAGTTCTTTGATATTGTTTACAATACTACGAAAATGCCAAATATTAAGTATAGATGCCGAAACTATAGGTATCGAATCAAAATATAGATAATCGTTCACATCGGTAATATTGGAACGTCACTAAGATTAATCCAACATTCTCCCCGTTTTTAATGATCTCGAGACAAACGGTATGTTACGCCTGAGCATCTCCACCTGTAATCCACAAACCATTGTGCAGTTTAAGGCAAAGGTTGTTCTATCTCCGTATTTCGTTGCTTGCCAAGGCATGATTTTAGAACGTACATCATTTGGAAAGCGTCACTTCTAGATCAGAACTGCAAGTAATGACTGGCACACATACCAATAAATTCTAGAAATGAAATAAATTCTATTAATATTGTTCTTCGAATGGAACATTTATTGCTAGTCAATAGTTGAGGCCAGCTCGTAGCGTACTATGTCTCCGTAAACTGACCTTTTAGAAATGAGAAAAGAAATAAAAAATGGCAGAATTTCTTCATGTAATACGCGCTAATCGTTGATGTAATCACCAGCTCATCGAGGAAATCAAACGATTGTATTGTGCTTCTAAATGCGTATATTTTCAAAATAGGTTTCACACAGCTTGGGGTCTCTATAGCGCTGCCGCCGCTCGTGACATCTCTCGGCTGTTGCTCGAACTACGTGGAAAACATGGAGCGCGGAACGGGTTCCCTCCCCTCGCTAGCCCGCCAACCGCTGTTGTAATGAGCAAACAATAACATAACGACTGACAAGCGTGGACGAATACTGTAATCGGGAATTAGTTTCTCTCGCTGTCAATAACAAATGTTTATTAGCGGAAATGCCACTTGATACCAGAGGATATGCTTAGCATAATGAGCGAAAAAATATAACACTCCACTCACGATTTTTAACGATTATGGAAACCTGTCTGTCGGATGATGTAACACTGTAATTTTTCTGACACACGTGACGCAAAATTGCGCTTTTTTAACACTCGCTATCCAAATCGCGTTAAGCGCTAAGCGTAATGAAAAGCTATGGCTTTAATCCAAATTACCTGCTAAATATTCATTTGCAGGGCCGCTCGTTTTTCCTTACTGATTGCGTATCTTCGTAATGCGATGCGTTTAATCATGGTAGGTACGAAGCGGATTGTTGGAAATGGACGCGACCAACTGTATCAGTTTGCGTAACACTCTGGCGATGAGATCAAAGCTCTTTTTTCCGAGCGCTTTTATTTATGATCGTCGCAGCTTTATGCAGCAATACCGTTTCTTTCATGGGCGACGAAGGACGCTGTGCTTTGTGTATTACGTTTCTAAATTAGTAGGAACTCTGTGACTTTTGTACATAAAAACTACAGGAAATGCAGCAGACCTCGCAGTCAGGAGTGATTTGCTTCTTCACCTGCGTTTTGTAGGAAATTTAATCATGTAATTGTTAAGGGGAAAAATTATGTTTCATGCATTACCTCACCGTCTTTATAGTACGCTTCTTTCTATTAAGAACGTAGTGACAGGTTGTTGTTGTTGTGGTCTTCAGATCGAGGACGGGTTTGATGCAGCTCCGAGTTTCAGCTGCATGCATTCTGAAGTAGTGCTTTCCGGGAATTAATCCCTATAGTACGGCCGCAACACTACCTTAGCCCCAAACTATCTATTCAGCACGGACGTCAACTACAATCTTGCTTTCCCATTCCCATGAAACTTGAAAACTTGAGACATTTCACACTATCTCAACAGTATTACTGTTCAGAGGGTACCACTGTCCGCACCCTTTGAATCTTACACCACTGTTCAAATTTCATATGACTCTAAGCATTATGAGACAACATCTGACGTAATAAGTCCCCTAGACATAGAACTACTGAAACCGAACTAACCTAAGGACATCACACACATCCATGCCCGAGGTAGGATTCGAACCTGTGACCGTAGCAGCAGCATGGTTCCGGACTGAAGCGCCTAGAACCGCTCGGTCACAGAGGCCGTCTACACCACTGTTCCGTTGGTAAATGATGCTGTAAAGAATGCTGTTGGTAGACCTCCTACGGAGTGAAATTTCTTTTACTTTCTCCTATTGGTCATTTAGCGAGACGTACATGGAAGCCTTCTATTTTCTCAAAAGGCTACTTCAATTTTGCCGTAGGCGCTATGTATCTTTTCCCTACCGATAAAGGCCTTTAAATCCTTACATTGTTCCTCTACGTACTCCTTTTTACGACAAAGAGGACATTAGTGTTAAGTGACCCATTAGAAACTGAGTACAAGCTCGGATTAGGGAAGGACAGGGAAGGAAATCGGCCGTGCCCTTGCAAACGATCACGCAAAAGCTAAATCAGGAAGCGGAGTTGAACCGTCGTCCTCCCGAATGAAAGTCCTGCTTAGACCTCAGACTTCATGAAGAATATACACTACTGGCCATTAAAATTGCTACACCACGAAGATTACGTGTTACAGACGCGAAATTTAACCGACAGGTGGAACATGGTGTGATATGCAAATGATTAGCTTTTCAGAGCATTCACACAACATTGGCGCCGGTGGCGACACCTACAACGTGCTAATATGAAGAAAGTTTCCAACCGATTTCTCATACACAAAAAGCAGTTGACCGGCGACGCCTGGTGAAACGTTGTTGTGATGCCTCGTGTAAGGAGGAGAAATGTGTAGCATAACGTTTCCGACTTTCATAATGGTCGGATTCTAGCCTATTGCGATTGCGATTTATCGTATCGCGACATTGCTGTTCACGTTGGTCGAGATCCAATGACTGTAGCAGAATATGGAATCGATGGGTTCAGGAGGTTAATACGGAACGCCGTGCTGGATCCCAACGGCCTCGTATCATTAGCAGTCGAGATGACAGGTATCTTATCCGCATGGCTGTAACGGATCGTGCAGCCACGTCTCGATCCCTGAATCAACAGATGGGAACGTTTGTAAGACAACAACCATCTGTACGAACAGTTCGACGAAGTTTGTAGCAGCATGGACTCTCAGCTCGAAGACCATGGCTGCGGTTACCCTTGACGCTTCATCACAGACAGGAGCGCCTGCGATGGTGTACTCAACGACGAACCTGGGTGCACGATTGGCAAAACGTCATGTTTTCGGATGAATCCAGGTTCTGTTGACAGCATCATGAATGCCGCATCCGTGTTTGGCGACATCGCGGTGAACGCATATTGGAAGCGTGTATTCGTCATCGCCATACTGGCGTATCACCCGGCATGATGGTATGGGGGGCCATTTGTTACACGTCTCGGTCGCCTCTTGTTCGCATTGACGGCACTTTGAACAGAGGACGTTACATTTCAGATGTTTTGCGACTCGTGGCTCTACCCTACATTCGATCCCTGCAAAACCCTACATTTCAGCAGGATAATGCACGACCGCATGTTGCAGGTCCTGCACGGGCCTTTCTGGATACAGAAAATGTTCGACTGCTGCCCTGGCCAGCACATTCTCCAGATCTCTCGCCAATTGAAAACGTCTGGTCAATGGTGGCCGAGCAACTGGCTCGTCACAATACGCCACTCACTACTCTTGATGAACTGTGGTATCGTGTTGAAGTTGCATGGGCAGCTGTACCTGTACACGCCATCCAAGGTCTGTTTGACTCAATGCCTAGGCGTATCAAGGCCATTATTACAGCTAGAGGTGGTTGTTATGGGTACTGATTTCTCAGGATCTATGCACCCAAATTGCGTGAAAA
This sequence comes from Schistocerca cancellata, assembly GCF_023864275.1. Classification (NCBI taxonomy): domain Eukaryota; kingdom Metazoa; phylum Arthropoda; class Insecta; order Orthoptera; family Acrididae; genus Schistocerca; species Schistocerca cancellata. Next base: position 277,879,430 of record NC_064634.1, on the reverse strand, counting down.
TGTAATCACATGTCAGTTCTAGTATAATATATTTGTCCAGTGAATACCCGTTTATCGTGTGCATTTCTTCTTGGTGTAGCAATTTTAATGGTCAGTAGTGTAATAAATCCAATTCCAAAGAAATAATTAATGATGTGAATATTACCGAGCTGTAAGTTTATTAATTGATGATGAAGAAGTCCATACTCCTTGACAGAGCGTAGGGGAACGATACGGGAGACCCGCACTGCCGTACTTGGCAATAGGCAAGGTCCTAGTGGAGATGGTTTGCGATTGCCTTCCTCTGACCGTAATAATGATGAAGACGACACAACTACACCCAGTCATTTCGAGGCAGGTGAAAATCCCTTACCCCACCGGGAATCGATACCGGGACCCCATACCCGGGAAGCGAGAACGCTACCGCGAGACCAAAAGCTGCGGACGGTTTATTAATTCATTGTTGCAAAATATTATCACGATTTCTTTTCAGAAGTATGGAAGTACTGACGGAAGCCAATCTTGTGGATTCCGGAAAAATGCAGAAATATGTAAGGCAATACTAACTCTACGACATACCTTAGAAGATCGTTTAAGGAAAGGTAAACCGACGTTTATAGCATTTGTCGACATAGAGAAAGCTTTCGACAGTGTTGACCGGAATAGAGTCTTTGAAATTTTGAAGGTGTCAGGGATAAAATGCAGGAAGCGAAAGGTTATTTACAGCTTTTCCGGCAACCAGGCGGCTGTAATAAGAATCGAGGGGCATGAAAGGGAAGCAGTGGTCGAGAACGGATTGAGACAGGGTTATAGTATATCCCGATGTTATTCAATCTGTACATTGAGCAAGCAGTAATGGAAATAAAAAAAGAAAAGAAAAAATTAGAATAGGAATTAAAGTTCAGGGAGAAGAAATAAAAGCTTTGAGATTTTCCGATGACATTTTACTTATGTCACAGACTGCATAGGACTTGGCAGGGTAGCTGAACGTAACGGTCAGTGTCTTGAAAATATGGTATAAGATAAACATCAACGAAAGCAAAACAAGGATAATGGAAAGTAGTCGAATTAAATCAGGTGATGTTGAGGGGATTAGGAAACAAGACTGAAAGTAGTAGATGAGTTTTGCTATTTGGATAGGAAAATAAATGATGATGGATGAAGTAAAGAGGATATAAAATGGCAATGGTAAAACGTTTCTCAATTAGGGAAATATTAACAAAATATTAACATCGAATGTTGTCGTAAGTGCTAGGAAATATTTTCAGAATGTATTTGTGTGAAGTTCAACATTGTATGGAATTGAAACACGGACGATAATAGAGAACAGAAGCTTCTGAAATTTGGTGCTACACTAGAATATTGAAAATTAAATTGGTAGACGACGTAACTGAAGAGGTACTGAATAGAACTGAAGAGAAGAGAAATTTGTGCCACATCCTGATGAGAAGATGGGATCGGTTGATAGGACACATACTGAGACGTCAAGGTGTCACCAGTATAGCACTGGAGGTAAGTGTGGGGGGCAAAAATTGTAGAGGAAGACTAAGAGATTAATACAGGTTCAGAAGGATGTAACTCAGAGTCGATATTTGGAGATTAAGAGGTTTGCACAGGAGTGACTAACATGGACAGCTACATCAAACTAGTTTTCGAACTGAAGACCACAACAACAACAACATTCTGAAGGAACGCGCGTTCGTAGAATGTCAGGAGCAAACCGTGATGCACAATGTATCTCTGGCAGCATCTGCTACTATAGTTTGGTGATTATCTCCGCAACACTATCGCACCGACTAAACTATCCTGAGATAAAACGCGTCGCTCATCGTTGGATCTTCCCTATCTCTTCAATTAATAGAAGTTAGTGAGGGTTTCAGGCTAATGACAACGTTCAATAATCGGTCCAACATGTGTTTTTTGAGCCATTTCATTCGTCTCCGAATAACTGCTGCAATCCACATGCGTTTGCACCTGCGTACTGTATTCATCTCTTAGTCTCACTGTTTACTTTTTGCCTCCTACGCTATCTTCTAATACTAAATTGATGATTCCTTGATGCCTCACAATGTATCCTATCAACCGATTCCTTCTGTTAGTCAAGTTACGTAACAAATTTCTTTTTTCTCCAAATCTACTCTGTACCTCACCATTAGTTACGCGATCTACCCGCCTAATCTTCAACATTCTTTAGTAGCACCACATTTCAAAGCTTCTATTATTGTCTTGTCTAAACTGTTTACTGTCTATGTTTCCCTTCCATGCATGGATACACACCATACAAACAATTCCATAATCAGTTCCTGACACTTAACTCTACGTCCGATTTTCACAAATTTCTCTTCTTGAGAAACACTTTTGTTGCCATAGCCAGCCTACATTTTATATCCCCTCTGCTTCGAACATCATCAGTTATTTTGCTGCCGAAATAGCAGAATTCATCTACTACTTTCAGTTTCTCATTTCCTAGTCTAATTCGCTGAGCATTGCCTGATTTAATTTGTAACGAAATTTTTTTTGCATTGGAGACTGGAATACGACGAAAATTTATTTGATTAAACAGCGAATTTGAAAAGTTTGTTGTTATTCTTGTGTTCCAATGACATCAAGAGCGTGTGATCATGGGGGTTGTTATTCATCACTCTGGCCTCCACCACTTAAAGATAACTTTGAGACAAGTACATATGTTTACTGCTAGAACAGTTTCCAAACATTACACTTTAGTCATTAATTCTGCAGTGACATAAACTTTAGTTCGTTGCTTATACATATCTTACTTCGGTGTAACTCGGAGTAATCTGCTTCCTGCCGCTATTGCTGAAGTTGTTGTCCCGGTCCATTTCATCTGCAAACTGGATCTAGTTACGTGAATTTCATGAAATAATCCAAGTACCAAGTCGTTTTATAGTCGTTTATTAATGACAAGCTGCACAACGTCTTCTTGGTGGGAGCCCACTCCACATAACAGGCTACGTAGTCACAAAACCGTAGTACAACAGTTAGATTATTAGAGTGACGTGCGACACAGTGGTCGAGTCTGTGATCTGCCTCCAACTGCTCCCCCTATTTACATGTCCTTAACAATGAAGTTAACAAAACTATAATGTGCATTTATAAAATTAACAATTAACCGTTCAAAGTTATTGTGAATAACTAGACACAAAACCTTTCGTGTTTTATGCCCAAACTGTCGTATACAATATAAAATATTTTTACATAAGATATACATCACATTATACAAAATAGTGAAAAACAACAATGGAAACCTAATTTTTCTTAATTATAGCTTAATTAGTGAATGCAAAATAATTCTAGCATATATTGGACGGACATGACATACAAGAAAACAAATGAAATAATAAATTTTATGAAATTTAATGTATTACACGAAATAACGTATTAGATACAACTGGAATTACGAAACTTTCAATGAATGGCCTCTTCGGAGAGTATTTCATTAGGGTATCGAAAAAGGAATGTAAAACAAGGGGCTGTTTTATTTCAAATTACCTTACTCTTGTTTCACTTTTGTTAATATCCATCTTATATCCTGCTTTCAAGATACTGTCCATTCCGTCCAACTGCTCTTCGAAGTCCTTTGCTGTCTCTGACGTAATTACAATGTCACTGGCAAACCTCATTTTTTTTTATTTCTTCTCTCCGATCTTAAATTCTTTCTCTAAGTATTTCTTTGGCTTCCTTTACTACTTACTCAAGGTACAGATGAATAACATCAGGGATAGACTATAACGCTCTCTCACTCCCTTCTCAACCACTGCTTCCTCTTCAGGCCCGTCAACTCTTGTAACTGCCGTTTGGTTTCTGTAGGGTCTACAAGTTGGAAATAAATGAAACTCTATGGTTCCAGAGACCTTTCCAAGTCTCAAACATCTATAATGTCTATATGTAGACTGACACGACAAATGAAAATTGGTACAAGGTCGGGAATCAAATCTGCGTCTCCTACTCACTACGCAGATACGCTAACCAGAACGCCACTCTGTCACAGTGGTTTGCACAACTTGACGGACTATTATAGCGTACCTCCTCGTCAATCCAAATTCCAATCCAGGCCTTAACCCACTTGGTATTCCCCCTAAACTCGAACTGCATTGCAGACGGCCTCCAACTGTACTGGAATAACGCCTCAGAATGGAACGAAATGAGCGATCCTGGCTGAAAACCAGGCATAGGTGTTTTAATCAAATTAAACTGCTGGAAAGTCTCTGCAATGCCGTTCGAGTTTAGGGGGATACCAGGTGTTATGAATGGCAATCTGACTTTAGGAGGGAGACGTGTTAGTATACTCGACGCAGTCGTGCAAAGAAACTGTGACAGAGTGGCATAGTGGTGGTCTCCTTGTGTGCAGGAACCTGGGTTCGAATCCCGACCTCGTTACAGATTTTCATTCATCGCTTCGGTCTGCATATAAACATCAAAGTTGCAAATAAGCTTTCACTCTCTCTATACTTTACACCTGCTACGTTCAGAATGTCAAAGAGTGTATTCCTGTCAACGTTGTCATAAGCTCTCTCTAAGTCTACAATTGCTGTAAACGTAAGTTTGCCTTTCCTTAATCTATGTTCTAAGAGAATTCTTAGGATCTGTATTGCCTCGTGCATTCATCCTGGTTTCTGCTTTTCCTACATTTTTTTTTATGGTCGTTCTACTTTAGGTCACTCGGGATAGTTACTACTAGGTATTGTACGGTAGTTATTGTTTACAGTGATTTGCTGCTAATATAGTAAACATATAGTCTAGTATCTCTTCACCTATTTACGAGTAATACGCGTTATTTATTTACATTCATGTCCAACTGCCAGTCCCTTACAAACATTGATCCTCTGCAGGTCTTCCCGCATTTTACTACAGTTTACTAGTTGTGGTACGAGGTACCCTCCGCCACGCACCGTATGGTCGATTGCGGAGTATGTATGTAGATGTAGATGTAGATGTAGTTTTGGCCGGCCGGTGTGGGCGAGCGGTTCTAGGCGCTTCAGTCCTGCCTCGGGCATGGATGTGTGTGATGTCCTTAGGTTAGTTAGGTTTGAGTAGTTCTAAATTCTAGGGGACTGATGACCTCAGATGTTAAGTCCCATAGTATTCAGAGCCATTTGAACCATTTGAACTACTGTTTTGTGGCAGTTCAACCTCCATATAGAGAATCGCATCGTCTGCGAAAAGATTCACGGAGTTTCCAACGTTACAAGCAGATCATTACTTCATATTGTAAACAGCAACGACCTTAATACACTCCCTTGGGGAACTGCCGAAATTACCTTAAAAAGTAGATCACTGTCTTAACAAATGAAATGCTACTTCTGAAGAGGTCACATATTCCGAAAATGAAACAGCTTTTGATACAGACGTTGTCGAAAATAAACTCTCTACAACGTACATCGAAAGTGCTACATATAGCAGCTAAAGGAAGAAATTGAAATCTTTAGTAGCAAAAAGTGCCCTTCAGAACAGCGCCAGTGTATTCAGAATGTGAAAGAGTGTATTCCTGTCAACGTTGTCAAAAGCTTTCTCTAAGTCTACAACTGCTGTAAACGTAAGTTTGCCTTTCCTTAACCCTTGTTCTAAGAGAAGTCGTAGGATCTGTATTGCCTCGTGCGTTCATCCTGGTTTCTGCTTTTCCTACAATTCTTTTATATGGTCGTTCTATTTTAGGTCACTCCGGATAATTACTCCTAGGTATTGTACAGTAGTTATTGTTTACAGTGATTTGCTGCTAATGTAGTAAACATATAGTCGTGTATCTCTTCACCTATTTACGAGTAATACGCGTCATTTATTTACCACTTCCTGTCCAACTACTAGTCCCTGTACGAACGTTGATCCTCTGCTGGTCTTCCTGTATTTTATTGCAGTTTTGTGGCAATGTAACCTCCATATAGAGAATCACATCGTCTGCGAAAAGATTCACAGAGTTTCCAACGTTACAAGCAGATCATTACTTCATATCGTAAACAGCAACGACCCTAATGCACTCCCTTGGGGAACTGCCGATATTACCTTAAAAAGTAGATCACTGTCTTAACAAATGAAATGCTTTCGAACCAACAATGCTTTGAGGTTAAGTCTCCGGCATAAATCTGGACCTAAACGTGACAAATTCTTGGATTGTACTTTGTACAAAATGAGCTGCAGTGACTATTATCACTATTACATACTGTAGGTCACACGCGACCTGTGTTTAAAAGACATTCTGAAGAGGTCACATATTCCCAAAATGAAACAGCTTTTGATACAGACGTTGACGAAAATAAACTCTGTACAACGTACATTGAAACTGCTACATACAGTAGCTAAAGGAAGAAACTGAAATCTTTAGTAGCGAAAAGTGCTCTTCAGAAGAGCGCCAGTTTATTGAGAAGAAGTATTTTCAAAGTTTTCGAGGAGCTGCTGTAGTGATCTGAACATTTTATAACGTCGTGTGTTAAAATGTGATACAATGATATACAAAAACAAGAGTGACTATGACGCTTACTGCCTGCTTTCGTATGGGTCCATCTGCTCTCGTCCACGGTACATCGGCGGCCGGGGCAATATCAACAGACCCCTCGCGTAGGAAACAACAGTCTTTCGGTTATATCGTTCTTTTTCCATAACAGTTCAACCTCACTGTTAAAACCAATCAAAATAACCGATTTCCGAAGTAATCGATGTTTAGTTTTTTATTCCTATCATATCCTGTAATAAAGATATAAATCGAACAAAACTTGAAACATTTTGAGTGCCTCAGTTTCAAGACACATAGGACCAAAATATTAAATTAAACAGGCAAATGAAAGAGAACTTAATCCATCCACCGCTCGCTGCTTGTCACGAAACGTGGTAAGTGGCTGCATACTACAAAAATCACCAGTATTCTCACATTAATTCTAATTTTTTTAACGTCTGCTCAAAAATCATATTGTGATCAGGGATCGTATCACTGTTTGAGCATTACGAATAATCAACGGTAAAGGGTGAAAACTGATATTGAAGATCTCTGTTTTTTGTGTCAACTTGTCCGTTTCCAAGGGCAACAAGCACATAAAGGCATATTAGGTAGATACAGGCATCAGATCAGCTACTGTACGTTCTATCTTCATTGTACACTATGAATGAATTGTTATTAAGTTCTTAGGTTACCATAATTTCCTTTTTCTTTTATAATTTCATAGAAATGGCAAATATTAATCATTCAAAGCAAATGAAGCACTTCACTGCTACATGACTTCCTAAGAATATTTCCGGAGTAGGGTTGGTGCCATTCTGTAATGTAACGGATGTCCATCGTCGACAGCGAGACACTTCCTTACTGATAAGGGATAGTCAGCGTCTTTTTAATTACTGCCCATTATTTTACTTCTATTAGCAGTAAAATTTTCTAACCATTAACCAATTCCATATTAATTGGGATTTATGAAATAGGAAACTACCTTAATAAAATTTATAAAGTAGAGTCACAGCAAGTTCAACCATATAACAATAATTACTTACCAAACACTGTGTCAGAATCTTTTGAAAACCTGATGACATTATTTTTAAAATCCCCACCACCTATCGTCCACTTTGAAAGTAGGAACTCTCAATAGTGGACGGTGGGGACAGGGTTGATTACCACTGGCATAGCATTTGGGGGCACGTCTTGCATACTGCGCTTACTCGCCTACCTCACGCCACGACACACGTCAACAAGGACATTATTGTTTCAGCAATGCTGTGCTGGGTCTTGTGCTATGTGTTTGCTGCTCGTTTCTGTCAGCATTGTCGTTAAAATAGCAGTAATAGCTTTCCGCATTTAATGTAATAACGCAGTAGTTCAAACCACCGCAGATTTTACGAATAAAAATTACACTAAAAAACATTTATTCAAAAATGAAAATTTTCTGCTGCCATGGCTACTCTGTTATTAGCAGAAAATAAAAAAAACACCTATTATAACCGAGAGAAAGCATACCAAAAAATACAGGTTACCCAGAACTAAAACAATGGTAGCGGCATTAACCAGTCGACTTTTCACATCCCGACCCTGGTGACTTCAGTTTATTCATCGGTGGTGTGACGCCCCTTCCCTCCTTCTGCACTCGTTGGAAGGAGGCGCGACTCGTAACGATGTTCGTCCCCGACAGTATGACGTCGAACAGCACCTGTAACTCTTGTAAAACACAGCTCCTCGCGTAGTTAAGAAATACTCTATTGTTCGTCCGTAACAGTCTTATCAGTTTGTGTTAACCGATCAATTGTTTATCTTTTATCTTATGCCCGGTTAGTTTCGTTGAGCAGCGAAATCTTGGTTATTAATCCTATCATTACAGTCGCTTTTCACATCATCCTTAGCGAGGATTAATAATTGCTGTGTAATCCCGTGCTATGCCGTTGCTACGTCAAATTATTAACAACGGTACAACGTAACTCCAGAGATCACTTATGTTGAAGTAACGTCCTTGTAACACTCCGTAATGCTGATTTTTATGTCATTCACCTTTCACTGTCTGTTATTCCTGTCTTCAAACAGTCGCTTAAAATGTTTAAAAGACTCAATCACTAGCATGAACATACAGGGTTATTACAAATGATTGAAGCGATTTCACAGCTCTACAATAACTTTATTATTTGAGATATTTTCACAATGCTTTGCACACACATACAAAAACTCAAAAACTGTTTTTAGGCATTCACAAATGTTCGATATGTGCCCCTTTAGTGATTCGGCAGACATCAAGCCGATAATCAATTCCTCCCACACTCGGCGCAGCATGTCCCCATTAATGAGTTCGAAAGCATCGTTGATGCGAGCTCGCAGTTCTGGCACGTTTCTTGGTAGAGGAGGTTTAAACATTGAATCTTTCACATAACCCCACAGAAATAAATCGCATGGGGTTAAGTCGGGAGAGCGTGGAGGCCATGACATGAATTGCTGATCATGATCTCCACCACGACCGATCCATCGGTTTTCCAATCTCCTGTTTAAGAAATGCCGAACATCATGATGGAAGTGCGATGGAGCACCATCCTGCTGAAAGATGAAGTCGGCGCTGTCGGTCTCTAGTTGTGGCATGAGCCAATTTTCCGCGGGCTACGCGTGAAACTTGCCCGCACGCGTTCAACCGTTTCTTCGCTCACTGCAGGCCGACCCGTTGATTTCCCCTTACAGAGGCATTCAGAAGCTTTAAACTGCGCATACCATCGCCGAATGGAGTTAGCAGTTGGCGGATCTTTGTTGAACTTCGTCCTGAAGTGTCGTTGCACTGTTATGACTGACTGATGTGAGTGCATTTCAAGCACGACTTACGCCTTCTCGGCTCCTGTCGCCATTTTGTGTCACTGCGCTCTCGAGCGCTCTGACGGCAGAAACCTGAAGTGCGGCTTCAGCCGAACAAAACTTTATGAGTTTTTCTACGTATCTGTAGTGTGTCGTGACCATATGTCAATGAATGGAGCTACAGTGAATTTATGAAATCGCTTCAATCATTTGTAGTAGCCCTGTACGTGATATTATTTCTTGAATCATGTAGGTGACACATCTGTTTCATCCCTCGACTTATAATTTATTAAGCTTTTTGTAATTAATTGTTTGTCTTTATCACGCACACACACCGAAAGGTCATTCAAGATTAGCTTCTCATCATTCCAGTAATCGTGACGTTGACAACAACTTTTGATTGAATGGCGTATTGGTTTTTCTTCATGACTTTGTATTATTGTGTCCTACTCAAGACTACGAAGTTTTCGTGTCACTGATCGATTACTATCAAGTTCGCAACTGTTCTTCAGTCCGAAGGTTAAGTCCAGTAAATCAGTATCACTCAATTAAAATCACCGTCGCGCTGGTAACGGTAAAGATTACTTTATTCAGTCTAATGACTGAGTATGGCTTTAGTCTCTCTCTCCCGAACTATCGAACTTTCACAACTGAAACAATCTACTAGCGTTTGCTTCCAGAAGACTATAGCAATAGCACTCTAGGGCGACTCAAGAGCAACTAACTAAACATTTCCATATCCGAGTTGCATTGTAGGCGCACTGAATTTCCTTTCCGATGCGGCTACAACTCTCTTCCATTCTAAATGTTATCTTTGACCGAATTACCTCCTTGGATTTAACCTGCGTTCATATGAATTTAAATTTATTCTGTAGATGTTTAAAAGATAATGCATGACAACCCTTTCCTTTTATCTCCTCCTTTGTATGTTACTCTCAGTAGTTAAGTGTTATAGTTATTAATCAACACATTCTCGGTGTAATTAATTATTTTTATCACCAATAGTTGTTGTCACTGTCAAGATGACTCACTTCCCTAATTTAAGTTTTCACAAAGTTTGTTAATTGGGGTTTTCTGTCCTTGGGGCGTTACAATGGCTCAAAGTTCCCTCCTTGTCCTACTGTGTCTTACGTCTTATTTGCTAAATCGTGTAGTAATTTATTTACGTGCAATTAACTTCTTGACGGTACAACAGTCCTATTTTGTATCTTGCACTTTATTTGTTAAATTGCTTTGCAGTTGCACATTAGTTAGCAACTTGCTTATTAAAATAACTGTTTTATCTTCTCATATATTGTCCCCAAATGTCATTATTTTCCGTTGATGTAATCTTTTACTAGCTTAAGTTAACCTGTCAACTTTCTTTTGCGTACATTTTAACCTTTTTAATACGATAAATTTTATTATGGACTTGTGGATACAGTGGTGTCCTCTAACAGATGCACTTTTTTTTATCTTACATAGCCACATCACTGTACACACAGTAGTTTTAATGACGCAGTGCTTGATTGTACAATATGTGATGTATTACAGTCTGCAACGATATTTTATGGTATGTTCTTTGTCACTTACTTTCCTTTTATGTTGTACACATTTTAAGTAGGTAGAACATTTTCTGTCTGTATAGATCTGAAGACGATTGCTAGCACAATCAAAACCGATCATATGCTTTTATAAACTACCGATCTAGACAAATAAAGATAAAATCGAAAATTGCGACCGCTTTTGCACTTTCTTCGCAATATCAAGCCTTATAACTTTTACATAAGCTGATTTTTTTATCACTAGTCGCTGTTTTCTGCTTGAATCTCATTGGAAAACTTAACCAGCTGAGTTTCATAACAGTATCATTTGCGATGAATGTTGAGTTTTACAGAAGAGATCTTCGTTCTCCAAATTGGTGTCACTGCATGCGAAACCGTAGATGTTCTAATTACTTGTTAGTATCTTCGCCTACAGTGCAGGGGAACATAGGGGCTCCGTATGAATAAATCGACAGAATTAAAATGAAACGAGACAACATTCTTTGCACCTTGCGGTCCTTCTTGTATTTTCTTGAACCAGAATCTTGCCAGTGAAAGGACCACGGTGTTACGTCATTGCGAAGACAGCTCGGGGAAAGCGAGACGTGACTCCAACGATACCAGGGAGCCACCAGAGATGACCGGCCGCGATGCAGACGGCCCGGTTCGACCCCTGGCACTGGCAATTAGGTACTCGGTGCGATGGCTCATTGCGATGGAGTGGCGGAGTGCACAGTCGTAACTCAGCGCTGTCTGGGGCAGCTGACGGACTAACTGGTTTCTCCGGAGCCGCAAGGTTCTGTCAGACGCACGGAAGGTGCGTGTTTATCACGCTCGTTTGTCTAATCGTCATCATCATCATCTTCATTTTCATTACTCGGTTCTTCACCTCCTTTTCATTATCTTCCGTTGCTACAGCCGTTGGTGGCACTATGAAGAGTTACTTTCGACAAGAACTGGCTGGAATCACAAGTTTGGTAAGCCCTTTCTCCTGCTCGGATTCCTCAATACGTTCAAACGTTAATTATTTCTGGCACGGCAGTGTCAGATTTCTTCGAGCACTGCGTGCGAGTTTCTAATATTTTTGGTTAATTGACCCTATGCTGAGACCTGGCAGATAAGTGAGTGATGATTTACTTGGATAGGAAGGCGTAAGGAAGAGCAAAGTTAAGTCCCGTTGACAACGAGGTCGTTACAAACGGAGCACAAACTCGGCTTACGAAAGGATGAGGAACTGAATCGTCCGTGCCATTTTCGGAAGAACCACGTGCGGCTACAGCTACATCTGTACTCTTCGAACAGCTTGAAGTGCATGGAAGAGGGTGCGTCCCATTGTACCAGGCATTAGGGCTTTACCCCTTCCATTATCGTGTGGAGCAAACAGAGAAATATTACTTAAATGTCTCGGTGTGTCCTGTGATTGGTTTAATCTTGTCTTCACGATCTCTATGCGAGTGGTATTAGGAGGTTGTAGTAAATTCCTAGTTTCAACATTTGAAGTTGGTTCTAAAATATTCATACGTAGGTTACTAAGGGATAGTTTGCGCCTACCTTCTATAGACTGCCAGTTCAGTTTCTTCTACAACTTCGTGACACTCTTGCATGGGTCAAACAAACCTATCACCATTAGTACTGCCTTTCATTGTATCCGTTCACTTGCTCCTATTATGCTTATTTGGTACACGCCCCACACACTCGATCAATATTCTACACTGCGTAAAACAATTAAACGAACACTTTTTCGCCGGCCGGAGTGGCCGAGAGGTTCTAGGCTGGCCTGCCGGCCGGAATAGCCGTGCGGTTCTAGGCGCTACAGTCTGGAACCACGAGTCCGCTACGGTCGCAGGTTCGAATCCTGCCTCGGGCATGGATGTGTGTGATGTCCTTAGGTTAGTTAGGTTTAAGTAGTTCTAAGTTCTAGGGGACTGATGACCTCAGAAGTTGAGACCCATAGTGCTCAGAGCCATTTGAACCTTTTTTTTTTTTTTTTGTTCTAGGCACTACAGTCTGGAACCGCGCGACCGCTACGGTCGCAGGTTCGAATCCTACCTCGGGCATGGATGTGTGTGATGTCCTTAGGTTAGTTAGGTTTAAGTAGTTCTAAGTTCTAGGGGACTGATGACCTCAGAAGTTAAGTCCCATAGTGCGCAGAGCTATTTGAATTTCAACGCTTTTTCTAAACGTCGTAATTATTTCCGATTGCGGCGTACAAGTCTGAAATTTGGCTCAAAGGTTCCCACAACCTTCCTCTGGAATGCTGACATCAAGTCACTCTGCGACATCACTCTCGGGCTGAGCGACACTTCAAACAGCAAGGCGCCGACACATGCGAAAACGGGTCCAAGCTCAGAAGTTAATGTGACACAGGTGGGTTAATGATGCCACATTTGCACCAAATTTCACCAAAATTCAGTCCAACGCCACTGCGGACATGTCACACTATGGGCAGGTCGTCGTAACTATTCTTACTCATATTTTACCTCTTCTTTAACGCCTCCACTATTGTGTTTACAACCGCGAATACTGATGTTGAAATCACGCGTTTTTTTTATGTGTGGCAGTGGAAAACGTTTCATACACACTGCCGCCCTAAAAGGCATCAGGGTGTGGCATAAAGGGCGTCAATGAAACCACCCCTTGGCTTGAGGCGTTGATTCCCACACATCTTGCGGCCGTAAACGACAGTTCGCAGAGCGCTGCTCTAAACACATCGTGGGTTACCAGTTCCACTGAAAATGATCACACCCCTTTCGACTGCAGTGGGACCCCAGCTTTCGCTTTGGGGTACAGTGTGGATTCACAATGGACCGTTCAAAACCATTCGATGAAATCTGAACTTGACCCGAAGCGGCAGGGGGTGCTTATGCTTTTCCTGCCCTCCTCTTTTGCTCTGTCCTGTGGCGTGATCACAGAGGGGACATTGACACAAGCGTGAATAAAATGGCAAAGGGTCCCTTCAGGCCCCTCACTTCCATTTTTGCAATACTGCCAGTGCCACACACCCACGTCTGTAGAGCGCAACAAAACATATACTCGCGCACAGAAAACCCGTGAGAGGGTCCTGGCCACCTTTATACACTGAAGCGCCAAAGAAACCGGTATAGGAATGCGTGTGCAAATACAGAGATGTGTAAACAGGCAGAATACGGCCCTGCGGTCGCCAACGCCTATATAAGACAAATGTCTGGCGCAGTTGTTGGATCGGTTACTGAAGCTACAATGGTAGATTATCAAGAGGAGTTTGAACGTGGTGTTTCAGTCGGCGCACGAGCGATAGGATACAGCATCTCCCAGGCAGCGATCAAGTGGGGATTTTGCTGTGCGAGCGTTTCACGAGTGTACCGTAAATATCAGGAATCCGGTAAAACATCAAGTCTCCGACATCACTGCGCCCGGAAAAAGATCCTGAAGAGAATCGATCAAGGTGACAGAAGTACACTAGACTCTCGCTAATCCGCCCCTCAGTAATACGGCGCACATCCACAAACACGCCCGCATCTCGTGGTCGTGCGGTAGCGTTCTCGCTTCCCACGCCCGGGTTCCCGGGTTCGATTCCCGGCGGGGTCAGGGATTTTCTCTGCCTCGTGATGGCTGGGTGTTGTGTGCTGTCCTTAGGTTAGTTAGGTTTAAGTAGTTCTAAGTTCTAGGGGACTGATGACCATAGCTGTTAAGTCCCATAGTGCTCAGAGCCAGCCACAAACACGTGCACAATGAATTGTCTTGTGCAACAATGCTTAATTAAACAATGTTTTTTTTATACTGTGTTTTAAATTGTAGCTTTCGTTACAGTCCTGAATCATGTCTTCTAAAAGCAAATACGTTACGCTAGACCTCAAGCAGAAACTCGAAATTTTAGATAAGTTAAATCGAGGTTCTTTGGAAAAAGCCATCGCTGCTAAGTTCAATGTTGGACGAGCAACAATTTATGACATCAAAAAGAAAGAAGATGTTATTGGACAGTACACATCACAAATGGATAGTGAGTTGGGAAAATGCAAGGTTATGCGAAAGAGTGAGAATGAAGAACTGTACGTAGCTGTTTATAGATGGTTCACACGAGAACACAGTAAAGGAATTGCAGTCTGTGGCCATATTACAAAGAAAAAATCAGCTGCATTTCACAATTTGGCGGTAGTGAATTGTTTGCAGCGAGCGAAGGTTGGCTATCAAACTGGGAAAAACGACATGGCATTCGGCAGCTGACAGTCACCGGGGAAAGTCGCTCAGTTAACGATAAGGATGCTGATGAGTTTGTAAGCACGATACGGAAGGTAATAGAAGAAGAAGATTTAACTGTTGATGTCTTGTATAATACTGATAAAACAGGACTCTTTTACAAGATGCTTCCTTCAAAAACATTAGCTGCCAAGAACGAGAAGAAAGCTCGTGGTTACAAGCAACAGAAACAGCGAGTAACATTAATGGCATGTTGTAATGCAAATAGGAGACGTAAACTAGCGCTTATGGTGATTGGGAAATCCTAACATCCACGTTGTTTTCTACACACTGACATAAATAAAACTCAACCAGCACAGTTTTGTGCTCAGAAGAAAGGGTGGTTGGACAGACAAACATTCCCTCGGTGGTTGCATGAAACGTTTGTACCAACAGTGAGAAAACAGGTACAGAAGAAAGAGCTTCCACGGAAAGCTATCCTTGTAATTGACAATGCTCCCAGTCATCCTTCAGATGTTTCTCTAAAGTCCGATGGTATACATGTAGAAGCACTCTTTCCCCCACCCAATGAGAGAGCCCTACTTCAGCCCATGGACCAGTGAATTTTGGAATCAATTAAACGTCATTATCGACATTCACTTCTCTTCTCCTTGCTGAACGAAAGTGAAAACGACCCTATCGAGACTATGCTGAAGGAGTGAAAAGCAATTAACATACGTGATGTTGTTTTCCAAGCAGCCGAAGCATCGGATAAAGTGGAGAGCGCTACCATAATGAAGAGCTGGAGAAAATTGCGGCCATCCACTGATGCCGAGTTGGATCCAGTAGTGATTAACAGCGATGAGCCAGTCAATTCGGAATTATCAAATACTTTGTACACTGACATGTTCCACAACATTACATGAGGAGAAGAAATTGAGGATGAAGATGTTACTAAGTGGCTGAAGAGGAAAACTGTGATAAGGACCAACCTTTAACAGATGAAGAAAAAATCAAAAGCGTGCAAGAAGGTAATGATGAAAGTGATGAAGAAGAGGAAACAGGAGGAGAGGGCATGAAGATTTCTCACACCGCTGGTGCTGAAGATGCCGAGGTCTTCCTGGAGTACATTATGCAACAACCAGATACATACAGTACCGATGTAATGCTTGTAAAGCGGTTGCGTGATAAAGTATACCACCGTCGCGTATCATCACCGCGAAAGTTAAAAATTAGGGACATGTTTCATAGTGAGTGATAGGACTGTATAATTATGTACAGTATATTGTACATTCAAGGACTAAGTTTTCTGAAAATTAATGTATTTAATAAAGTTTATCCTCTATGTTTTAAAATTGTATCGTTCCGTTTAATAAAGCACAGCACACTATATCCCCTATGTTTTCAAAATAAATGAATAAAACAAATTTCAGACACTCAATAATCCGGTACCCATATGTGCCAGGAATGCCCAGATTAGCGAGAGCCTAGTAATCCTTCTGCAAATTGCTGTAGATTTCAATGCTGGGCCATCACAAGTGTCAGCGTGTAGATCTTTCAACGAAACATCTTCGATATGGGCTTTCGGAGCAGAAGGCCAACTCGTGTACCCTTAATGACAGCACGACATAAAGCCTCGTCTGGGGCCGTCAACACCGACTTTGGATTATTGATGACTGAAAACATGTTGTATAGTCGCACGAGTCTCGTTTCAAGTTGTATCGAGCGGATGGACGTGTACGGGCATGGAGACAAACTCGTGAATCCATGGACGCTGCATGCCAGCAGGCGACTGTTCAAGCTGGTGGATGCTCTGCCATGGTTTGGGGCGTGTGCAGTTGGAATGACATCGAACCCTGATACGTCTAATTACGACACTGACAGGTGACACGTAGGACAATGCGACACCCCACACGTCCAGAATTGCACACAGAGTGGCTCCAGGAACACTCTTCTGATTTAAACGCGTCCGCTGGCCACCAAACTCCACAGACATGAACATTATCGAGCATATCTGGGATGCCTTGCAACGTGCTGTTCAAAGGAGACTTCGACCCCCTCGAACTCTTGCGGATTTATGGACAGGCCGGCAGGTTTCATGGTGTCAATTCCCTCCAGCACTACTTTAGTCTATTCCATGCCACGTTGTGGTGCGGGACTTCTGTGTGCTCACGGGGGCCCTAAACGATTTTAGGAGGGTGTACCAGTTTGTTTTGGCTCTTCAGTGTAGTAGACAAGTCAGAATGGGGAAGTATCAAGTGGTTGCTTACTTGCAGGTGTCTATGACTCTCGTCACGGGTTTCCTTTGTACAGGTACATTTTTAAAGTGCTCAACGAACGAGAGCTGGTGGCACCGAGGGTGTTGCCAAACGTGGGGATCTCAGAGGGACCATTTGCGGTTTTACTCACGCCTGTGCGAATGACACAACTCTCCATGATCACGCCACAGGAGGGCGAAAAACAGAAGGCCTGAAAAAGCGTAAGAATCCTTTACCGCTTCGGATCGCGTGGCACCTGTTGTGTCATGATCACGCATTTGGCGAGTGTTTAGACAAGTGAAACTAAAGAAAGGTACGTTTCTTCCATCCCATTGACAGTCAAGGCGCAAGCCCTTGTAAGGAGGCGATTCTTTTGTCGCCTTTAATATCACAGCATTCGAAAACAGAAACTCCAAAACTGCCTGACAAAAAGGAGTGCCGAGGCACACTGAGGGTGAACTTGTAAGGAGGAAGATGTAGGAGTGGCGTTCAATAAGTAACATAATACTTTTTTTTATTGCCCAATTTCGTTGAAAAATGTGAAATTTGCTGCAGGACAATAGCGAAATATTCCCGCTGCAGTCTCATTAGTTTCAGGAAGCTTCGACAGGTGGCGGCGCTGTACATGGCCTTCAAATTGGGATCTGCATCGGTTGTGCGTTCCAACCAGACAGATGTCCTTAAGTGTCTCTTGGCGGCCAATCAGAGCATCGCAAATATACATAAGCGCTTGAAGAATGTCTGCAGAGACCAGACAGTGAAAAAAAGTGAGCCGTGCTGGCCCCGGCTTATGCGTTGGTTTAAACCTTGACTGCTACTCTGCGTTTGATTTCCCGTGGTTATTGTGGTTATGTCGTGGTTCTTCCTCTTTCTATGTGTGGCAGCAACGGTGTGTATCGGTATTCACACCTTCTATTATATTTGGTCTGGTGCTGATAGTTTCTGGCTAGCCGGTGTGCGGCAGTCAGTCGGTTGGTGTGGATCAACCAGGAAATCTCCGCGCAGCGCAGTGGGCCGGGCACGCTGGCGGTCTCTACGCAGTGTCGGAGTGTGTGGGAGTTGTTCCGATTGCTACGAGGTTCGTGGTTCACCGACCCAGGACATCAAAATTGAGTGATGATTTAATTACCGAAGCCAGTCTGTTCACATTGTGCTGTTGGATTTCATGGTTGGCTGTTGGTGGTGTTCCCATGAGCAAAATGGTTCAAATTGCTCTGAGCACTATGGGACTTAACTTTTGCGGTCATCAGTCCCCTAGAACTTAGAACTACTTAAACCTAACTAACCTAAGGACATCACAAACATCCACGCCCGAGGCAGGATTCGAACCTGGGACCATAACGGTTGCACGGTTCCAGACTGTAACGCCTAGAACCGCGCGGCCACGCCGGCCGGCTCCCGTGAGCAGCAGCGAGTGTTCGAGTTGGCGAAAGTTTGGCCGCCATACGGTGGAGTTTAAGTGTATTTTGGTTATTTGAAGTCTAAGTGCACCACGGAATTTTCTGTCTTGTGGCCCTTAGTGTTCCGGTTACCTGCCCTGGCCGCCGACGGACTTCGCTTAACGACCGACAGCAACGAAGTTCGCATAGAGTTGTCAGTACTAACAAACAAGCAACACTACATCAAATAAACGCCGAAATCAACGTGGGAAATACGACGATCCTTTCGGGTAGGACCGTGCGGCGAAATCTGTTGTTAATGGGCTATGGCAGCAGACGACCGATGCAGCGAGTGCCTTTGCTAACAGCTCGACATCGCCTGCAGCGACCCCCTCCCCCCCCCCCCCTCCCCTGCCCCGCGGCTCCTGAACATACCGATTGAATCCCAGACGACTGGAAAGACATGGCCTGGTCATACGAGTCCCGATTTCGGTTGGTAAGAGCGGATGGCAGGGTAAGAGTGTAGCGCAGAAACCATGGACCCAAGCTGTCAAGAAGTCACTGTGCGAGCTGGTGGTGGCTCTTTACTGGTACAGGTTGTGTTTACATGGAATGGACTGGGTACTCTGTTCCAATTGAACCGATCATTACATGGGAATGGTTATGTTCGACTACTTGGAGACCATTTGCAGCTATACATGCACTTCATGTTTTACGCATGACAATGCGCTATGTCACCGGGTCACAATAGGTCCCGATTAGTTTGAAGAACATTCTCCGGAACTCGGGCAAATGATTTGCCCACCCAGATCGCCTGAGATGAATCCCGTCGAACATTCGTGGGACATAACAGAGAGGTCAGTTCGTGCACAAAACACCTCACTGCAACACTTTCGCAAAAATGGACGGCAGGGGACTTCCGACGACTTGGTGAGTCCATGCCATGTCGAGTCGCTGCACTATGCCGGGTAAAAGGAGGTCCGATACAATGTTAGGAGGTATCCCACGACTTTTGTCATCCCTGTGTTATATCATGGCTATAAAGTTAAATGTTCCTTTCTGAAAGTCTTTTCACAATTGGAAACGAAACGTTAACAAGTGAATCAAACTGGGGAGAAAAGAGCGTTAGGGTGCATCATAACGGAAATGAGGGAGAGTTTGACAGGACACATCCCGAGGCATCAGTCAACAGTCTGCGAAAGTTTGTTTAATACATAACTTGGAACGCCATATCTACTTGCAGCAATCACTGTAAATTCCGTGGACGCCAGCACAGTTTTTGTTCCACATCTTTAGTCCACTAGCGAATTCGGTAATGCTTCACAATTGCTAAATCTCCCTCTTCACCCTCTCTCTTTCCAATTCCTCCTTCCCCTCTCATTCTCAAATGGTTCAAATGGCTCTGAGCACTATGCGACTTAACTTCTGAGGTCATCAGTCGCCTAAAACTTAGAACTAATTAAACCTAATTAACCTAAGGACATCACACACATCCATGCCCGAGGCAGGATTCGAACCTGCGACCGTAGCGGTCACGTGGTTCCAGACTGAAGCGCCTTTAACCGCACGGCCACACCGGCCGGCCTCTCTCCTTCTCAATCTCCTCCTCTTACCCCCTCTCTTTGTCCACCACCTGCTTCTCCCCCCTACCATGGCCCACCTCCTCCTCATCCCTCTCTCTACCCATCTCTTCGTCCCCCTCTCTTTGTCCATTTTCATTCTCCCACTCCTTCCTCCCTCCATCTCCTCTTCCCCTCTCTATCTGACCTTGAGCCTTGTTTATTGTTATTGCAAACGAAACATCTACTGGGAAGATGAAGTCACTTAACGAATGGGTAAATCGGTTGGGATCATTAATATAAGGTTACAGGAGAGACTTCTCCAGCTGCTGAATCTGCGAGGATAGTACCTTCAATGACAGTATAGTTTGCATCTGTTAATAAGTAGGGCCACATTTCCCGTTTATATATTTTATATAGCTTTATGTAGCACGTATATGAAAGAAACATATAGCTTATATCCATCCAACTGTATATTAGAGTACCATGTAAAAATTTGATTTAAATCAGTCAAGTAATTTTCCAGATATTTGTTAACAACGGTTATTATTTACACATGCTCTTTATATTTGTGCACCATATATATTAAAAATATGTAGATTATGTCAGTCTAAATGTTTATGACTAAATGTCAATGTTTATTTGAAGTAAATCGGCCAAGTGCTTTTCGAGATTTTTTGTAAGAAAGTTAATCAATTACTTGTCTTTTCACAGAATGTTCATAAGAGCATTGAGTAAAAATTTCATGTAAATCGCTCAAGAACTCTGAGACTTTTGGTGAAAACTTTAACAAACGATTTGCCTTTTATAGCTGTACAGACTATGTATTAAAAATATGTAGCATTCGTCCATCGGAATGTTTTGTCGTGTAAAAATTTGAAGTACATCGGTCAAGAACTTCCCCTTTTATAAAGTATATACGTGTATGTCTACACACCATATACATAAAAAATTAAGTAGTCTATGTTCAGCTGAACGTTTATTAAGTTATCATGTAAAAATCTGAAGTAATTCGCTCTAGATGTTTTTGGTAATAACGTTGATTCAAATGGTTCAAATGGCTCTGAGCACTATGCGACTTAACTTCTGAGGTCATCAGTCGCCTAGAACTTAGAACTAATTAAACCTAACTAGCCTAAGGACATCACACACATCCATGCCCGTGGCAGGATTCGAACTTGCGACCGTAACGGTCGCTCGGCTCCAGGCTGCAGCGCCTAGAAGCGCACGGCCACTCCGGCCGGCGTAACAACGTTGAACAACTACTTATTTTTATGTAGTAGTAGTATAGATATGGGTTTTTACATACAACGTATATTAAATATGTGTAGTCTATGTCATTCTGAACGTTTATTAGAGTATCACGTAAAACTGAAGTAAATCGGTCAGAAACGTTAAGAGTTTTTTGCTAATTAAGTTTCCCCATTATGTAGTACAGATTGATATACCATATACATTAGAAAATATTTGTAGCTTATGTCTGACCGAACGTTTGTTAGAGTATCGTCTAAGAATTTAAAGTAAATCGGTCAAGAAGTTTTCGAGCCTTTTGCTAAAAATTTTTTCTTTTTATATAGTATACATACTTTTGTATACCATGTACACTAAAAACTTGTGGCCTATGTTCGTCCAAACGTTTGGAGTAAATCGGTCAAGAACTTTTCGAAAGTTTTGATAGCAACAACTTGTCTTTGTACAGGATGATCGGAAATTCCTGTCACGAACTTTTAGGACTTATAGAGGGGAGTGAGTAAATATTATATTGTAAAGGAACCCATGTCCGGAAACGTATCGTTTCCGTTCTACAAATGTTTCAGTTCACATGTTTAATTCATCCACTTATGCTTGAAGAATTGAGTTAGGCGTGATACAGTGTAATTATTAGCTAGCACTTCGAAAGGAAGCACAACAAAGCATATTTGTTTATGTTAAAACTCTACCATTACGTTCTGTACCAAACGTTTACTGGGTTCTGTTTTGTTTTGAAATAATATGAACGTGTAATAAATAAGTATAATACAAACTAATGTTCTTAGTTATAAATGGATGTATTATTATGTTTCCTTTCGACTTGTTACCTAATAATTGTACTTCCTCACGCCTATTTCAATACCTCAAGCAGAAGTGGATCTGAACTGAAACCATTGAAGAACATTCCCGGACATAGGTTCCTATTCAAAATATTATGTACTTACTGCCCCCTGCATGTCCTAGATGTTTGTAACGGGGATTTCCAACACCCTGTCTATACATTTATACACTATACAGGGTGGTCCACTGATAGTGACCGGGCCAAATATCTCACGAAATAAGCATCAAACCTAAAAACTACAAAGAACGAAACTTGTCTTGCTTGAAGGAGGAAACCAGATGGCGCTATGGTTGGCCCGCTAGATGGCGCTGCCATAGGTCAAACGGATATCAGCTGCGTTTTTTTAATAGAAACCCAATTTTTTATTACATATTCGTGTAGTACGTAAAGAAATATGAATGTTTTAGTTGGACCACTTTTTTCGCTTTGTGATAGATGGCGCTGTAACAGTCAAAACGTATAAGTACGTGGTATCACGTAACATTCCGCCAGTGCGGACGGTATTTGCTTCGTGATAAATTACCTGTGTTAAAATGGACCGTTTACCAATTGCGGAAAACGTCGATATCGTGTTGATGTATGGCTATTGTGATCAAAATGCCCATCGGGCGTGTGCTTTGTATGCTGCTCGGTATCCTGGACGATATCATCCAAGTGTCTGGACGGTTCGCTGGATAGTTACGTTATTTAAGGGAACAGGAAGTGTTCAGCCACATGTGAAACGTTAACCACGACCTGCAACAAATGATGATGCCCAAGTAGGTGCTTTAGCTGCTGTCGCGGCTAATCCGCACATCAGTACCAGACAAATTGCGCGAGTATCGGGAATCTCAAAAACGTCGGTGTTGAGAGGAATGTCGTTACACGTATTGCTAAATGCACTGAGGTTGACGGACATCATTTTGAGCATTTATTGCATTAAAGTGCTATTTACAGGTAATCACGTTGTAACAGCATGCGTTCTCAGAAATGATGAGTTCACAAAGGTACATGTATCACATTGGAACAACCGAAATAAAATGTTCAAACGTACCTACGTTCTGTATTTTAATTGAAAAAAACCTACCTGTTACCAACTGTTCGTCTAAAATTGTGAGCCATATGTTTGTGACTATTACAGCGCCATCTATCACAAAGCGAAAAAAGTGGTCCGACTAAAACATTCATATTTCTTTACGTACTACACGAATATGTAATAAAAATGGGGGTTCCTATTTTAAAAAAACGCGGCTGATATCCGTTTGACCTATGGCAGCGCCATCTAGCGGGCCAACCATAACGCCATCTGGTTTCCCCCTTCAAGCAAGACAAGTTTCGTTCTTTGTAGTTTTTTTCGTTTGACGCTTATTTCGTGAGATATTTGGCCCGGTCACGATCAATGGACCACCCTGTATACATTTAAAAAAATAGGCTGTGTCGGTCCTAATGTTTGTCGGAGTATCATCTACAATTTTGAAATTAATCAGCCAAGAACTTTTCGGGTTTATTTGTAACAACGTTGAACTAAAAAATGTATAGTGGTATAGATTTGTGATCAGCGGCGATGCACGCCACGAGTGTGTCGTTCGTGTAGACTGTAGATGGACGAAAAGCTGAGTTGTGCCCGCGGCGCTTAACGGTCAGTGGTCGGCAGGTATTTAACGCGCGCCGCATCATCCTTCGTTCGCGACAAGTGGCGGATACGGCTTCTTGCTGAGCCCGATACGCTTCAATTACCGCGGCGGCGTCCCGCCCATGTCTCAGGGAGAGTGATGGCTCTCAGCTGCCATTACTCTCGAGTCGGGCGCTATCCCCCGACTGCAGCTGCGAGTGGCCGGCGATGAATGTGCTGTTTCCGCATTGCCGCCAGCCTGTAGTACTTAAAGAACGGCTGAAGCGTTTCGCTTTCTTCCCTTTCCATGCTTTCTACGCGTCATTCTCACTAAGTGCACCAAGCACCTGTACATTTACATTTTTTGTGTCTACAATCACATCTAATTTTAAGCGTTGCGCGCTCTGTACTGGATCAATAAAAGACGAATACAGGAACAGTAGGCGTCACAAAAAAGATTAATTTTCGTAGCGAGTAAGCTGAATTTTCCATGTTATTGGTAGACGAAATCGGGGTGTTGGCGTATGCCTTTCACGGAAATACTGTGCTTCTTCAGACATATCACAACACGTCTCGACACTCTATTTTCGTTATTCAATGGAAATATTTACATTGATATTTTGTGTGATGCTTCCACGTGTGTTCTTCAACTTACGCACTACAGTCGTCTTTTCGTGGTTTTACAGCAGTCAGAATGTCTTGTTATTTTTTATGTGCCAATGCTACAAAATTATATTTTGTTTTTGTATACTTTGCCTCCCTCATCGTGCAGAAATACACACACATACTCAAACTATTAGTCACACTGCTTCCGCCAGAGTGGGGGCTGTCTGGGATAGATTTTCTGCTTCTTTTCCTCATTTTCTGCTGCTGTTCTTCTGTATAATTTGAACACAACATCAGCAATTCCATGAGCAGCCTGAACTCGCTGAACAGAACTATGGCGAAATTCATTAATCGAAAGGGTTGGGGAGAACGTCAAAGAGCAACCTGCCGCGAGATTTATTCCGGCGTACGTGCCTTGGAAGGAACTAAACCGATTGAGGCCTGGGGTGTCACAATGCCAGATGAACCCTAGAAAGTGAATGTAGATGAGTCCTATGAGTGTAGTGAACTGCAGAAACTGCAGAAACGTGCCTGATCCTTGCATCATGTAAGACCTACCTACTGCAGCAAGCGATTAGCTCGTCAAGGCAGCGAATTCTGAAGCTTTCGGTCCAGCTAATAGAAATTCAACAATGTCTTGCAGAATATTGTTATTATTTTGTATTACTATGTTGTACATTTACATGTTGCATTTTTATTATTTCGTGTTTTCTAAATCCTAGACACGTAAAATAAACAAAAATAACTGTTTGTTTATATAAATCAAAACATAGTACAAAGATATTACGACTGTATGCCTTTCCAAAGAGTTTGGACACAGTCAGAGGTGTTCCACTTTTCATGGATTACCTCATTTATACCTTGTTGTCACTTATAATGTCTGTCCTAACACTACCGACATTTACATATCATGTATATTCTATTTCATGCTATTTTCTTTGAAATATTAAAGGAATGGATGAAAGAATGAACAAATTTATGTATTTTCTATAGGAATTATACACATGAGAAACATTTGAAGAAATTAATCGAGACACTACTTGTTTCTTCACTGAGAACTTTTTGTTCTCAGTTTTTATTATGTACAAAAGCTTCCAGGTACTCAAATTCACTGTATGTGATTTCTGGAAGCGGTGGCGTGTCTTAAGACGTTCTTTAATGTTTGTCAATGCTTGTCAGGTGTGTTTATGTCTATTGCTATTGCTGATTTTGTGAACTGTGTTCAGCGTATCTAGTGGAAAGCTTCTGCCAGCATGTCTATGCCGTAGCTTGAGCATGTTCTATGCGTGATTTTGTATAGTATTTATCTTTTTTATTGTTTAAGTTGTGAACTAATTCCTGATGTAGATTTTGTTTGTGGAAAAAGCTACTTTTCACTTCATATTATCTAAGTAGGTATGCTATTCCTCGGGAAACGTTACTTATGTAAGGTATTCTAGCCACATACAACACAAGAAACAACGCGAAGCTGAACAGTAATGAAAAATCTGCCATAGGTCACACACTAAACAAACTCCTAGAGAAGAACTATTGAGACATGGCAATAGCAGCTGTAGACACATACAGGAGATTCAAAAATAATTAGCGGTATAAACAAATAACTAAGAACCAGATAACTACAAAAGCGCATATGTGGATTTCTTTACAATTATGGAGGCGCAATACCTGTAAAAGGCAAACAAAAAAAATTATACTTTCTAACGCTGACACATAAAAAAAAAGGGATTTATAAATTCCGGTCTTCTGATAGCAGTGCAACCACAAATAGATTGTTCCAGTGCAAGAGAGTCAGAACAACACATATGCAAACATCACACTCAAAGCAGTATAAATTCTCAAAACCTATACATGAGAAAATGCGTAATAGGTGCAATGTTTTATTTTTTTTATTTATGGATTCTTCCGGTACTTATTGGTAGAACAGTTATGTATATAATTTTGAATAAGAAATATACTGCTTTGTTCTACTGATTTTTGTTTATTTCAAACTAGTTTTCGGCTAGTTAGGCCATCTTCAGGAAACAGCTGATCAGCGTCTGAAAGGGCCACTAGTTCTTTTATTTTTTCTATCGTGAGTGACACAGTTGCCTGCTTCCCAAAAACATTGATTCTGATTAGATGAAGAAAAATTCCAGTTGTAAAGTTACTTTTATTGCAAATAATGCGTTCTGCCTGGTTAAGGCTTCGCTAGATTTTATCTAAAAAGAACAGAAGAGCAAGGGCATAGTCATACAAAAGTATAATCCTAGGGCGCGATTCAAAGGTGTGCCAAAAATTATTTTTTTATTTAAGAAACGAGGGAACATATCTCACGAAAGGCTATCAAGATCATTTCATATTACCGGCTGAAAAGGTGGTTGATCAGAACTTACAGAAATAAACGATCTAAAATTTATTTTGTCGGACCAGATCCATTGAAACAATACCGTACAGAAGACGGTAACAGGAACAAACCAGGAGTAAATGCATAAAAGTAAAAGAGATGTCTTTACAAACCGATAGAAGTAACGGAGACTTAGTCGGAAATCGTGACCACCACCGAGCGAAGCGCAACGTAAATCCTGAAGTACGTTATGTGACGTACCTCAACCTGAAAATCAAGTAAGTAAACCGTCTACGTGGGGGCTACTTTGGAGCTAGGATGTGAAGTGAGCACGTAGTCCCCGCTAGCAGAGAGGAGCGGCCACAGAGGGCGTAAGTGTGGGGAAGTCTTCGACTAAACAGGGAACGTCTCCAAGTGTCAATAAGCGATCTTCATGAGTGTATAGAGGGAGCAAAATAATGCAATACGTAGTTTTTTTGTGCCCAGATTTACTATTAAGGATAAAACACACAACAAAACGAAATTTAGCATATTAGGTTTGGAGGGAACATCTTCCAAACAATGATATATAAAAACGTTTCTCATGTAAAAGTTGATAAATAATTGATGCTCTTGAAAACAGTGAAATCGAACTTTAAAATAATTCGAAATTTTCCAAAATATCCCATCACCATTAATTAATTTTGAAAAATGAAAACTTTTGTTACAGCATGTATTACATTCATTTGAAAAATACATGTATATGAAATGGTACACTAAAAAACAGAAAAAGTAATCTAAAACGTAAAACAGCAATTTAAAACATAAAACAAATTTGAGTAAAATAAATAAGTAAATTAATAATAAATGTTTTAATGTTTTAATTAGGTATGCTGGAAATACTCTGACAGCACATTGCGTACAGCTTATTTTCCAAATATGAGATTTCGAAAAAGTTTTATTGTGCATGGATGTTTGTTGTTGTTGTGGTCCTCAGTCCCGAGACTGGTTTGATGCAGCTCTCCATGCTACTCTATCTTGTGCAAGCTTCTTCATCTCCCAGTACTTACTGCAACCTACATCCTTCTGAATCTGCTTGGTGTATTCATCTCTTGGTCTCCCTCTACGATTTTTACCCTCCACGCTGCCCTCCAGTGCTAAATTTGTGATCCCTTGATGCCTCAGAACATGTCCTACCAACCGGTCCCTTCTTCTTGTCAAGTTGTGCCACAAACTTCTCTTCTCCCCAATTCTATTCAAAACCTCCTCATTAGTTATGTGATCTACCCATCTAATCTTCAGCATTCTTCTGTAGCACCTTATTTTGAAACCTTCTATTCTCTTCTTTTCTAAAATATTTATCGTCCATGTTTCACTTCCATACATGGCTACACTCCGCACAAATACTTTCAGAAACGACTTCCTGACACTTAAATCTATACTCGATGTTAACAAATTTCTCTTCTTCAGACTTGAAAGCTTCTTTAATTTATGTCGTAACAGAAGTTTTACCTTTTCAGAATTAATTAATGGTGGTGTAATATTTTGCACAATTTCAATTTATTACAAAATTAGATTATACAGTTTCCAACAACGTTAATTACGTTTTATATGAGAGCAATATTTCACATATAATTGTTTCGAAGATATTCCTGCTAAATCTGATTCACCAAATTGCCTTTCAGCATGTTTTCTACTTACAAGCGAAACTATTCGCAAACAAAAAAATACGTATTGCACTATTTTGCCCCCTCCATACACACGTCAAGTTTTATCAAGATCATTTATTGTCACTTACGGACGTTCCCTTGTAAAATGGGCATAGAACTATAGAAGAAAATGACTAAAAGTGAGAAGTAAAATTAATGAAAAGCAAATTATCGTGGATTTTGAGTAATGAAATTAAAATTGTGTTCCGGAGTGGAGCTTATACCTGAACATTGTAGCGATACAGTCCTGCACTGCTGTTATTAAAATGAACTGAAGAAAACAGGCGCTTGGATTCTGCAGATTCGATTTTCCGTGCGGGACAGAGCGCATACCACGAGCGGCTGGCAGTGACATTTATGATCAAAGACACCTGAGATTGTCAGAAACAAAGGCCAGCACATAGGTGTACGTGGGTTTCTGCGAGCAGCAAGGGCGCTCAACGGTCCCCCCATGGAGTGGCTAATAGCGGCCGCGCGCCAAATGGTTTCTCGGCAAATGACACTATAGAGGGAATTACAGAAATACAATAA
Organism: Schistocerca cancellata; assembly: GCF_023864275.1. Lineage (NCBI taxonomy): Eukaryota > Metazoa > Arthropoda > Insecta > Orthoptera > Acrididae > Schistocerca > Schistocerca cancellata. Next base: position 277,850,490 of record NC_064634.1, on the reverse strand, counting down.
TAATTACGGCTAGATATAAGCGTGAGAGTTTTTCACTCCGAGAGAGTTTCTGCGAGTAATACGTGCCGTGTAATCAAGGCTAGAGTCTGAGAGTGGGGCAAGATCTAAGATAGTCGCGCTCTGCGACCTCTCGTGTAGACAGCCAAGTCCGTCTTTCGAGAAATGCTCGCCGTAGCTCTCAGACAACAAAAACTATACTGGCACTGTAGGGAGAGATGAGACTTCGCCATGAGGGCTTAGCAGCCATATTTTATCGAGGATTTATGTGGTATTTCTCGGACTTGACGCTACCGCATCGTGGTAATATATTTTGCCGCAGTAACGTACATATCAAACAAAAGTACTAACGAAACTGCGTGCTTTGGGACAGAATTTGTGGCCATGGCATGTTTCTGAGGGAAGGAATGGCTCGCTTTACCTCCTACAAAAACAGCACGAGCAGCTCTAGATGATAATGTCATTAGCAAATCTAATCGGGGTAATATCCTATCTCTCCGAATTTTATCCCGACTCCTGGAACTTTCTTTTATTTCCTTAGTTGCTTCTTCTACGTGCGGGTTAAGCAGTAGAAGCAAAAGTCTATATCCCCGTCTTAGACCCAACCTAACCTCAGCACTTCATTCTTAGTCTTCCATTCTTATTTTTCCTTCTTAGTTCTCGTACATATTGTATAATGCCCGTCTTCCCCTGTAGAATGCCCCTATATTTTTCTCAGAATTTCTATCATTTTGCACTGTTATGCACTGACAAACACTTTTTCTTAAGTCTTGCTTCCATCATCAGCCGCTGCCTTCTCGTGCCCTTCCCTTTCAGAAAGCCTAACTGATCGTCGTCTAATAAAACCTCAATTGTCTTTTGCATTATTCTGTATGTTATTACTTACGACCTCCACCAGCTTCGTACGTGTAGTACTAAGTATCTATGGCTGGACTAATCGTCTGGCGCAGCTGGAACAAACAATATAAACAAACCTTCCTTTTGAATCAGTCTATCTATTAGTGAAAGTTGTTCCTGATATTAGTTTTCACAAACAAACAGAAACGCGGGACAGGGGCTGTAATTCGTCATAGCTGAGTTAGTTCGCGGAAAATATTTATTGTTTGTATAGACACTTATTCCTCGCTAATCACTCTATAAGTAGAAACTATATCAAAATCCCTACAGAAGTCCCTGATAATAAGTTTCACATATGGACCGGAAAACGATGTGAGTGTGGGTTTATAGTAAGTATAAATACATCGTTGTACAAACACACCTAATTTTGGTTATCACTGTTAGCATTCAACCGCGATTCTTATACATATATTTTAACAATGCGTTTCAAGACACAATGCTCCCATCATCAAAAAAATGGCTCTGAGCACTATGGGACTCAACATCTCAGGTCATAAGTCCCCTAGAACTTAGAACTACTTAAACCTAACTAACCTAAGGACAGCACACACACCCATGCCCGAGGCAGGATTCGAACCTGCGACCTTAGCAGTCCCGCGGTTCCGGACTGCAGCGCCAGAACCGCACGGCCACCGCGGCCGGCTTCCCATCACCAAGTTGTAAAATCTATGTCATGAAATTAAACGGACTAAAAAGACAAAATACCATCACAAATAGTTGGGAAGTCCATAGAATAAAATAGAACTAAAAGTATATTGGACTGCGGTCCTCGTCTTACATTGAAGTTGTTGACACCAGTCGATGGCCGTCCCATAGCTACCAAATATGCTGTCGCACTGTGCCGGCTCGGGAGCTGTTGTGGACTGACGTGCCTAGGTGTTGTGGCGTGGTTACAGCCGTGTGCTTGACGGTAACGCTATGCTATTGGGCGCTTGATTTCCTTATTGCATTAGTCTGCTATTGTTAGCCTCTCGCCACTCCGTCAGTGACATGCTACAAGTTTAAAGTCGCATACCTACCCTAAAATAATTCTAAAAATCCGCTAAAAAATCTCATTTCTTTAAAATTATCTTGTGCATTTAGAATATTGCTTTGTTTCTTTTCATGGATAGCTATCTCGAATTCCTCTAGTAAATCAAGTTTCCTCCCTTTCTTTTCTACATGCAATATTTCTACGTCGTCTTCTATGCTCTTAAGGGGATGGTCTGTTTCATATATATGGTTCGCAATAGCTGATTTGCCATAATTTCCTAACCTGAGCGCATCTTTATGTTCTTTATACCGGATCGCGAATGATCTTTCTGTCTGCCCTATATATTTTGCATCACAAGTTCTGCACTGAATCTTATAAACTCCCGATCTTTCAAACTTATTTCTCTTCTCGCCAATATCGTGCTTAAGGCTATACCTCACTAGGTTATTAGTCTGAAAAGCTATTTTAACATCGTATGGCTTAAAAATATTTGCTATCTTTTGTGAGACTGTTCCGTAGTATGGCATCGTGATAATTTTCACTTTCTCTCCAACAGGTTTATTCTTTTTGCGCTTATTACTCCTCCGTAACAGTTTTTTAACCATATCTATTCTGTAACCGTTATTCATCGCTATTCTCTTAACGGTAATTTTGTTTCTTTTGGACCATTGTTATTAGTGTCGCAAACTACCAAACAGTGAAGAGAGGAAATGAGGAGTCGTATGGTATTGTTGGCTGTAAGACCTACAGGAATAGCGTCAGCCTTTTAATCATCTCTTACACACAATGACCTCCTTCCTGTTTGTCGGATCAGTATTATATCTGTACGAGACGTGTAACTGTAATGGATCTGTCTAATTGATTCATAACTTTTTTATGATGAGAGCGACCTGATGCCAGCAGATACAGCACTCCTCTCGAACAGCACCATCGCCGAGCTTAGCAGACCCGTCAGACGGACGAAACACTCTCAATACTGACACTTCATGACATCTGTGGCGGCGTCTGCAATTTAATCGAAGACGTTGGCGGGAAGTCTCTTGATCAAGATCTTTCCACCGACACTTCTCCTCCTGTTGACGCGCAAATACAGGTGTTGAAAATATAGTTCAGTAGGGTTATACCTAAAAATTAGACAAATCGGAAATAATCGCTACAAAAGGTTTTATTGTTTTAATGGCTTCATTTTTGGTCCAATATGACTATCCGAGGTTTTCCCCCTCGGCGGAGTTGTGGAAAAGTCGGGGGGGGGGGGGGGGGGGAGGGGGAAAATGTACCCGAAAAAAGGGTATTTTTCGGTTTTGTCATTATATCTCGTAAATGATTCACAATATCGAAAAATAATACAATTAAAAATTGTAGGGCGTGAAATTCTGCATTGAATGAGACCATCCGAATATTTTTTGGACCACCCGTTTCCATACTAGTGATCTTCAAAATTAGACCAATTTTACATGTTCATGAAAAATTTTCGTTTTAACCTCTGTTTTTTGGTAATATCGTTGAAACTAACCCATCTCTCAATAAAGTGGTTCATACAAACGATATAGAGGAATACATTCTGCGTTTGATGAGACCAAAAGTGAAATGGACAGGGATGTATACAGGGATTTAAATATGAGGTGACCATTCATGGGGAGGATATACCAGGGAACCCTGAAACCATATTTCGCCGGATAGCACTTCTCAATAAACCTGACCAACAGCTTAAGGAATTCTTCCGATATGTGTTGGCACCCTATCCTCTCTCTCTGTTCGATGGATTTGGTATGAGGAAGACTCCCAATTCAGTGTTATATGACTTGTTCCCACCACTGAATGATGTAAACCTGGAAGTAGCAGCATTTGTCATCTATGGTGGATTTCTTCTCCACTGGGTTGTATGGAAGAATGGTGGAACATTCTAGTTAATGCTAACCAAATACGTAGAATTAAAAAGACACTACAGCGGAAGTGCGACAAGTGTGCTGTTCGATGGCTACCCAGAAGACCTGCCCACCGAGAGCATCAAATATGCTGAGCGCCTCCGCCGAAGCAAAACACACTACTCCTGAGGTCATCTTTACCGAGTGATTATGACTCAGGAGCAATTCCTTTCCAACGACAGAAATAAAACACGTCTATTAGCTTGCTTATTTCGAGGCTTGAAGATAAAGGCTTCTCAGTAAAGTAAGCTAATGAAGACGTAGACCACCTAATTGTTGTCACAGCGCTTGAGGTATCACAGAAACATGAGAAGGTTGTGGTTGTTGGTGAGGTTACGGACGTTCTCATCATGCTCAATGCCCTAACCACACCATCAGCAAATATATATTTCTTGAATCCTGGAAGAGGAAAGACCTCATCAAAAGTATTTGGTTCCAGCAGTTTCAAACTGGCAAACAACATAATATTGCCATTCATATTGCTCCACGCCATAAGTGGATGTGACACAACTTCAGCACTCTTCGGTCAGGGCAAGAAGAAGGTGGTCAATCTACTGGTCAAAAATAAATGTCTTCTGGAAGATATCAAACCCTTCTTAGAGCATGACACTCAAGAGGAAGCTATTGTCGAAGCTGGCCCCCGATTTTTAACAACCCTCTATGGAGGTACGGCAGGTGACACTTTAGACAAATTGCGATTCGACCTGTTTTCCAAAGCGACAGCTCTCCAGCATTGCTTGAGGACCTACTTACAAGTACAAATGTGGATTGGACACCAGATGGATCCGCTCCTCTGGGGATGGCAGGCTTCAGAGTTTGGTCTTGGCCCCGTTCATACCTCCAAAGAACCAGCTCCACAGTCTCTTCTCTCAGCAATTTTCTGCAAATGCAATAAGGTCTGTGCAGGTAGTTGAGGGTGTAGGAAGACTGGTATTAAGTGCTCATTAATTTGTGTCAACTGCAAGGGGAACTCATGCACTAACTCCCTCCAACCAGGTGAAACTGACGAACCAGATGTTGACGAAGACCTGGACTGCATATATGAGGTGACGAAAATTACTGACTTTGAGGAGCGGAGTGACGGGGCGTCGGACTCGGAACTTACAGACTTTGAGGAGCCGAGTGGTGCAATGACAGTCAAACGTCGACGTATGTGAAATTTGTGTACATACCTGCTTTTATCCTTTTCATCTCATACATCTATGTAAAATTTTGTAATTACGAAACATAATAACCACTACTTAATGTCAAGGAATGTCTCTCTCTTCCTGCCTCCTTCATATCAGTTGAATGGGTGTCACTATATTATATCGAGGATTAAGAACGGAGACTACGAATCTGACAAAAGACAAATTTTACAGGGGAGCTAAAAAACATAACTTTTTAATAAAAATTTTGATTGCTTTGATTTTTTTATTTAGAGCATAATCATTTATTACTTTCAGGTTGTGCATTGTCTTTTTTGCATCATTTTGTTATAACATATATTTTTTTCACTTACAAGTTTTTTGAGCCAGGACGTTTTCTGGCGTCTGTCAGATACGAGGTCTCAGTTCTTAACCCTCGATATATGAAAAACATTTTTAATATTATTTACAAATTTTACAAAATTTTAATATTTTATTCTATTACTATAAGTACAAGACAAGAAATGTATGATGAAATAAAAGAAATTATTCAGGTAGTGAAGGGAGACGAAAATTTAATAGTCATGGGTGCCTGGAATTCGAGTGTAGGAAAAGGTAGAGAAGGAAACATAGTGGGTGAATATGGATTGGGGCTAAGAAATGAAAGAGGAAGCCGCCTGGTAGAATTTTGCACAGAGCACAAGTTAATCATAGCTAACACTTGGTTTAAGAATCATGATAGAAGGTTGTATACATGGAAGAACCCTGGAGATACTAAAAGGTATCAGATAGCTTATATAATGGTAAGATAGAGATTTAGGAACCAGGTTCTAAATTGTAAGACATTTCCAGGGGCAGATGTCGACTCTGACCACAATCTATTGGTTATGACCTGTAGATTAAAACTGAAGAAACTGCAAAAAGGTGGGAATTTAAGGAGATGGGACATGGATAAACTGAAAGAACCAGAGGTTGTACAAAGTTTCAGGGAGAGCATAAGGGAACAATTGACAGGAATGGGGGAAAGAAATACAGTAGAAGAAGAATGGGTAGCTTTGAGGGATGAAGTAGTGAAGGCAGCAGAGGACCAAGTAGGTAAAAAGACGAGAGCTAGTAGAAATCCTTGGGTAACAGAACAAATATTGAATTTAATTGATGAAAGGGGAAAATATAAAAATGCAGTAAATGAAGCAGGCAAAAAGGAATACAAACGTCTCAAAAATGAGATCGACAGGAAGTGCAAAATGGCTAAGCAGGGATGGGTAGAGAACAAATTTAAGGATGTAGAGGCTTATCTCACTAGTGGTAAGATAGATACTGCCTACAGGAAAATTAAAGAGACTTTTGGAGATAAGAGAACCACTTGTATGAACATCAAGAGCTCAGATGGAAACCCAGTTCTAAGCAAAGAAGGGAAAGCAGAAAGGTGGAAGGAGTATATAGAGGGTCTATACAAGGGTACTTGAGGACAATGTTATGGAAATGGAAGAGGATGTAGATGAAGATGAAATGGGAGATACGATACTGCGTGAAGAGTTTGACAGAGCACTGAAGACCTAAGTCGAAACAAGACCACTGGAGTACACAACATTCCATTGGAACTACTGACGGCCTTGGGAGAGCCAGTCCTGACAAAACTCTATCATCTGGTGAGCAAGATGTATGAAACAGGCGAAATATCCTCAGACTTCAAGAAGAATATAATAATTCCAATCCCAAAGAAAGCAGGTGTTGACAGATGTGAAAATTACCGAACAATCAGTTTAATAAGCCACAGTTGCAAAATACTAACACGAGTTCTTTACAGACGAATGGAAAAACTAGTAGAAGTCGACCTCGGGGAAGATCAGTTTGGATTCCGTAGAAATACTGGAACACGTGAGGCAATACTGACCTTACGACTTATCTTAGAAGAAAGATTAAGGAAAGGCAAACCTACGTTTCTAGCATTTGTAGACTTAGAGAAAGCTTTTGACAATGTTGACTGGAATACTCTCTTTCAAATTCTAAAGGTGGCAGGGGTAAAATACAGGGAGCGAAAGGCTATTTACAATTTGTACAGAAACCAGATGGCAGTTATAAGAGTCGAGGGGCATGAGAGGGAAGCAGCGGTTGGGAAGGGAGTGAGACAGGGTTGCAACCTCTCCCCAATGTTATTCAATCTGTATATTGAGCAAGCAGTAAAGGAAACAAAAGAAAAATTACGATTAGGTATCAAAATCCATGGAGAATAAATAAAAACTTTGAGGTTCGCCGATGACATTGTAATTCTGTCAGAGACAGCAAAGGACTTGGAAGAACAGTTGAATGGAATGGACAGTGTCTTGAAAGGAGGATATAAGATGAACATCAACAAAAGCAAAACAAGGATAATGGAATGTAGCCGAATTAAGTCGGGTGATGCTGAGGGAATTAGATTAGGAAATGAGACACTTAAAGTAGTAAAGGAGTTTTGCTATTTGGGGAGTAAAATAACTGATGATGGTCGAAGTAGAGAGGATATAAAAAGTAGACTGGTAATGGCAAGGAAAGCGTTTCTGAAGAAGAGAAATTTGTTAACATCGAGTAAAGATTTAAGTGTCAGGAAGTCATTTCTGAAAGTATTTGTATGGAGTGTAGCCATGTATGGAAGTGAAACATGGACGGTAAATAGTTTGGACAAGAAGAGAATAGAAGATTTCTAAATGTGGTGCTACAGAAGAATGCTGAAGATTAGATGGGTAGATCACATAACTAATGAGGAAGTATTGAATAGGATTGGGGAGAAGAGAAGTTTGTGGCACAACTTGACCAGAAGAAGGGATTGGTTGGTAGGACATGTTCTGAGGCATCAAGGGATCACCAATTTAGTATTGGAGGGCAGTGTGGAGGGTAAAAATCGTAGGGGGATACCAAGAGATGAATACACTAAGCAGATTCAGAAGGATGTAGGTTGCAGTAGGTACTGGCAGATGAAGAAGCTTGCACAGGATAGAGTATCATGGAGAGCTGCATCAAACCATTCTCAGGACTGAAGACCACAACAACAACAAGAAAGTACAAGACAATGGGTTACTATAGTTCTGTGTTCGAAAGAGTGTACATAAGAATTACTGAAGAACTAAATTTGAAATTGTCTTCATTAATGATGAGAAATGGTCCAACTTTAATAAGGAGCTGTACACAAACGGGTGGTCCAATAAATTCACTTTTGGTTTCATCGAATGCAGAATTTATCTCTCCATATCTTTTTTATGAAAGACATTATTGATAGGTGGGTTATTTTCAACTATATTACCAAAAAACAGAGGTTAAAACGAAAATTTTTCAGAAACATGTCAAATTGGTCCAATTTTGAAGAGCACTAGTATAGAAACAGCTGCTCCAAAAACAGCAATGTTTCACTTAGGAATGAAATAAATAGAAATTGCGGGGAAGCAAAAGCGAAATAGTTGCAAGGAAAACGTGAAGAATCTAAAAAGAAATGTTTGGCGGAACAGCTCATTCAGTCTATAGAAAAGTCAAAGCAGTCTTCTGCGAAATTAAAAACAGGGCTGTCAGTATTAAGGTGCAAGCGGAGTTGCAATGTTAAACACAGAGAAAAGAGTGGATAGGTGTAAAGACTACACTGAAGGGGAACTATCTATCTGATGTGATGAAGGAAGAAATGGGAGCCTATTTGGAAGATACAGGGGATCCATCTTAACAGAACTTTCCAAGACTTGAGATCAACTAAGTCAAAATGCATAGATAACATTCCTTCGGAATTTCGGGCATCATTCGGGGAAGTAGCAATAAATAACGATTCAGTATAGTTTGTAAAATCTACAAGACTGAAGATATACGATCAGACTTCCTGAATAATAATATCCATGGAGTCCCAAAGAGAAGAAGGGCAGACAAGTGGAAAACTATCGTACAATCAGAATAAAAAATCATGGGTTGCTGAAAAGAATTGTACAGGGTGTAACAAATACGTATGGCTGAAATTACTGGATACATTCCTCACAGGTAGACGAAAGTAGTGGGACAACAGAGGCATCACCTTACTCTGCATTGCTGCCAAATTTATTTAAGATGGCGGATCCAAGATGGCGGTGATAGATATGGCAATGTCGCAATGACATCATGGTGGGAAGTTCAAATTTTGGTGGAAAGATAGATTGATTGGGTTACCTACCCTCCCCCTTCCCCTCCGCCCTCCTCTCCCCCAGAAAATGGCAGGAAGTTCAAATTCCGGCAGGACAATGCAACACAGCACAGCTATGTCCACTAACCTAAGAAATGGTGCAAAAAAATATCACTTGGGTTACCTCCACTAACTGAAGTCATCTGACTGCCACCTCTTTCTAGAAATTGATGGGAAAAGGACCCAGCCTGTGCTGGATTTTCAGTCTTTATTTAAACAATTTGAGACAGTAGCTCCATCCAGTGTGTTCACCTTGAGGTCCAGGGTCCAACTGACCTAGTACACAGTACTGCCACCAGAGGGCACTGTAATCCCTTCTGTGATGTAATCCTAGATGGCAGTTGGCGGGAAATGGCGGGTAAAGGACTCAGCCTGTTCTGGGCTGCTCAAGAGAGGAAGAAGTGTGCTTTATATATTTTGGGGCAATTTATTTAGGGATGTATTTCACTATCGTACAATCAGAATATATTTCACATACAAAACACTCGCCCTGATGTGCTTGGGGTCACGTTACATAGCCTACAGACCTGCCAACTACTCGCAAATCACCGAAATAATCCGGTACACTGATGTGCAGGCATGAAAAAAATTCGTAAATTATCAAAATAATGCATGTAAAAGGCTCTGCAAACATGCTCACCAATTATAAACTGTCGAAATAATGCAGTACACTGATGTACAGACACGCAAACATCTCGTAAATTGTCAAAAAGTAAAAGGTTCTGCAAACACACTCACAATGCTTAGACAGCCGAAAATAATGCTGTGCACAAACACTCAGTGCATGTAAAAAACGTTTTTGAACTATCGTCAACTATGACATATCAGCAAACTGTTCCAATGCACACATGTCCTGACACTGCACAGGCGCTTAGCAGAGCCAGTTGGATGCAAGCCAGCGCCAAAGTTGAGCCGTCACTCTCACGCCGCAACCGCCTACAGCAAGCAGGTGAAGGTCACGTGTATTTTCGGGTATACATTTATAATTCTTCGATAGTTATACTGACGTCACATGTCTATGTCTCTGGTCATGCACGTGGTCACCTAAAAACCGTAGCTGCCGCAATGATATATAGCTGCATGTCCAGTGCCGAGAGAGATGTTTGCATAGCGACTCACCCTCGCAGATGCAGCTAAAAGGTTCTCAATGTTACACCGACATCACAGATCGTGCTATAGAAATCTGTTCCAATGTTTCCCACAATAGCTCAGAGTGCATTGTTCATAGTGATCCTAATGGGACATGCGAACTGCGTCTTTCCGTGCACGCGTTTACCTGCCAAGCATGTCTGCAACATCACCGCGAACTGTTCACGTAGAAACTCACCATTGCAGGTACATCTAAAAGGTTATCAATGTCATACTGATGTCACATGGCTATGCAAAAAGAGGCCAGTCGACCTCTTATAAATTGTAAAGTGTCACAGAAATAGTTAATGGTTGCTTCTCTAGGAGATTTCTTGATTTCTTAGCTTGTCCACATGGAAATTCTTGTCCTGACCGAACCTGCCCAGAACAACGTCGAATGCATTCCTCCTGATGGTTCTAACGTGGTACCCCAACCATCATGTGTTACCCTTACTGGAAATCGTTCAGTCTTGCTTTCAACAAACGTCTCTGAAACGTAAACGCTCTTACTGCTATCTAGAGCCTCCTACGTCCTGCTTCGTAAGACAATAACAATCATGCATGGCTAAAATATGCCACGCCATTATAATATAGCACTACCATTGTGTATCTTCCGTTCTCTGCCAGTCCATAATGTATGCTTAGTAAATTGTTCATTCCATTTAGTTTGTCCAGTTGTTAGTCTCTGCTGTCACAGACAACAACGATGTCATCAGCAGCACATATTACTGATATTGTTTCCCCCTTAATTTCCACCACACTCTTCAACCGCTCTTCCAAATTACAAAATCTGTTACATTCATGAAAGACTTCAGGATATGGTAGCCATCAAGTTTCATTAAACGATTTCAAGGTTTTGGGTATCAATGTAGTCTTAGTATGAAAGCATAGTGAAATGTAATGCCTCCGAACTTTTTACATGTAGACTCTTAAAACTTTTTAAATACAACAGATGTTAGTAATATCTTTTTCTTAATGTCTAGCCCTCTGCCGCTAGAGGGCTCCGAATTGTAGCGTTTAATATTCCTGCCATTTCTCCCAACTGCGATCTTCGATTACATCACGGAAGGGACAACAGTGCCTTCTGGTGGCAGTACTGTGTACTAGATCAGTTGGACCCCAAACCTCAAGGTGAACACACTGGATAGAGCTACTGCCTCAAATTGTTTAAATAAAGACCGAAAATAAAGACTTACGTCCATCCTATCCAGCACAGGCTGGTCCTTTTCTCATCAATTTCTAGAAATAAGTGGCAGCGGATGACTTAGGTTAGTGGACGTAGCCCAAGTGACATTTTTTCGCACCATTTTCTTAGGTTAGTGGACATAGCCATGCTGCGTTGCATTGTCCTGTTGGAATTTGAACCTCCCGCCATTTTCTCGGGGAGGGGTGGGCAGAGGGAAATGTGTTCGTTGCCTTGGAAACTATGTTGAGAAACGAGTACGTAGGTGTGTGGAATAAAAATGTTATAATATTACTAAAGTTTTTTTTTACACTGAAGCGCCAAAGAAACTAGTCTACTCATGCGTGTTCAAATACGTACATACGTATACAGGCAGAGTACGGCGCTGCGATCGTCAACGCCTATGTAAGACAACAAGTGTCTGTCGCAGTTGTTGAAACTTTTACCGCTGCTGCAATGGCAGGTTATCAAGATTTAATGAGTTTGAACTTGGTGTTATAGTCGGCGCACGAGCAATGGGACACCGCAATTCCAAGGTAGCAATAAAGTGGGGATTTTCCCGCACGACCATTTCACGAGTGGACCGTGAATACCAGGAATCCAGTAAAACATCAAATCTCCGACAACGCTGCGTCCAGAAAAAGGGGACCAACGACGACTGAAGAGAATCGTTCAACGTGACAGAAGTGCAACCCTTCTGCAAACTGTTGCAGATTTCAATGCTGCGCCATCGACAGGTGTCAGTGTACGAACCATTCAACGAAACATCATCGATATGGGCTTTCGGAGCCAAAGGCCCACTCGTGTAACCTTCATGACAGCACGACACAAAGTTTTACGATTGACCTGGACCCGTCAACACCGACATTGGAGTGTTACTGTCTGGAAATATGTTGCCTGGTCGGTCGAGTCTTGTATCAAATTGTATCGATTGGATGGACGTGTACGGGTATGGAGACAACCCCTTGAATCCACGTAACCTGTGTGTCAGGAGGGAACTGTTCAAGCTGGTGGAGGCACTGTAATGGTGTGGAACGCGTGCAGTTGCAGTGATATGGGACCCCTGATACGTCTATATACGACTCTGATAGGTGACACGTACGTAACCATCCTGTCTGATCACTTGCATCATTTCATGTCCATTGTGCTTTCCGACGGACGTTCCAGCAGGAAAATGCGACACCCCCCACGTCCATAATTGCTACAGAGCAGCTCCAGGAACACTCTTCTGAGTTTAAACATTTCCGGTGGCCATCAAACACCTCAGACGTGAACATTATTGAGCATATCTGGGATACTTTGCAAGGTGCTGTTCAGAAGAGATCTCCTCCCTCTCGTACTCTTGCGGATTTATGGATAATTACGTGGGATTCAGGATTTATGGACAGCCCTGCAGGACTCTTGTTGTCAATTGCCTCCAGCACTTCCTCAGACATTAGTCGAGACCATACCACGACGTGTTGCGACACTTCTCCGTGCTAAGCAATATTACGCGGGTGTACCAGTTTTTTTGGTTCTTCAGTGTATGCAAAAAGCTTTAAGAGTGCAGAAAAAAGTTGAAGACATTACTTTCCAGGGCGCCCCCTTAGAGTACTTCGGGCCTCCAGATAAAAAACTGATGCTACCACAGAATATTACTGACGCAAATCTTTAGTCTTTCCCACTCTGTAAAATAAAACTATGAACACGGTGTCATAGCTACCGGAAATAGGTAAATGGATAAAAAAGGCCTTAATCCGTAACGAAAGCGGAAGCGTGGAACATCGTAAGGTACTGCTAGCTTTTTAGGGTTCCGCATCTCAGTCGGTAAAAATGAAACCCTTATAGGGCCACTCTTTCGTCTGTCTTTCTGTCTGTCTGTCCGTCTGTCTGACTTTTCGACTGCTAATACTTGTTTTTCTCAAGAATGAGTATATGTATAAAGGTGGAGTTTACATCACAGACTGATTTCTAAAGTCGCTTGGCAGTGGGATAAATTTAAGCTTCGAAGTCAAATATATCAAAAGACACGGCCATTTTGTCACATATTTGGATACAAGCAAACTCACTAATCAGAAACTGTAGGGCACTTCCTGTTAACCTAGAATCATGAAATTCAACGACACCAGGGTTTCACAGTACAAATAAAGGAAAAACCCGAAATTTGTTAATTTACAACTACGTCACATAGGAACTTTATACACCTTTTTATCAGGAACGGTCATAGGTATAAGGTCGCAATTTATGTCAAATACTTGGCAGTGGAAAAAATTTAACCTTCTAAAGCAATGCAGCTAAAAGAGAGGCCTTCTGTAAAGACCCATTTTTCTCAGTAACGGGTAGAGATGCCAATTTGAAATTAATGTAACATAGTAAGAACTATGGTCCCTTGGCCGTGCGAATAATTTAAGCAGCTAAATCAACGCGATCGAAAAATACGGCCATATATGTAGCATATTTTAAAAGTTGCGAACTCACTCGCCATAACCTGCAGATGAAGTGTCTGTGTACATATGGGACCTCGTAGTGTAACAGTAAAGCGCATGCCTGGGAACTGAGAGATATTGTGATCGAATCTCGGTCGGACTAAGGATTTTTCAGTCGTCGTTCTAACCTAGCCTTCACCTCTCCACTATGTGAGGAGTCGCCAGAAACAACACGCGGTTCGGATTCCACGTTATACGGAAGGTCCCATTTCGGTAACTAGGGTAGGTTGAGGATAAGCAAATTGCCGAAGTGGCGTTCAACTGAAAGATTTGCGCCCTGTCACTGAGCCACCGACAATTACTATTATTATTATTAACATACGCAGTTACGTTTGTGCGGAGCCCTCAGAGCTCGAGTCCGACTCGCACTTGTAGGGTTTTTATTTGATGTTGTTGGAAAGCGGCAGTCGATTTTTCTTCTTCCCGTTGCTCAGTGACAGACAACGAGGAATCATCGTTACTCGGGAGCGAAAGCACAATGCGACTGTCACAGGAAAAAGAACTCGCAATTACCTGGCGTCTCACGGCACGTCAGAAAGTAAGAAAAACGTGAGTTTCCTTCATTATTTGCAATTAAGATGGCAGCAGCGGCGCGCGTTTTCAAAACAAGTCGAGGGCTTGCGCAGCAGCCCGCCTCTGGAATGCAAATGGCGGAAGTGGGACGGGAGAGTCGTAATAATTGCCGCCATAAATCGGTGCGAGGTGCGTACCTGTCGACGCACGCACACGGCAGAGCGTGCGTAGGAGCGCAGCGCACCCACTGCGTGCTGAAGCGGTGACGGAGGAGCGATGCTTTGTCGTAAAGGTGGCAACGCAAGCATCCGGTACCGTATGTGGCCGAACACACATCGGCAGTTTGCTTGCACTCGAACACTGCCACACGGTTGACGATCAAGTACACTGACGAAAATAAAAAGTTTTGCACCAACAACATCTTAATCCAACCCAAACCAACAGATGCTGCAGTATTTTTCGGAACACTGTTCGTGGAAAACAGCGATCAAAAATTAGAATAAAAGTGTTTAAATAAAAACATACTAGGTTCGCATTTAAGCTGTTATAATTTGAAATTTATTAATGGGGTGACCTGTCGTAATGTTTATAGCAGGTTGTTCCTCGCCACTATCTTCAGCCGTCATCACGGAGTTTTAATGCTCTGATGATATCGAAACCAGTGGACTCGCATTCGTGGGCAGAACGGTTCAAACCCGCGTCTGGCCATCTTGATTTAGTTTCTCCATGATGTCCCTAAATCGATCCAGGCAAATGATGGGATGATTCCTTTGAAAGGGCACGGCTGGTTTCCTTCCCCACCCTTCACACAATTCGGATTGCTCCATCTTTAATGTCGCGGGACGTTAAATCCAATCTTCCTTCCTTCACCCGATCATCTGTTTATATTTTTTAACTTACATGCGATTCTAGGCTGTTCTTATTTAAAATCTTTGGTGGTAGTCCAGTATTTCCTCGCGTGTGGAATGCTGTACCTGATCAAAAGTATTCGGACATCACTATGTAATCAGGAAATGACCACTAGATGTCACGAGCGGCAGACAGCCAATATAAAGAGAGGTGGGAAGTGTTATGTTATCAGTGGAAAAGCGGTAACAACAGAATGGGTCGGACAAGAGACTGCAGTGACTTCTGTCGTGAGCTGGTCTTTAGATTTAACAAATCCTTCAGAGATAAGATACCTTCTAAAGGTGCACCAGTCGACTATTGGTGGTATTACTGTCAAGTGAAAACGCGAAGGAACAGCCACAGCTAAACCACGACCACGCAAAACCTCATGTACTGACGAACTGGGATTTGCGTGCGCTGCAGAGGGTGGTTGTAGAAAAAACACATGAAATCAGTAGAAGGAATCACTTGCGAGCTTCAA
This sequence comes from Schistocerca cancellata, assembly GCF_023864275.1. NCBI lineage: Eukaryota > Metazoa > Arthropoda > Insecta > Orthoptera > Acrididae > Schistocerca > Schistocerca cancellata. Next base: position 277,834,745 of record NC_064634.1, on the reverse strand, counting down.
AGCACTTCAAGCAGTCCAGCTAGTACATTGACTGTGTGGACGAATCTGAACACATTATACGGAATTGTGTGCCACGGAAGGTAGAGAAACAGTTCGGACACGATGTCTGTTTCTAACAACACGACAGTCTACAGGGTGGTCCACTGATCGTGACCGGGCCAAATATCTCACGAAATAAGCGTCAAACGAAAAAACTACAAAGAACGAAACTCGTCTACCTTGAAGGGGGAAAACAGATGGCGCTATCGTTGGCCCGCTAGATGGTGCTGCCATACGTCGAACGGATGTCAACTGCGTTTTTTTTAAAACAGGAACCCCCATTTTTTATTACATTTTCGTGTAGTACGTAAAGAATTATGAACGTTTTAGTTGGACCACTTCCTTCGCTTTGTGATAGATGGCGCTGTAATAGTCACAAACATATGGCTCACAATTTTAGGCGAACACTTGGTAACAGATAGGTTTTTTAAATTAAAATACAGAACGTTGGTACTTTTGAACATGTTATTTCGGTTGTTCCAATGTGATACATGTACCTTTGTGAACTTATCATTTCTGAGAACGCATGCTGTTACAGCGTGATTACCTGTAAATACCACATTAATGCAATAAATGCTCAAAATGATGTCCGTCAACCTCAATGCATTTGGCAATACGTGTAACGACATTCCTCTCAACAGCGAGTAGTTCGCCTTCCGTAATGATCGCACAGGCATTGACCATGCGCTGGCGCATGTTGTCAGGCGTTGTCGGTGGATCACGATAGCAAACATCCTTCAACTTTCCGCATAGAAAGAAATCCGGGGACGTCAGATCCGGTGAACGTGCGGGCCATGGTATGGTGCTTCGACGACCAATCCACCTGTCATGAAATATGCTATTCAATACTGCTTCAACCGCACACGAGTTATGTGCCGGACATCCATCATGTTGGAAGTACATCGCCATTCTGTCATGCGGTGAAACATCTTGTAGTACCATCAGTACAACATTACGTAGGAAATCAGCATACATTGCACCATTTAGATTGCCATCGATAAAATGGGGGCCAATTATCCTTCTTCCCATTATGCCGCACCATACATTAACCCGCCAAGGTCGCTGATGTTCCACTTGTTGCAGCCACCGTGGATTTTCCGTTGCCCAATAGTGCATATCATGCCGGTTTACGTTACCGCTGTTGGTGAATGACGCTTCGTCGCTAAATAGAACGCGTGCAAAAAATATGTCATCGTCCCATAATTTCTCTTGTGCCCAGTGACAGAACTGTACACGATGTTCAAAGTCGTCGCCATGCTATTCCTGATGCATAGAAATATGGTACGGGTGCAATCGATGTTGATGTAGCAGTCTCAACACCAACATTTTTCAGATTCCCGATTCTCGCGCAATTTGTCTGATACTGATGTATCGCCTATTTGGGCATCATCATTTGTTGCGTCCGCCCACGGTAGCTGAGTGGTCAGCGCCACAGAATGGCCGGCACGGTAGCTCAGGGTGTTCGGTCAGAAAGCTGCGTGCTCTCCGTAATAAAATAAATAAATAAATAAATAAAACTGAGTTAAGAAATCAAAAATCAACTTGAACGGATGTCTTGTGACGTCCGCCCAGACCAAACGCAACGAACTATATCGAACAAAATAAAGAAAAAAAAAGCGGTAAGAGAACGGATTTGCATTTAAAGGGTAGCAGGTTCGATTCCTCCTGGTAGCAAATATTAGCCGGCACGATAGCTCAGCGTGTTCGGTCAGAGGGTTAGCTGCCCTCTGTAATTAAAAAAAACTGAGTTAATGGATCAATGACGAGCTGAAACGGGTGTCTTGCGACGTCCACCCCAAGCAGATACCACGAACGCAACCGAGCAAAATAAGGTAAATAAAAATGTCAGTCCTAAGGGCCCGGGTTCGATTCCCGGCTGGATCGGAGATTATCTCCGCTCAGCGACTGGGTGTTGTGTCGTTCTAATTATCATCATTTCATCCCCATCGACGCGCAAGTCCCCGAAGTGGCGTCAAATCGAAAGACTTGCACCTGGCGAACGGTCTACCCGACGGGAGGCCCTAGTCACACGACATTATTATTATTATTATTATTATTATTATTATTTGTTGCAGGTCGTGGTTGACGTTTCACATGTGGCTGAACACTTCCTGTTTCCTTAAATAACGTAACTATCCGGCGAACGGTCCGGACACTTGGATGATGTCGTCCAGGATACCGAGCAGCATACATAGCAAACGCCCGTTGGGCATTTTGATCGCAATAGCCATACATCAACACGATATCGACCTTTCCCGTAATTGGTAAACGGTCCATTTTAACACGGGTAATGTATCACGAATCAAATACCGTCCGCACTGGCGGAATGTTACGCGATACCACGTACTTATACGCTTGTGACTATTAGAGCGCCATCTATCACAAATCGAAAAAAGTGGTCCAACTAAAACATACATATTTCTTTACACCGGCCGGGGTGGCCGAGCCGTTCTAGGCGCTACAGTCTGGAACCGCGTGACCGGTACGGTCGCAGGTTCGAATCCTGCCTCGGGCATGGCTTTGTGTGATGTCCTTAGGTTTAAGTAGTTCTAAGTTCTAGGCGACTGATGACCTCAGCAGTTAAGTCCTATAGTGCTCAGAGCCATTTGAACCATTTTACTTCTTTACGTACTACACGAATATGTAATAAAAATGGGGGTTCCTATTTAAAAAAACGCAGTTGATGTCCGTTTGACCTATGGCAGCGCCACTTAGAGTTTTCCTCCTTCAAGGTAAACAAGTTTCGTTCTTTGTAGTTTTTTCGTTTGACGCTTATTTCGTGAGGTATTTGGCCCTGTCACGATCAATGGGCCACCCTGTATATCTCCCACTAGATCAGCACTGCACAAGCCACCTCATGAGGGTGGAGGGTACATTTTGTACCACTAACTAGTCCCCTCTTCCAGTTTCCATCCAGGAATGACGCGAGCGGAAAATGACTGTCGGCAAGTCTCGTATTAGCTCTAATTTCTCGAATTTAGCCGCGCGGGGTAGCCGCCTGGTCTAGGGCGCCTTGCCACAGTTCTCGCGGCTCCCTCCGTCGCATTTGGGCGCTAATGACCTTAGCAGTTTTGCGCCCTAAAACCACAAAAAAAAAATCCCTCCGTCGGAGGTTCGAGTCCTCCCTCGGGCATGTGTGTGTGTGTGTGTGTGTTGTCCATAGCGTAAGTTAGTTCAAGTAACATGAAGTGGTGTGTAAGCCTAGGGACCGATGACCTCAGCAGTTTGGTCCCATAGGAACTTACCACAAATTTCGAATCTTTTTCTCTCGCATTTTCTCGTTGCAGTCATTTCGCGAGACCTATGTCTAGGGAACACTGTTCCCGAAAAGTGTTCTCACTAAATTGCAACAGTAAACCTCTCCGTGATGCACAACGCCTCTCTTGTAGCGCCTGCCACTGGAATATCTCTGTAACGCTTTCGCGCTGACTAAACGATCCTGTGACGAAACGCGCCACTCTTCGTTGAATCTTCTCTACATCTTCTACCAGTCATACCTGATACGAATCTCAGATTGATACAATACTCAGGAATATGTCGAACAAGTGCCTTGTAAACCACTTGTTTAGTGGATGAACTACGTTTTCTTAAGGTTCTTCCTAAGAGTCTCGGTCTCGTACCTGATTTTCCTATTATTTTTTTATGTGGTCATTCCACTTAAGGTTGCTCTAGACAGATATTCCGAAATATTATATCTTGTTTACTGTTCCCAGCAATTTGTCATCAATAGTGTAGTTGTAGACTGGTGGATGTCTTTTCCTATATATGCGTAATATGGTTCAAATGGCTCTGAGCACTATGGGACTTAACTTTTGAGGTCATAAGTCCCCTAGAACTTAGAACTACTTAAACCTAACTAACCTAAGGACATCACACACATCCATGCCCGAGGCAGGATTGAACCTGCGACCGTAGCGGTCGCGCGGTTGCAGACTGTAGCGCCTTGAACCGCTCGGCCACCCCGGCCGGCTCCCGTGCGCAACAGCGAGTGTTCGAGTTGGCGAGAGTTTCGCCACCGTACGGTGGAGTTTAAGTGTATTTTGGTTATTTGAAGTCCAAGTGCACCACGGAATTTTCTGTCTTGTGGTCCTTAGTGTTCCGGTTACCTGCCCTGGCCGCTGACGGCTGCATAGTATGTCACATTTATTTACGCTCAGGGTTAACTGCCAGAACCTGCACCATTCATCAATCCTCTGCTTTTACCAGCTACTCAGGGAGGTAATACGACATTTTTCAATCCTCTGTAGGTTTTGTGCAAATCTTTACTCTCTGGCATTTCTACCTTCTTATATGCAACCGTGTCATCTGTGAACAGCGTTAAAGAGTTTCAACGTATTCGACAAGATCATTTATCTGCATTGTAAACAGTAACGGCCCCATCACACTTCCTTGGGATTCCCCTGAAATTACCCTTACATATGTCGATTTTGTTCTGTTAAGCGTGACTTGTTGGGGAATCTTCAATGACGTCTTGATATCAGTCGTACTTCTGGTGTTAGTGGCGACGAGAGGTTTGTAAATTCCATCCAGATTGCACTCAGCCCTGGATATGCACTGTCCAGTCACATTAATGTGACGACCGCCTGTGTTATATGTCAATGTGTAGGTGGCAGCGCCATCTGTGGAGGATGTATAAAGCATGTCTTACGGGTGGGGTGGACGCGGAAACAATGCAGTCTTTGTCTCAATGCGGCAACGGAGCGATTTACCTGAAGTCCAAAAGAGCGCGAGCGGCATCTTTCCAGTCAAAGGCTGAAGCGCTTTCGTAACGGCTAAGTTGTACCCTGTCCGTGGGCAGCCGTGGTTAAAGTATACCGTGCATGGCGAAATGGCGCTATCCAAAAAAGGCGTTGATGCAACTGTTGTGCACCACAGGCCATAGATGACAGGGATGAACGACGACTTGCGGAGATGTGTACTGGCGGATACACGAGCAAATAATGAAAAACTGATGTCCGAGATGAACCAAGGAGCCACCAACGGTGTCTCCTCAATGGCCGTTCAGCGAACGTTGATAGGTATGAGATTCCGCAGCAGGCGCGTGGTGCATGCACACATGCTGATCTTTGTTAATCGCCGATGAACGTCGCAATTTGCGCACCAATACGCAACTGGGCAACCACTGGGCGGCGACTGGTTGTCTTTTCAGATGAATCACGTTTTATGCTCCACTGGACTGAAGGCCGTTGGCTTGTACGGCATGAAAACTTCTGAAAGCAAACAGCATCGGAAGGGTCCAGGCAGGAGGAGGAAGCGTTTTGGTCTTGGGAATGTTGTCGTGGCTTCTATGGATGACCTCATCATTCTGCAAGACACATAGATCAACATAAGTATGCATACATCGTTTGAGACCACGTCTATCACTACATGCAGATTTTCTTTCCTCGGCACGATGGCACCTACCAGCAGGACAATGCAACGTGTAACACGGCTCGCAGTGTACGTGAGTTGTTCAAAGAGCACCAAGATGAGTTTACCGTAGTCTCCTGACCACCAGACTCTCCGGATTAAAACCCGATCGCGACTGTGGCCGCAAATTGATCGGGTATCATCGAGAAACGTAGCGTAGCTGACTGTGGCCCTGGTGTCGGTATGGCTCCACATTCCTGTCGGTACCTTCCAAAACCTCATTGTCTCTGTTCCTGCACGTCTCACAGTGGACCGCATCGCTAAAGGAGGTTATTCAGGCTTTTGACAGGTGGCACATTAATGTGACTGGACGGCGCACATTCTGTATAGTTCGCATCTTAGGTTCCGAGATGGAATCATGTGACTACAGGAAATAACTGCATGGCTGCTCTGTTGGAGGATATCTTCGTAATATATGGAAGATTAAACAAAAATCTGCGGAACAACAGTACGTTTCTGCCTACATATAAGAAGTGACATCAGAGATGGACGGATATTCAAGGTTTTGCAGATAGCGGTTGAAACGCGTATGTATTCATTACCAGCGATGGCGAGGCATGACAGAATCTCTGACCAGAGAGTTATTTATCGTTGCTAGACTGCGCTTGACCGCGCGAGACGACAGTAGTTGCATGTAGAGAGTCGGCAGGAGTAGTAGCGCGTTGCGAGTCGGCAAGAGTAGTAGCGTGTAGTGAGTCGGCAAGAACAGTAGCACGTAGCGAGTCGGCAGGAACAGTTGTTATATGTAGCGAGTCGGGAGAGGTAGTAGTCAGTCGACAGTAGTAGCGAGTGGACGATTGTACTGAGCGGGCGTCGGCATGCGTCGGCGGCGTGCTCTTCTCGCGACTCTGGTCACGGTTCGGGACGATGTATATTGTTATAGAAGGTAATGAAGCAGCATTGCGCAAATCTAATAATGTATGTTAACTGTAATTAATTTGTTCAAAAAAATGCCCCAATAATAATTTTTTAAAAAGCAACTCTTTAAAGAAAAACATTCATTTCAATTTAAAGAATATTTCCTATTCATTTCCTCCAAGAATCAAATATATACGCCAGCATTGCACGAAGCTGTGTGGATAGATAAGAATAGATATAGATGCAGTTTATTGACGTAAGAATTTTGTTTTTTTTATTCTGAATATAGGGCCGAAGGTCAGCGCTGCTGCCCTTATAAAAATTATCAGGTTTAATTATTTCTGTTGAAATGTTACATACGGTTCATGCTTCACTATTTGATTTAAATTATTGAGGGTTTAATATTCAATCTTCATTCCTTAACGATATTTTGTGGGGAGCTAACACTTGGCTCCATTTCCATTTTCTTGATTAACATTTAATATTTGGTGGGAGGTTACACTTGGCGACATCCGGCCAGGATCGTATTTCTTTGTGAATCTTCTGAGAAGTAGTCATATATCTGCTCTTATTTACTTAATATAATTAGCATTTGGCGCCACGCATTTTCTAATTTGTCAATTTTTCTTCCACAGATCATCGGGAATTTGTTGCTCTTTGTTGTATTTGTGTTTGTTGCTTTTTGCATTGTCTTTGTTTCATTTGTGAATAATTCTGATTTGTGTAAAAATGCCGCGAAAAACTGTTAATAGTACATCGCGAGGTATAGTGAGTGAAATAATCGACTTAAATAACTTGAACGATAGTACTTGCGACACGCAGTGCAATGATGACAATCCTTCGTTTACTGACAATCAGTGCGTACCGACCACTAATAATGATTTTGATCCTAGTGATGAAACGACGAATTCAATTGTGTCCTCTGTTAATTTAATGACAATTAATGACGCGGGGCGTTCTGTTGCAAAGAGCGCTGCCCAGCTTAACACACCCGGTTTGCAGGATTTACGTGACGAACGGACAGATATTTTTAATGAAAACGAACAGTGTAATCAGAATGCGTCGGATTTATTTATTTCCGAGGTAGTGACTAACAGTGCGCGTCCGAATGGGCAAACCTTTTTGTGAATCACACAATGACCAGATGGTCACACAAAACGTCACAATTGCAGGTACGCCATCAAACAGCACAGAGAATAGAGTAGGTAATATTGGCTTGGATCAAATTATGGCACTATTGCTACAACAATTAGATGAAAAATTCAAACAGCTTAATGAAAAACTAGATAACTATCACAAACAATTCATGAAAAAACAAGACGACCTTCACAAACAACTTGTTGAAGGGAACAAAAAACTTAGTGAACAGAACAAACAATTTAGAGAACAGAACAAACAATTTTTTGAAAATATTAAACAGCCGAACGAAAAACAAGACAACCTTAACGAACAGAACAAACAAGTTAGTGAACAGATTACAGCTGTTACCGTACAACGTCACGACACGGAAGAACAATCATGTGAAGAAAGTAAGGCTCATGCTAGGAACAGTAACGAAGAAATTATATTTGTTGTACAAGAATTAAGTAGTACACGTGTAGGCACAACAGAATCACTTAAAGATGAAATTAATGCAGTCACTGAACAATGTCCTAAAAACGCAGTACAGATACGCGACGAGTTTAATTTAAAGTCACCAGAAGTTTCACACACTCTGAATACGGAAGTCGATAATAAATGTGAACAACAGAACAACCAAATTGACTAACGTAATAAAGTGACAGAAATAAAAAATATTTCAGTTAATAACACGTCACAGAATACGCCACGTTGCGAGCATTTGTCACACTCACACAGCCAGTGTAACTTAAGCAATTTACAGAGACTACGCGACTTAAAATCCGAAAAAACTACGCGACTTAAAATCTGAAATGACACAGACAAACAGATTCTCACACAAACCAGAACGTGTTGTCAAATTCAGAGACGATAACGTAGATTACGAGCAATCTTTATCCGTAAGAAAATCTAAGGAATTTAATAATGACAGAGCACAGGTACACGCTTTGAACTGGATACGTCGATTTATTTTTGTACTTTCAGCGCCATTGCGAGTAATGCAGAAACTAGAAATGGGTTTAATACAACAACTTGCTTTTGGATTTTTACCGGCATTGCCTGTAACGCAAAAGCTAAAGTTTATTTGCAGCGCATAATGAACCTCAGGGGATTCATTACGCTTTAATGAATATGTGCCGTAGCGTGCACAGGGCACCGAGCCGTAGTAGTGCTGTTTCATCTTTAGTTTTCTGCACTGCTGCCTTTTCTTTTACTATCCTTTATATCTATATGAATAGCTCTTTAACTATCACTCTATTTAGGATTAAGAATGAGTAATGAAAACCCGATGTCACAAGCTATACCGATAGTGACATTTCTCTTTAGACACTCCCAAAATGATAACTATCGCCGTAATTTTAATAACAGATAAAATTGTAATCAACAGTATGTACAGCATTTTCAGCAATCGTCAAAATTATCAGCAGTCGCAAACACATTTTGGTAACAATAGACGTTTTTCACCGCAGCACGAAAGTCAGCCGGTTAGTATACCTAACCAACAATGTAACGTACAAGGTCAACCAAGCTTTAATGTTTCGCCGCGTGCACGTATAGTCTCAGCTCCAACAAATAGTAACGCACAGCAACAAGGAAATCAGTACGTACAGAAAACACACTGTTTCAATTTATATCGCAATGCACCGTATAGAAATGACTATCACGACAGACGTAAAAATAATGAGCACAATTTTCAGCGTACATTTAATAACAGTCGGTCTTACCAGCAGCAAGAAGATCAGCAACAACATATTATCATGAATGAACCAGACAGTAGGTATCATCCAGAGCGTAATACGTCAGGAAGACATAATAGAACAGTACAAATAGTGGAAATGCCACAGCATCCTCCTGAAAATAATAACACGTCAGATAGAATTTGACCAGATACAGTACAGGTTGCATATTCCAGTAACGCAAGCAATAATTTTGACAAACAGAATCTTGTTCACGAGAATGTTATTTGAAACATGCTTTGTTGAATGCACCAATTTTATCGCACCCAGATCTTACCAGAAATTTTTCTATTGCCACCGACAGTTCTAACACCGCTTTAGGCGTACATATTTTTCAGGAAATTGAAGAAGATGGTTGTACTGTGATTAAGAACATCGCATTTTCAAGTCGCATTCTGTCACCTGCTGAACGAAATTATTCCGTTACAGAACTGGAAACATTATGTGTTGTATGGGCTTTTTCGAGATTTCGGCATTTCTTTTATGGAAGACATACCACCGTTTACACAGACCACAGAGCGATACAGTTTTTACTTTCGGCTAAATTTACACACGACAGATTAAGCAGATGGAAACTTTACTTGCAGGAATTTAATTTCACAATTGTTCACATTCCCGGAACACAAAATGTTGTAGCAGACGAACTAACCCGTTCTCTCAGCAACAATCAGCAAGACATCGCAACCAACTTCTGCAAAGCAAATTTCAGCGTCATGTACATTCAACAAGTAGCATTTGAAAATTTCATTTCGTCGTCATTACAAGACATAGCACAAGAGCAGAGTAAAGACAACGTGTGGAAAGAAATTAAACACCTTTGGCAAGATAGGAATAATGTTACCATTAGAAACCATTACACTGTAAGCAATGACATTCTGTTTCGCCGCTCTCATCCTGACGGCAACAATTGGTTATTATGCATTCCTGACGAACTTGTTAACAAATTAATCTGGTATACTCATTTAAGTTACGCACATTACGGAGCCGGAAAATGTTTTCTTATACTGAGACAGAACTGTTATTTTACCAACATGGAAAAACGTATTCGACGAGTTTTAGCGTCATGTAAAATCTGCCAGAAAGCTAAATCAGATACGACTTCACATATTCCTCCATTACATCCCATTGTACCTGTTAAATTGAGACATATGGCCGCTGTAGACATTTTTGGTCCGATTCCCAGAACTAATAGAGGTCTTTGCTACATCTTTGTCGCTGTTGAACTCACTTCAAAATCTGTTACCTTCACTCGGTTACGCAAAGCTACTGCTAAAACTGTTTCGAAAGCATTTGTAAAACATTTTCTATTTCATGTAGGGCATGTGTTGAAAGTAATTTCCGACAATGGATCACAGTTTCGATCTGCTCTATGGACACGTATGTTACGAGCTAGAAACATTTCTCCGAACTATATATCCAGGTACCATGCTTCTTCGAACCCTTGTGAACGATTAATGAATGAAATTGGTAAACTGTGTAGAATATACTGCCATAAAAGACATATTGATTGGGATACACACATACTCTCATTCCAGGATGTAATTAATTCCATACCAAATGAATCCACTATGCTATCTCCGTCTGTTATACTGAAAAATGTTGAACCACCTAACAAAATTAAAGAATTAGTAACCTTTCCTACATATCGTCGGCTACGACACCATGAAATAATTGACATTGCGCTGAACAACATCAAACGTGCCGCAGAGCGCCGGAGAAGACAGCAAAATCAGGTTTGTACACGCCGTGACTTTCACATTGGACAGAAGATATTAGTACGTACACACTATTTATCCAACAGAGCAAAAGGTAGGTGCAGTAAATTTGAACTTCTATACGCAGGTCCATATCGGATTCGCAGCATTCCTCACCCCAATGTTGTACACGTTGAAACTTTGAGAACCAGAAAAACCAAAGGAAACCACCACATATCGAATATCAAACCTTTTATTGAATGAAGATACTTTATGATTTAACATGATGTAATGCCATTTGCTAATTTTTATGACCACTTATGCAATTATACTCACATGAATACTTACTGATGATTGTCGTATTTTTTCTTCGCAAGTGCCCGGCAAGGTAAGGTTAGCAGGTCGCTTTTCTTGTCGATACACATCAGACCGTGCATATTTTTCCAGATGAACTTACACATTTTTATGACCACTTATGCAATTATATTTATGTGACTACTTACTGATGATTGTCGTATTTTTTCTTGGCAAGTGCCCAGCAAGGTAAGGTTAGCAGGTCGTTTTTCTTGTCGTTACACATCAGACTGTGCACATTTTTTCAGATAAACTTACGTATCTTATGAATAATTATGCAATTTTATCTAGTGACATATTAATTTTATTAAATTCTCTCTCCATTAAAGTCTTTAATTCTCGCCTCTATTAACTACACAACACACAAGCTAAACACAAAGAAGGTCACATTTCTTGTCATAATTTTTTTTATGTATGTACGATTGTTTTCCTGTTTTGTTTGTATGCACTATGAAATAGTTAAGATATAGCAAACACAAGTTGACTTTGACATTTTGCCTTATGATATCTCAACATCGTGACTACTTTACATTTTTTTTTTGCTGCTACATTGTGATACACTGGGTACATTTTTGCCTCTTAACACTATGTATGTTTTTCACATATTACGTTTTCTGTCATGCTATGCTGTATGCACAATTATGTTACTATAAACCAGTTTTTATTTAGTGGGTATGTGATTTAAATGCAAGACATTAATCTTTGTTCATCATTTTCAGAAAGCAAGAACGTGTACAAATATATATATATATATATATATATATATATATATATATATATATATATATAAATTAAACAGATATGGGAATTTCACCTTCGGAATGAACAAAAGAAGATGCAATACCTTGTGAGGAAGAGTAATTGAATCAGAATTAACAAGCATTAACAAGAATATACTATACACATCGTAGAATAGCAGTCTTAACTAATTTTTTCTTTCAGAATGCGAGGCGATTGATGCTGGCTGTCAGACAGAACTACACATCTTAGTTTTAGTGAAATATGCTAGAAATAAGGAATAGTTGTATAATGAGTAATGAAGTGACTTTTTTGCAGATGATGATGAATGGTGATGAATAATGATGAAGAATATGATAATATGGATAATGAAGTTTTTCTTTGCAGATGGGGATATGGATAATGAAGTTTTTCTCTACAGGTGATGATAATAATGGAGTTATGATAATATGGATAATGAAGTTTTTTCTTTAGAGATGAGGATAATGTTGAAAGTTATGTATTTATGCTATGTAGTTATTTTAGTATTTGTTGCAGTTCGTTTTGACAGTATGTGTTATATTGCATAGTATGATGACTGAAGGTTTTGGAAAGGACAGCTAGGGAACACATTTTTTATACACATTTCACTACCTGTTAATTCGAAGTTCACTACTTTTCAGCTTAATATACGTTTCTTCTTTCAGTTTAATAATCCATTTTTGTATATTTTGCAGGAAAAATTATTTATGAAATTAATGTGCTATAAGCAGTTCTTCATTAAACCTATGTCATTTATGAATGTGATTACATATACTCTACTTGTTTCATAATCTTGGTACAGCTGACTCATGACGAATGATGTTACACATCTTTATTTGCAGCAACAACTCAAAAGCAAATTTTTTCATTCTCCAGTAATTACCCAACACAATGCATTGCTAGCAAAAAATAATAGTAATAATGCTTTGTAACTGGTCAATGAATGCCAATGATTACTATAATTAGATTAATTATGAACATTATTCTGTAATACTATGTCATTTATTAGCTCCTGTTTTCAATGATGACTTCTGATGGTTTGTAATTTGGCAATGAGTGCCAATATTCTCTGTAAAAACAATTCATGAACATTATTATGTAATACTATGTCATTTATTAGCTCCTGTTTTTTAATGACGACATCTGATGATTTGTAATTAGGCACTGAGTGCCAATATTCTCTGTAAAAACACTTCATGAACATTATTATGTAATACTATGTCATTTATTAGCTCCTGTTTTCAATGATGACTTCTTATGATTTGTAATTAGCCAATGAGTGCCAATATTTTCTGTAAAACGCCTCATGAATATCATTCTGTAATACTATGTCATTTATTACCTCCTGTTTTCAATGATGACTTTTGATGATTTATAATTAGGCAATGAGTGCCAATATTCTCTGTAAAAACAATTCATGAATATTATTATGTAATACTATGTCATTTATTAGCTCCTGTTTTCAATGATGACTTCTGATGGTTTATAATTAGGCAATGAGTGCCATTGTTCTCTGTAAAACGATTTATGTACATTATTCTGTAATACTATGTCATTTATTAGCTCCTGTTTTCAATTATGACTTCTGATGCTTTATAATTAGGCAATGAGTGCCAATGTTCTCTGTAAAATGACTCATGAACATTATTCTGCAATACTATGCCACTTATTAGCTCCTGTTTTCAATGATGACCTCTGATGGTTTATAATTAGGCAATGAGCGCCAATGTTCTCTGTAAAACGACTCATGAACATTATTCCGTAATACTACATACATGGTACAGAAATGTTCAATAACTGGGCAATGAGTGCCACCAACTATTAGTGTAATTCTCAATGAAGACTAGTATGTGACTTAATGTCCTTCACCTTCTGACCTAATTACCTGGAATTACTGCGATATCCGTTTGTCCTGTATATCCTCATGATCATGGAGCACTATATCTGGTTTTTGCACTAATTCTACGTTGGTGTACCTTACAAGAACGTGGTGTTGACACGACATGCTGTCCACCACCGTGAGTGATGGAGATGCTATTATGGTCCCACTGTTTGGTGTACCTAATGTACCACCAAAAAGATAACATGGAATATTACTACGACATTTCAGTGTCTTGGCTACGCTGATTAATACTTGCGAGTCGGCAAGAGTAGTAGCGTGTAGTGAGTCGGCAAGAACAGTAGCACGTAGCGAGTCGGCAGGAACAGTTGTTATATGTAGCGAGTCGGGAGAAGTAGTAGTCAGTCGACAGTAGTAGCGAGTGGACGATTGTACTGAGCGGGCGTCGGCATGCGTCGGCGGCGTGCTCTTCTCGCGACTCTGGTCACGGTTCGGGACGATGTATATTGTTATAGAAGGTAATGAAGCAGCATTGCGCAAATCTAATAATGTATGTTAATTGTAATTAATTTGTTCAAAAAAATGCCCCAATAATAATTTTTTATAAAGTAACTCTTTAAAGAAAAACATTCATTTCAATTTAAAGAATATTTCCTATTCATTTCCTCCAAGAATCAAATATATACGCCAGCATTGCACGAAGCTGTGTGGATAGATAAGAGCAGATATAGATGCAGTTTATTGAGGTGAGAATTTTTTTTTTATTCTGAATACATGGCCGAAGGTCAGCGCTGCTGCCCTTATAAAAATTATCAGGTTTAATTATTTCTGTTGAAATGTTACATACGGTTCATGCTTCACTATTTGATTTAAATTATTGAGGGTTTAATATTCAATCTTCATTCCTTAACGATATTTTGTGGGGAGCTAACACTTGGCTCCATTTCCATTTTCTTGATTAACATTTAATATTTGCTGGGAGGTTACACAGTGCCCACCCTCCGCCCGATTCTCTGTCCTGTCACACTGCATATGGTTAAATCTTCTAAAACTATAAACCGAAGAAGCAACGAACAGAGATCATCAACTTGTCTATTAGACAATACTGCTGTCCACAAGGTCAGTTAGACTTGTTACATACGAGTAAGTTTGGATCCACTCATAACAGGTGAAATACGATGCCTGGCGATAAAGCGAGGCACCCAGAATACATGTTCGGATGTCAGTGTAATTTCGTACACTTAAACATCTTCGGCATCTGTGTGAATGATTAGAGTTGCAATTCTCTTCGACTAGTAGAACGGCCACCAGAGAGCATTAGTGTTGTTCGTGTTTAATGTTCTTACCAGACCTGATAGGTTAAATAAGGTGCGTTAACAGCGTCTGATGCTGAGTGTTCACTAACAAGGCCAAAGGGATATCGCGCACTATTATAAGACAGCGTTATCAGCACCTGACACAGTTTGAAAGCGAAATTATTTGGATCTAAATTTTGGTCAGTAATCTCCTGAGATGTGGGGCATTCGAGTATGACAGTGGCCTGATGTTGGACTGCACGTCTACGTGTGGGCAGGCTCAGTCGTCGTCAAGTTTTCGGTCGACCACGTTTGACCATCACAAGGGATGTGCTACACCAAGCATATCGTAACATCTTCATACCTGTGACTGGAATCTGATAGCTAGCAATGAAGTCCCTGCATCCTTCTGGGGTACCCCGCATCATTGGTTGGGGACAACACAGTCGGACTAGAGAATTACAGTCACATCGTGTAGGCTGCCGTTAACACCACAAGGCAAACTGCTGAGTGTAGAGTGGTACCGCGACCGGGAAACATCGACTGCTGATGAGTGGCATCTGACTGCGTTCAGCGATGAATCGCAGTTTTGCATTGCCTCGGGTGACTATTGTCAGCGATTACGGCGGCGTCTTCCATTCTTTTGGAGAGGCGCAACTGAGTTACTCCTGGCGTCGTGATGTGGGGAGTCATCGAGTACGACTTCAGGTCACTGCTGTTAGTGTTTTAAGGAACTCTGACTGCACAGTGCTAAATCATAGACAACCTGCATCCTCATGTGTTACCTCTCATGGACCGTTCGTGGAGGCCGATGCCTCGATGAACAATCTGACAGATCCCCAGATCTGTTGCCGAAGGAGCGTGTGTGTGGCAAGCTTGGACGTCAACTCCATTAGACTGCCAGAATCCTGTGTACTAAGGACCAGTTACGACAGTTGTGGGTCAGCTTAGCTCAGGAGGTGAAACAATGGCTTCATGTAACGTCTCAAGGCACGTATCCAGGCCAGAGGGGTGCAACATCCTACCGATAGATGGGCTCATACTATCAACTTCTTTGTAAATCTAACTCTATTTTATAATCACTGAAACAACAAACACCTCATATCAACTCAGCCCATGAAGTTTAATTTTGTTTCCTCGTCTTTTTCTTGGCGCTTCACCTTTTTTTCAGGCTGTCTACAAAGATAGAGTTGTTGGGCAGTACATACCTCAAGGAAGCGAAACTTCTCGTCTCTTGGTTGAGAAGGAATAGTCTCGCCTTTTCGTCCCAAGAAGTGCGTGCCTTACATCCTGGGATCTGAATGACCCTCAGTTTTTCTGCTTCCCCAGCCTATCCCTCATCCCTCGCTAGAGAAAGAATGGAAAATTCCGAAAGCTGGAATAATGACTATGTTTATCGACTGCAGTGACAATTGAAGGTACTCGCCAGCAAACTTGTTCCACAAAGTTATAGTTTTCTCAAGCAAATTTCCCATTCGATAGAGCTAATTATAGGTAAAGAACGATACCATAGAGCCACCAGCGACTGTTGTAATGTATGTTTATCTCCAGAGAACTAGTTTGGTCAAGCAAACACCTTCAAGTCACTGATTAAGACCACATCAAGAATACGAAAATTCCTTGGCATCAGAAGCATTTTCGTTTTCAGATTCAGCACCTATAAGTTTCACACACATTTTTCATCTGCCAACAAGTGAAATGTTGACAGACTGTCACACTACTAAGCGTAGTATCTCGTCAGCTCGTAACAGGAATTAAATTGTCATTAATCATAGACAACAATAATCACAGACCACAACTAGGATAGGCTGTAATAAAATCAAAACATTTTAAAGTCCACTTCAGATGCTGGTTGACCTCTTATATTGCCAGCACCTTAATATACTTGGTTATTATCATAGAAATAGCAGCAAAAAGTGGCAGCAATCCTGCTGAAGGATTTTAATGCATAAATAGTCGTATGGTATTGCAGGTTGGGCGACCCCGGAGGTAACTCAGCTGCCTAATCGCGAAGTGCTTTGTGTCGTATCTGGTTTGTGTTGTATGGCGACGAGAGAAGAGGGAAGGTGAAATCAAATGCATTCCCATAGTCCCACTCCTCTCGTATAACACGAACGGGGACCGCAGACCTTGACGTTCTCACCCAAACCACAGATCATACCTCTGCTCTTCTTCTTCCGTATCTTAAGTGCTGAAAAATTCGTTAACTATGTTTTCATTATTGACTTCCAAAAATTCGTTGAAGGACTGACTCGTCAGTTTCATAGGTACGAAAAGTGAGTCGCTACGCTTTCAGCTACCTAGTTTCAACTACTTTTCAAGGTCTTGTAACTATCTACATACCATACATGTGCAAAAACTTTATTCTTGCATATACGTCTAAAAACATGAAACATCTCATTGTTAATTTTTATTTGATGTAGTTTTAATAATTTTAGCTCACAATTTAAATGTACATATGTATTGCCATTTCCTTGTCCAGCCAGTAATGTGACAAATACAAATTAGGAATATTCTCAAATTCTAGTACATATCTAATTTTCTTCCTGTAAAATATCTGTTTTATGGCTTTAACAATTAGATCTGTTCCTGCCCACAGTTATTCTCGGCGG
Source organism: Schistocerca cancellata (assembly GCF_023864275.1). NCBI lineage: Eukaryota > Metazoa > Arthropoda > Insecta > Orthoptera > Acrididae > Schistocerca > Schistocerca cancellata. Next base: position 277,817,030 of record NC_064634.1, on the reverse strand, counting down.
CAGCATTCAGGGATTTTAACTTTGTCTGATATCTTCTGCATAACACTCTTGTTGAAAACTTCCACATCTTTCTGGATGTACGTTGCCAACTATTCTCCTCCACACTCTTGCAGAATTTTTTTAAAGAATTACAATTGTTGCAAATGAGTGTCCATTAAATATTGCTATCCATCGGTTTTAAACTCTGCAAATGGCTGTTCTGTTTCTGTGTGCTCAATATCCTGGAAGCCAGAGTCAGAGTATAAACATTCCTTTTAAGCAGATCCAAATGGGATGCCACATTAGGATCTCCGGGCGGGGACTACTCAAGAGGACGTCGTTATCAGGAGAAAGAAAACTGGCGTTCTACGGATCGGAGTGTGGAATGTCAGATCCCTTAATCGGGCAGGTAGGTTGGAAAATTTAAAAAGGGAAATGGATAGGTTAAGGTTAGATATAATGCGAATTAGTGAAGTTCGGTGGCAGGAGGAACAAGACTTTTGGTCAGGTGAATACAGGGTTATAAATATAAAATCAAATAGGGCCAATGCAGGTGTAGGTTTAATAATGAATAAAAAAAATAGGAGTGCGGGTAAGCTACTACCAACAGCATACTGTACGCATTATGAAAATTTTTCTTGTGTCTTTTAATGTTTTAAACATTCTTGATCCGACTGGCTTCTGCCAGTGGTCCGACACGTATACTGTAAATGTAGATATTTTATATTCCCCAATCGTAGCCAGATTTCGCCACACACTGAGTTTAAAGCAATATGTAAGCCTTCCTTGCCCATCTGTAATAGCTCCTCCTTTTTCAATTACAGCTTATATTTGTCCTTTATGGTAGTTATCTTCCCTATTTGCTCCAGTTTTCGTTTTTGCCTTCGATGTCTTCCATTTTCAGTTCTATTTTTCTTACACACAACACATGAACTGCACTTGAAGGAGTAGTTCCTTTGTTGGGAAATGGCTACTTCTGTGCAATACATTTACTCTTTTCCTTAGAACTTGTGGGGTAAGATTCTTTGTGCGAACCAGTTCTACTTTGGTGATATCCTTATTTAGTGGTATTGTGGAGAACAATGTCCTGGCCTGCGAGAAATATATTTCTCCTCTTGAATACAGCACTTCTCGGTAAGACATATGTTGACCTTGTTGCAGTCAGTGTTAAGAATCTCCACGTAGTTTACAGGTAGATAATTAAAACTGCATCCAAACAGAACATAATTTATAAGCTTTTTATGGACTAGAGTGTCAAGGAGTTTCATTTGTAGACAAATCAGTTTTCGAGTAGACAAACTACAGCACTTTGTTGAGCACCATACAGCAGCTGTTCTGCAGGTTATCCGTTAGATGACACCACATGGGCACATTGTAAATACTGTTTAATAGAGTTTAACACACGTAAACACTCTTGCGCATGGTCAAACACACGATTCATTCTGTAGTTGTATATTGTAACCTCCAGCCTGCTAATACTATGTTCTTTAGCCTAGGAGCATTTAAACATTTCACATCGTCACATGTCTGGACACCTACAAAAGCTGTAACATGGTTACCGATAATTTTGTTCACGCCTGTGTTTATGATATGACGTATACATTTGATGTATATCTTTAATCTACAATTAGATGTCATCCGCGGTTCACACCAATTGTCTTACCGTTGTCCACAACCACACTGCTGTTTCCCTGGCAATCTCGTTGCATGCAGAAGTCGTGGATTGATATTAGGTGGTCGCACGTTTCCATTTTATTAAAAGTTTCTGCAAAATCTTGCGATATGTCTAAATGAAAAAGGCAATAGTCGCCTACACAAAGCTGTTGCAATATTCCAAGCAAGTCTATCACTGGAACATCCAATTTAAGTTGGCTAATTATATGGTATAGCCAAAGGCTGTTTATTTTTGATTGAAATGTTTTTAATGGTTCCCTGTCGATTTTTTACAGAATTCTTCTTGCTGTCACGCGGTTGTTCTCATGTAGGATAAAAGGCAGCTTTGCCTTGACCCATTGTCTCACGGTGACGAACTTGATTAACTTACTATGTAGATATTAGTTAAATGACCCAATCCTTCTTTAACTTTACAAACCACCCCACATACCGCTCCTGACAGTCTATTTCATCACAGATTTTATTTAACATAATGTTATCCCAAAACAGGTCTGTAATGGGTGTAAGTGTATTTCAATTCTTCTTGCTAAGGAGATGCCATTTTCGGTGTAACAAGACTGTCCAGGTTCGTGTACGAAAAATGGGAACGTAAAAGATTGAAGTCAAAAAACTAAAAATGAAGTATTTGGTGAAGGCAATTGCGACAAAAGACGAATATAAACTGCAGTTGTAAAAAGAAGGAGCTATTGCAGTTGTGCAAGAAAGGTTTACGTATTACCTTGAGAGGTCAGTTCGTGCACAAAATCCTGCACCGTCAACACGTTCGCAATTATGGACGGCTATAAGGTCAGAAAATGGTGTAACGGGAGTAGAGTAGAACTCGTTATGAATAGGAATGTGGGGCAGAGAGTGAGTTACTGCGAACTGTTCAGTGACATGTTCGTTCCTATCAGAATCGACAGCAAACCAACACCGACGACGATAGTTCATGTATACATGCCGACGTCACAAGTTGAAGATGAAGACATAGAGAAAGTATATGAGGATACTGAACGTAAAGGGAGATAAAAATCTAACGATCAGGGGGCTTGGAATGCGGTTTCAGGACAAGAAACAGAAGAAAGGTTGCGGGAGAATATGGCTTGGTAATAACAATGTCGAAGGAGAAAAACTTATTGAGTTCTGCAATAAATTTCAGCTGGTAATATCAAATACTATGTTCAAGAATCACAAGAGTAAGAGGTACGCTTGGAAAAGGACGGGGGACATCTCAAGATTTCAGTAGAATTACATCATGCTCAGGCACAGATTTCGAAATCAGATACTGGATTATAAGGTGTACCCAGGAACAGATATAGAAACCGGTCACAATTTAGTAGTGATGAAGAATAAGCTGGTTTAAGAGACTAGTCGGGAACAATCAATACGCGAAGAAGTGAACTACGGAAAGGAATGAAGGGCTACGATTGAAGTTCTCTGAGGCTATAGATACTGCAATATTGAATAGCACAGTGGGCAATTCCCTTGAAGAGGAATGGACATTGCTGAAAAAGGCAATAACATAAGTTGAAAAGGTAAACATAAGTATAAAGAACTAATTTTCAGTAGCTGCAGGGGCAACAGTTTGGATGATTGACTGATCTGGACTCGCAACACTAACCAAAACGGCCTTGCTGTGCTGGTACTGCGAACGGCTGAAAGCAAGGGGAAACTACAGCCGTAATTTTTCCCGAGGGCATGCAGCTTTATTGTATGGTTAAATGATGACGGCGTCCTCTTGGGTAAAATATTCCGGAGGTAAAATAGTCCCCCATTCGGATCTCCGGGCGGGGACTACACAAGAGGACGTCGTTATCAGGAGAGAGAAAACTGGCGTTCTACGGATCGGAGCGTGGAATGTCAGATCCCTTAATCGGGCAGGTAGGTTGGAAAATTTAAAAAGGGAAATGGATAGGTTAAGGTTAGATATAGTGCGAATTAGTGAAGTTCAGTGGCAGGAGGAACAAGACTTTTGGTCAGGTGAATACAGGGTAATAAATACAAAATCAAATAGGGGTAATGCAGGTGTAGGTTTAATAATGAATAAAAAAATAGGAGTGCGGGTAAGCTACTACCAACAGCATAGTGTACGCATTATTGTGGCCAAGATAAACACGAAGCCCATACCTACTACAGTAGTACAAGTTTATATGCCAACTAGCTTTGCAGATGATGAAGAAATTGATTAAATCTATGATGAGATAAAAGAAATTATTCAGGTAGTGAAGGGAGACGAAAATTTAATAAACATGGGTGACTGGAATTCGAGAGCAGGAAAAGGGAGAGAAAGAAGCATAGTGGGTGAATATGGATTGGGGGAGAGAAATGAAAGAGGAAGCCGTCTGGTAGAATTTTCCACAGAGCATAACTTAATCATAGCTAACACTTGGTTCAAGGATCATAAAAGAAGGTTGTATACATGGAAGAATCCTGGAGATACTAGAAGGTATCAGATAGATTATATAATGGTAAGACAGAGATTTATGAACCAGGTTTTAAATTGTAAGACATTTCCAGGGGCAGATGTGGACTCTGACCACAATCTATTGGTTATGAACTGTAGATTAAAACAGAAGAAACTGCAAAAAGGTGGGAATTTAAGGAGATGGGACCTGGATAAACTGAAAGAAGCAGAGGTTGTTCAGAGTTTCGGCAGAGCATAAGGGAACAATTGACAGGAATGGGGGAAAGAAATACAGTAGAAGAAGAATGGATAGCTCTGAGGGATGTAGTAGTGAAGGCAGCAGAGGATCAAGTAGGTAAAAAGACGAGGGCTAGTAGAAATCCTAGGGTAACAGAACAAATATTGAATTTAATTGATGAAAGGAGAAAATATAAAAACGCAGTAAATGAAGCAGCCAAAAAGGAATACAAACGTCTCAAAAATGAGATCGACAGGAAGTGCAAAATGGCTAAGCAGGGATGGCTAGAGGACAAATGTAAGGATGTCGAGGCTTATCTCACTAGGGGTACGATAGATACTGCCTACAGGAAGATTAAAGAGACCTTTGGAGAAAAGAGAGCCATTGTATGAATATCAAGAGCTCAGATGGAAACCCAGTTCTATGCAAAGAAGCGAAAGCAGAAAGGTGGAAGGAGTATATATAGGGTCTATACAAGGGCGATGCACTTGAGGACAATATTATGGAAATGGAAGAGGATGTAGATGAAGATGAAATGGGAGACACGATACTGCGTGAAGAGTTTGACAGAGCACTGAAAGACCTGAGTCGAAACAAGCCCCCCGGAGTAGACAACATTCCATTGGAACTACTGACGGCCTTGGGAGAGCCAGTCCTGACAAAACTCTACCATCTGGTGAGCAAGATGTATGAAACAGGCGAAATACCCTCAGACTTCAAGAAGAATATAATAATTCAAATCCCAAAGAAAGCAGGTGTGGACAGATGTGAAAATTACCGAACAATCAGTTTAATAAGCCACAGCTGCAAAATACTAACACGAATTCTTTACAGACGAATGGAAAAACTAGTAGAAGCCGACCTCGGGGAAGATCAGTTTGGATTCCGTAGAAATGTTGGAACACGTGAGGCAATACTGACCTTACGACTTATCTTAGAAGAAAGATTAAGAAAAGGCAAACCTACGTTTCTAGCATTTGTAGACTTAGAGAAAGCTTTTGACAATGTTAATTGGAATACTCTCTTTCAAATTCTGAAGGTGGCAGAGGTAAAATATATGGAGCGAAAGGCTATTTACAGTTTGTACAGAAACCAGATGGCAGTTATAAGAGTCGAGGGGCATGAAAGGGAAGCAGTGGTTGGGAAGCGAGTGAGACAGGGTTGTAGCCTCTCCCCGATGTTATTCAATCTGTATATTGAGCAAGCAGTAAAGGAAACAAAACAAAAAATCGGAGTAGGTATTAAAGTCCATGGAGAAGAAATAAAAACGTTGAGGTTCGCCGATCACATTGTAATTCTGTCAGAGACAGCAAAGGCCTTGGAAGAGCAGTTGAACGGAATGGACAGTGTCTTGAAAGGAGGATATAAGATGTACATCAACAAAAGCAAAACGAGGATAATGGAATGTAGTCGAATTAAGTCGGGTGATGTTGAGGGTATTAGATTAGGAAATGAGACAGTTAAAGTAGTAAAGGAGTTTTGCTATTTGGGGAGCAAAATAACTGATGATGGTCGAAGTAGAGAGGATATAAAATGTAGACTGGCAATGGCAAGGAAAGCGTTTCTGAGGAAGAGAAATTTGTTAACATCGAGTATAGATTTAAGTGTCAGGAAGTCGTTTCTGAAAGTATTTGTATGGAGTGTAGCCATGTATGGAAGTGGAACATGGACGATAAATAGTTTGGACAAGAAGAGAATAGAAGCTTTCGAAATGTGGTGCTACAGAAGAATGCTGAAGATTAGATGGGTAGATCACATAACTAATAAGGAGGTATTGAACAGAACTGCGGAGAAGAGGATTTTGTGACACAACTTGACAAGAAGAAGGGACCCGTCTGTAGGACATGTTCTGAGGCATCAAGGGATCACGAATTTAGCATTAGAGGGCAGCGTGGAGGGTAAAAATCGTAGAGGGAGACCAAGAGATGAATACACTAAGCAGATTCAGAAGGATGTAGGTTCCAGTAAGTACTGGGAGATGAAGAAACTTGCACAGGATAGAGTAGCATGGAGAGCTGCATCAAACCATTCTCAGGACTGAAGACAACAACAACAACAACAACAACAACAATTGTGAAGAAGCCATGGGTAACAGAAAAAATACTTCAGTTGATCGTTAAAGAAGGAAGTGCAAAAATGTTTAGGGAAATTCACGAATACAGAAATACAAGTCTCAGAGAAACGAAACAAACAGGAAGTGCAAGGAACTAAGACGAAACGGCTACGTGAATAATGCGGAGAAATACACTCCTGGAAATGGAAAAAAGAACACATTGACACCGATGTGTCAGACCCACCATACTTGCTCCGGACACTGCGAGAGGGCTGTACAAGCAATGATCACACGCACGGCACAGCGGACACACCAGGAACCGCGGTGTTGGCCGTCGAATGGCGCTAGCTGCGCAGCATTTGTGCACCGCCGCCGTCAGTGTCAGCCAGTTTGCCGTGGCATACGGAGCTCCATCGCAGTCTTTAACACTGGTAGCATGCCGCGACAGCGTGGACGTGAACCGTATGTGCAGTTGACGGACTTTGAGCGAGGGCGTATAGTGGGCATGCGGGAGGCCGGGTGGACGTACCGCCGAATTGCTCAACACGTGGGGCGTGAGGTCTCCACAGTACATCGATGTTGTCGCCAGTGGTCGGCGGGAGGTGCACGTGCCCGTCGACCTGGGACCGGACCGCAGCGACGCACGGATGCACGCCAAGACCGTAGGATCCTACGCAGTGCCGTAGGGGACCGCACCGCCACTTCCCAGCAAATTAGGGACACTGTTGCTCCTGGGGTATCGGCGAGGACCATTCGCAACCGTCTCCATGAAGCTGGGCTACGGTCCCGCACACCGTTAGGCCGTCTTCCGCTCACGCCCCAACATCGTGCAGCCCGCCTCCAGTGGTGTCGCGACAGGCATGAATGGAGGGACGAATGGAGACGTGTCGTCTTCAGCGATGAGAGTCGCTTCCGCCTTGGTGCCAATGATGGTCGTATGCGTGTTTGGCGCCGTGCAGGTGAGCGCCACAATCAGGACTGCATACGACCGAGGCGCACAGGGCCAACACCCGGGATCATGGTGTGGGGAGCGATCTCCTACACTGGCCGTACACCACTGGTGATCGTCGAGGGGACACTGAATAGTGCACGGTACATCCAAACCGTCATCGAACCCATCGTTCTACCATTCCTAGACCGGCAAGGGAACTTGCTGTTCCAACAGGACAATGCACGTCCGCATGTATCCTGTGCCACCCAACGTGCTGAGGCGCCAGGTGGAAATGGCATGGCAAGCCGTTCCACAGGACTACATCCAGCATCTCTACGATCGTCTCCATGGGAGAATAGCAGCCTGCATTGCTGCGAAAGGTGGATATACACTGTACTAGTGCCGACATTGTGCATGCTCTGTTGCCTGTGTCTATGTGCCTGTGGTTCTGTCAGTGTGATCATGTGATGTATCTGACCCCAGGAATGTGTCAATAAAGTTTCCCCTTCCTGGGACAATGAATTCACGGTGTTCTTATTTCAATTTCCAGGAGTGTAGAAAAAGAAATCTTTGTCGTAAGAACTGACTCAGCTTATAGAAAAGTCAAAACGACCTTCGGTCAAACTAAAAGCAGTAGTGGTAACATTAACAGTGCAATGGGAATTCCATTATTAAATGCAAAGAATGAAGCAGATAGGTGGAAAGAGTGCACTGATGGCCTTGATGAGGGGGTAGACCTGTCTGATATGATAGAAGAAGAAACAGGAGTCGATATAGAAGAGATAGGGGATCCAGTATTAGAATCATAATTTAAAAGAGCATTAAAAGACTTAAGATCAAATGAGGCAGAAGGGATAGACAATTTGCCATCAGAATTTCTAAAGTCATTGCCAGATGTGGCGAGGAAACGTGTATTCACGTTGGTGCGTAGAATGTATGAGTATGATAGTATACCACCTGCTTTCGTAAAAATATCAGCTACACAATTCCGAAGATTGTAAGAGCCGACAAGTCCGAGAATTATCGCACAATCACCTTAACGGCTCATGAATCAAAGTTGCTGACAAGACTAATATATAGAAGAATCGAAAAGAAAATTGAGGATGTGTTAAATGAGAATCAGTTTGGCTTTAGGAAAGGTAAAGGCGCCGGAGATGCAGTTCTGACGCTGAGGTTGATAATGAAAGCAAAACAACAGAAAAATCAAGACAAGTTTAAAGGATTTATTAACCTGGAAAAACGTTCGACAGTGTCAAATGGTGCAAGATGTTCGAATTTCTAATGAAAATTGGGGTAAGCAATAGGGAGAGAGGGGTAATATACAGCAAGTAAAAGAGGCAAGAGGGAGTAATACGAGTGGAAGACCAAGAACGAAGAGCTCGTATTAAAGAGGGTTGTAGTGCTACAACGATGAAAATTAATATTACGACGATGTCAAACCTTATTTTCATGATTTAAAGAAGTATTCATGATATTAAAAACGTAATTATAATTTTATTATTTTCATTTTTGTGCTCTGTGTATCAAAGACTTTCTAGTGCACGGAATAAATTAGCATTGTTTGTACTACGAAACTATATATGATTGTTAAGGGTTAAGCATGTAATAATTCGATGTAAGACATTTTGTTGAGTCTGAATTTTGTTCTCGTACTAGTCGGTAGAGAAGGAAATGTTCCTTAATCGATGTGAAGGTATAAAGGCTGTAAAAAGGAGAGAGAGAGAGAAGGTAGATACAAGTTATTCAAAACAAGTATCTCTAAAGTGTAACGTCTTGTGATTTCCTATAACTAAAAATTGCAAGGTCTAATCTGAGCCTGTCCTGAATAATAGCGAAGAACATTTATGTTATCATATATTTTCTTCGTTTGATCACGGTTGTGATTCGCATGTTTCTTTTTGTTACGTGACGTGTTATGAATATTTTCATTATACGCGTAAAAGTGCACACAGCTTTAATCGAACCTGCGTCTTTCGGAAACGATAACTTTTAATCAGTACAATTACGCGAATACCGTCTAAATCGCAACCGTGATCGCAAAAGTGTTTCCTGGACCAAATAATTCTTATAAAATGTGTATTCTCCAAAGCGAGAAGCATTGCACCGTCGTTGACTCACAACAATCGAAAGAGTAAAAACAGTGCTTAAATAAAATTGCCACCTTTTAATAATTATTATTATCCCATTAAATAAATAAGTAGCAATTCAGTGGCTATCCAATTAATAAACAGAGTGGGCAATTCAGGGTGTAAAACAGGGATGTAGTCTTTCGTCCTTACTGTTCAGTCTATACGTCGAAGAAGCAATGAAGGAAATAAAGTGAAGGTTCAAGAGAAGAATTAACATTCAAAGTGAAAGGATATCAAAGATAAGATTCGCGGATGGCATTGCTATCTTCAGTGAAAGTGAAGAAGAATTACAGGATCTGCTGGATGGAATGAACAGTCTAATGAGTACAGAAACGACGAAAGTAATGAGAAGTAGCAGAAATGAAAACAGCGAGAAACTTAACATCAGGATTAATGGACACGAAGTATATGAAGTTATGGAATTCTGCTACCTAGGCAGCAAAATAACCTATGACGGTCGGGGCAAGGAAGATATAAAAAGGACACTATCACTCGCAGAAAGGGCATTCCTGGCCGAGAGAAGTCTATTAGTATCCAACATAGGCCTTAATTTGAGTAAGAAAATTCTGAGAATGTGCGTTTGGAGGACAATATTGTGTGGTAGTGAAATATGGACTGAGGGCAAACCGAAACAAAAGAGAAGCGAAGCGTTTGAGATGTGGTGGTACAGACGAATGTTGAAAATTAGGCGGACTGATAAGGTAAGGAATGAGGAGGTTCTGCACAGAATCGGAGAGGAATATATGGAAAACACTGAGAAGAAGGAACAGGATGATAGACTTCTGTGAAGACATGAGGGAATGACTTCCATGGTATTAGAGGGAGCTGCAAAGGGCAAAAACTGTAGAGGAAGACAGAGATTGGAATACATCCAGCAAATAATTTAGAACTTAGGTTGCAAGTGCTACTCTGAAATGGAGAGGTTGACGCAGGAGAGGATTTCGTGGCGGGCCGCATCAAACCAGTCAGGAGAATGATGGCTCAGAAGAAAAAGGGCTCAGTATTTCTGCAGAGGACTTCCAATGACAAGTTGAATCCAAGTCATGTCGAGTTCCTGCTTTAGCCGGGTAAAAGGAGGTCGACACTACTTTAGGATGTATCCCATGGGCTTTGTCACCTCTGCGTAAAGCTTTCATAGGCCCAGTAATAGTGACATCCTTTTTACGCATTATATTTAGGTTCTTCTTTAACACAACGTACAACGTAAGAGTCAGTCATCATATCGTAATTCCGTATCGTCTGCGTTCCTGCTGTCTCTCCCACCCTTCTCCGCCCTACCTATAAACTCTCTCTCTGTGCGAGTGTGTGTGTGTGTGTGTGTGTGTGTGTGTGTGTGTGTGCGCGTACTTGCGTGTGTGACTTTCTTTGCACGGCGTGTTTGTAAACACATAGAGCAAACTATTGCAGACTTGTTTGCTCTTCACATACCGCGATATAACAGCCGTAAAGGGCGTGAGAAACAAGTAGAGACAAAAAGTGGAGTTCTGCACATGAACGATTCTGCGATCCCGGTTATTAAATAACGCTCTTTCAGTGGCGTACAAACAGAATTTCGTTTGCCAATTACAGAAGTCCAATAGAAGCGTCAAATCGAGCTGTTTTTTAACTTTTTAAAAACGGTGGCGAGTGTTAGCAGAAAATGCTCATAATTTCTGGAAACGGTGTTTTCCACTTTGCGAGCTAAAACATGTTCGTGCCCCTTTGTAGGAAGCCAACATCAATAAATGAATCTGTCATTATATTTAAATATCGGAGCTGTTTACTTTTGCTCTCTAGCAATCATAATATTGAGAGTAAGCTATTCTTTATTGCTCCAGATATATCCATGACTTTTCACCACTGCGTTACGTATTATTAGCCTGACAGTTACCACCGTATTATCGACACTAATTTCTTTTCATAACGTCGCCCTAGTATTACACAATACTGTATGTTTCTCCTATTTACATACCTATTCTAAACACGTCTGCTATGCTAATCTTCTCATATTTTGGGCCACCGTCATGTAATAATATTTGAATAACATTTTCACCATTTGACTGTACAAACTTCTTTATTTAACATTACTATCGGTATTTCCACCTTAAGTCAGTATGAAGTACAACAATGTTGGTTACAAGTAGACTCTGTAAATTGAAGTCATCGTCAACACCTGTTGAACTGTGTGTCCCAACATGTAGGTAACTACAAAATCACACAAATATATGGTAGACAGATAGTAAGCATGTCCTCCAACCACAGAACACTTGAGGAACAGAATGAACATCGATGTAGTCGTTACATGTGCAATGAACATGGACTGAAAATATAGCATTTAAGTTGCTCGTTCTCTGGTGGTCAGAGATGAACAGTCTGCTGTTCATCTTTTACCACCCGCCAACCAACGGTTTCCACAGTATATTTTCAGGCTAAGTTCACTGCACATGTAACGACAGTATTGATGTACCTTTTGTGACTCACTTGTTCTGTGGATGGAGAACGTGTTTGCTACCTATCTCCCATATATTTTTGTGATTTTATACTTGTCTACACGCTGGGACAAATAGTACAGTCAACAGATGTTGACGATGATCTCACTTAACAAAGTCTAATCATACCCAACATTGTTGTACATGATAGTAGCTTAAGGCCGACATCATAATAGTAATTTAAAATAAAGAAGTTTGTACAGTCAAACAGCGAAAATATCATTGAAATATGAGTGCAATGATCTTGTCATCAGTGAGAGATGGAACATCAATATCCCTCTCCCCTACTTCAATTCACAAGCTCCTAGTACTCATTCGATAAAACCTCTGTCTCCTCAGAGGGTAGAGTCTTGCTGTCACAAGGCACGATGAAAGGGAAATGTTGGAGGAAGAAGACCTCAAAGTACATTGATACAACTGTACAGCATGGTAGGTTCTCACCAGAGCTGTGCTGAAGATTGCAACTGTCTGGAAGGTTAATGGGATCAGGTTACCCCGAACACGACTTGCCGTAATAGCAGCCCTTTCTGTGGTGGTTGGTGCACTTACTGGGACAAGGCAGCAGCTCATCGAGGAGTTAAAATTCGCTGCGACTGTGGTGGTATCTGCAGGTGTGGTCGAAACGACTAATGACTGTTGCAGCAGGATGTGCAATGCAACAGTAGACCATCCCTTTGCCAAGTAAATGCAGTCCTCTGATGAAAACGTCATGATGCTCTTCTCCTCTAAAATATTCCGAAGATAACATAGTCCATTAGGACCTCCGCACTAAGTTAGGTCAATTATTAATGATACGTGACGACGTTAGTGGAGATGGAGTACAAAGCCCGATTGGGAAGGCATGGAAAGCAAATGGGGAAGGATGGAGATTTTGACGGTTGTTCTCCGGAACGCGTTCAAAGCGTCTTATCACTGCGCAATCTCGCTTAGTGGTGGGTAACTACTTTCAGTTATTTGGCACTATTATTTTCATTTGTTATGCTAACAGAGCGAGTCAATGTGTGAAATCAGCTTGTATGAGGGGTATTCAAAAGAAAAGGTACTAAACCACACTGTGCGCGTAATTGAAATCTTTATTTAAAAGTAATCCCCAGAGGTCTGAGCACAACTATCCCACTGATTCACGAGCCCGAAGGATTACCTGCTCGCAGAATTCCTGTGCTTGTGACAGGGGTCCGTCCTCCACTGTATCCTTTAGAGCCTCGTCCAACTTGAAGTTGTGAGTGCTTCCATGTTGGCAGGGCTGTGTAACGCTTTGCATTGGATCTCTGACTGCGCTTTCTTTGTAAGAGACTCTGTGGATGGTTGGACTCGTTGGAAGTTAATCGCCACTAGCGCTGGGCAGTTGGAAGTTAATCGGCAGCAGTAATGGAAGTACTGTCGGGCAGTTGGAGGAGAACCGACAGCAGTGGTGGATGTTAAATGTGAGAAGTTAGCATTGGTAGAGGGTAGAGGCTAACGATCTGGAAGTGTCCGACTTGGAGATTGAAAATTATTCATGATTATATACTTTTGTACTGTATGTCGTTGACGATTTATATTCCTGTTTGAACTGGATGTCACATTATTAAGGTAAAAAATACATTATTTGGTTTGCAACAAAACCTTTCCTTTGCTAATTACATGCCTATTAGTAATTAGTGGCTTTAGTAGTTAGAATCTTTTATTCAGCTGGCAGTATTGACGCTCGCTCTATTGCAGTAGTTCGCGTAATGAAGATTTTTGTGAGATAAGTGCTTAATGCAATGTATAGGTTGTAACCTCACCCTCACTTATCGACCTTAATGACAGTGAAAAATTAAACCGCGTGTACCTAATGGAAATTTGGGAAAAGCAATCGTCACCGAAGTTAATTTGTCGGTAAAGAGGGAGGAAAGGGTTACATCTAAATGAAAGGAAAAATGCTAATGAAACTGGTGGAAATTAATTTTGAAAAGGGGTAAAGTTAATAAAGAAAGTAAATGTGTGGCCGTTACGTTAACAATTAACTAGCGGTAATTAGATATTTGAGATTTGGGGGAAATTGCGGTCGCCAGTTCTAAGGACAATTACTATAGTAACTGAAAAAGAAAGGTTATTACACATATAATTAGCACTAGAAGCGTGGCAACTGAAGGTTGACACGTGTAGTGTGAAAACTGAAAGTTTGTCAGAAGTAATAAATTTCGCTACACTCTGACTTAATTTAGCAAAAGAATTAATAAAACCAGAAAATTGAAAGTTAATTTAGTGACTGAAATTAATAGTGAGATTTGGATCTGAAGCACTACGAAATTCACTAAAATAAGGTTAGTCTTGGGCTACCTCAACAATCATTTCAAAAGTTACTTGAATCTACGCAATTTAGAAATAAGAGATTTAACTTTGAACTTGAATTAAATGATTCTGAACAATTAGCAATAGTAAAATTTAGTACGTACCAAGCTGAGCTGTAGTCACAGGTAAGCTAAAATATGGTAACAAAACTCGCACTCTTAATTTGTGCTTGTGTAATCTAAGTATTGTAGCCAGCTATGAATACCTTAACTGAACTTTGAAATTAAAGCAGTGAAATCGAATGATGCTGGTGTTTGAATTTCAACGACACTCGGGTTCATTCCGAAGGGACCCTGCTTGATAATGCAATTGGGACAATGAGCAACAAAGGTTCATGCTACATTGCTGTAATTTTGTGATTTGAACAGTTTGGAAAGCTGAGGTCTGCCATACAGTTCTAAAACTTTACGTGCTTCCAGTCTTCCTTGTTGGTTGATTGAAGGTTTGAAGCCGTCGATCGAGGAGGTGGCGACAGTCACTCATTGTCGGCCGTCGCTGTTGCAGAAGCTGGATGTTGGCGCGCCTTCTTCTCGACCCGGTCACCGGACGAAACGGGCTCTTGATGTGAGCCAGCTAATGCTTCCCGTCCGCGACACCGTGTCAGAAACTATCATAGCAAGTCGAGTGCAATTACATGCTGCCCAACCCCGAAAGCGCGGCAACTCACGGGAGCGTCACACAACACACCTGCTCCACTCGCTACTCCAGCCAGACTCTCTCTGCTCAGCCCGCGCTCCACGTGGCAGAGTTAACACTCCCAAAGATCCTAAACACTCTGGTTCTCCACACGACCTATCGACGTATTCGTTCGATAGCAGTTTTCCCTAGGCAAGACCCAGCGTAAAAATATCAATAATATTTACGAAACAAACCAATTATACATCGACATAAATGCATAAATATATATATACAAATAGTAAAACAATTACAATATTTAAAGACACAGAAATGTCATATATTCAGGTAACAAAAATAAGGAAAACAAATTTATAGTACAATAGATGGAAATAAGAGGATATGCATTTCCAGCGTTACAAGGTTATTGTCAGGATTGTTTCTTATTCGGGGCCGTTCTTTTCTGTTAATTATTTGAAGTCAGGTTGTAATATTTTGAGCAATCAGATTGCGTTGCGCTAAATATTGTGGGTCAGCGTTGACATGATAAGAAAAAGTAAAGAGAAAGTAGGCTCAGCACGTTCAGTTTTATTCAGCTGTTTCAGAATCAAATGACGTAGAAGTTTCATCTTCTCAGTCATTCAGCAATTGAAGTACAGATTCACACATTTAAATAAAGAAGTTTCAAAGTGCTTACCTTTGAGATGTTTCTTTCGCAGACCAAATACAAGGAAGCCCGGGCTTCAGGATGTAAGCTCAAGCTACTGCAACGTGAACTTGGCCACTAAGCTTTGTGTGACGTGCGTTGTCACAGAGCAGAATCAATGTCTCCGTGGCAGTCCATACCGTTTACTCTTGATGAACTTGCGTAGGTTAAGGAGTGTCTCGAAACAGTCATCAGCATTAAATGTCTTTCGGTGCTCAAGGAGTTCGATGAGTATCGGATCTCGGACTTCCAAACAGACATTGAGCACGACTTTGCCTTCTGAGGGATCTAATGACCCCTCCCTTGGCCACTACAAAAACTATTAAATATTTCTGATAAGAGAAAGAAGAACAACCAGACAAGCAGCCTTGAAATTTTCCACTACAAAATTAATTACTACTACTGTCCCCTACACTTACCAGGTCCTCATTCCTTCCTAGTATTAAATGATTTAAATAAATCTGTCCTTTTCATCAAAAGTAAAATATGTAGTGCTGTGGGTCTTAATTACTATCTTCTTTGCTGAAAAAGAGTAAATTATTAATTTTGCCTTAGTACGTGGCGTCTCCAGACTGCAATCGAGCGCACCCAAGGTTAAAGTTTCTCTTAGCAGCCAGCGTAAGAAACAGCTTGTCAAGATCTGCGCCGTAGCGTAGCTCTGAAAAATTCTTGACGCTGTTATTGGAGAGCAAGTCAGATGGGTACGATTCTGAACAACTATGATAGTCTGTGTCGGTAGTGCAAGTTCCACAAATTTTTGCTTTTCACAAAAGAGAATCTGTTCATTCCAAAAGACCGTGGTATTAAACAGGGATCTCACAGTACTACCTAGCATTCAAAATCGTAAGTCTTCTGCTTGCTTGCACTTTGTATCATAATTACTAGCAGAGGAAAGATGAGCATAATATTCACTTCAAAAATGAGAAAAAATACCTTTTAAGATAATTATTATTTCATAAAACGTTGTAAGTAGGCTGTTTATGTTTTCTTTTGTAAGTAGGCTGTTTATGTTTTCTTATTGGCAACGTTACGTAGCGCTCTGTATGAAAATCACTGGCTGTGCTGTGTGCAGTCTGTGGCTAGTTTGCATTGTTGTCTGCCATTGTAGTGTTGGGCAGCGGCAGCTGGATGTGAACAGCGCGTAGCGTTGCGCAGTTGGAGGTGAGCCGCCAGCAGTGGTGGATGTGGGGAGAGAGATGGCGGAGTTCTGTAATTTGTCATGAAATGCTATATATATTATGACTATTAAGGTAAATACATTGTTTGTTCTCTATTAATATCTTTCATTTGCTAACTATCCCTATCAGTAGTTAGTGCCTTCCGTAGTTTGAATCTTTTATTTAGCTGGCAGTAGTGGCGCTCGCTGTATTGCAGTAGTTCGAGTAATGAAGATTTTTGTGAGGTAAGTGATTTCTGAAAGGTATAGTTTAATGTTACTCAGGGCCATTCTTTTGCATGGATCTTTGATAGTCAGATTGCGTTGCGCTAAAAACATTGTGTGTCAGTTTAAGCACAGTCTTGTATAAATTGTTCTAAGGGGACGTTTCAACGTTCTTCTCAGTGCTCAAATATTACGATAGTCATCATACAAGAGTGTTGTTGTTGCTGTAGTCTTCAGTCCAGAGACTGGTGTGATGCAGCTCTCCATGCTACTCTATCCTGTGCAAGCTTCTTCATCTCCAAGTAACTACTACAACCTACATCCTTCTGAATGTGCTTAGTGAATTCATCTCTTGGTCTCCCTCTACGATTTTTACCCTCCACCCTGCCCTTCAATACTAAATTGGTGATCCCTTGATGCCTCAGAACATGTCCAACCAAACCGATCCCTTCTTTTAGTAAAATTGTGCCACAAATTCCTTTTCTCCGGAATTCTGTTCAGAACCTCCTCACTAGTTACGTGATCTACCCATCTAATCTTCAGCATTCTTCTGTAACACCATATTCGAAGGCTTCTAATCTCTTCTTGTCTAAACTAAAAAATGGCTCTGAGCACTATGGGACTTAACTTCTGAGGTCATCAGTCCCCTAGAACTTAGAACTACTTAAACCTAACTAACCTAAGGACACCACACACATCCATGCCCGAGGCAGGATTCGAACCTGCGACCGCAGCGGACGCGCGGTTCCAGACTGTAGCGCCTAGAACCGCTCGGCCACATCGGCCGGCTTGTCTAAACTTTTTATCGTCCATGTTTCACTTCCATACACGGCTAAGCTCCACACAAATACTTTCAGAAAAGAGTTCCTGACACTTAAATCTATACTCGATGTTAACAAATTTGTCTTCTTCAGAAACGCTTTCTTTGCCATAGCCAGTCTACGTTTATATCCTCTCTACTTCGACCATCATCAGTTTTTTGCACCCAGATATCCAATCTCATCTGCTATTTTGTCTCGTTTCCTAATCTAATTCCCTTAGAATCACCTGATTTAATTCGAAGACATTCCATTATCCTCGTTTTGCTTTTGTTGATGTTCTTCTTATATCCTCCTTTCAAGACACTTCCGTTCAACGTTCTTCGAGGTCCTTTGCTGTCTCTGACAGAATTACAATCTCATCAGCAAACCTCAGAGTTTTTATTTCTTCTCTATGGATTTTAATTCCTACTCCATATTTTTCTTTTCTTTCCTTTACTGCTTCCTCAATATACAGACAGAATAACATTACAGCAGCGTATACTGACAAAAATTTATATTTTCTTATATCTCACAGCAACGGTGGCTGTCGTTTTCTTTTTAAGAATAGAAGTACACCTCCTTTGAAAATACTTCCTTCCATACTCAAATCGACTATCAGAGAGAAAACGTTAGTAAAGTCACGTAATACAAAAGAGTGTTAAAAATCACGGAACGCTAGTAAGCCAACGATATTATTTACAATGCTGCGCTCTCGCAGGTCAAAGTGATTATTCAAGTAATTAAGTAATACTATATAGCCCTTTTTGGTCACAATAGTATAACACTTTCAGTTTTCTCTCGTTGTTTTAGGTTTCCATTTGGTTGAAAAGTTTTCAGTTAGCTGAATTATTCGTTTGCAATGAGTCAGACATACCCTTCTGGGAGCAGCTGCCAAAGAAAACTAGCAGGTAAAAACCTGCCAATGATAAAAAAATCTCCCAGATCATCAGATACACATGTGACAGAACAAATACATTGAAATATTGGTTATTAGTTCGTTGGTTATCAGTCTTTTTGATTTTAATGCACACAATGCAAATGTTTTATAGTTCGTACATTTTGTAAACAATTGCAAGTAATACAACGGGGAGATGCTTTCGAAGAATGCCGATGGTTGCAGAGACGGACATCGTGATGAGGTGCGGTTGGTTGAGACGATGGTGATGGTGGAACCGAAGGTGGGAATGGTCTGTGCACAGGCATCACAGCGCCAAGATCGACGTCCCCGCCTGATGAAACAGCATACAGCAAGAATAATAAAGCCAGATACTAATAATCCGACAGCGCCTAACTGAAACGAAACGGATAAGCGTTCAATTTCTAACTGGTCGCTGTAGGAATCGGTATTTTTCGGTTAGTGTATAGATGCACCTTCTCGTGTCCACAAGCGAAAAGAAAACGCGAAGGAGCCATGTAATCTGAAAATAGCACTTCAGCAACACCATTGTCTATAATATCCACAGATACATATACTCCAAAACAAAAGTCTTCAGAGAAGAATCGGTGCATTCACAGTACATGTTCCTAGCAATTGAGCAGTAAATCACTGCCTATGCTTAGTCACATGTCTGGCAAAAAAATCACTCGCGTCACGACAGCAAAATCGCTATCCACGGCACAACAGTCCAGTTGAAGATCGTTGCATGACAGGATAATTCAACATCACAGCAATAAGTATTCACTGTTCACTGATATCGCAGAAGGCGAGAAACACATTTCCAAAAGATGCTGTTCGTAACGGACACTAGTCAGGGTTTATGTTACTGCTCTGAATGTGAGCAACAATTCCCTATTTATCTGAAGGGTAAAAAAAAAAAAAAAAATAGAACCCGAAGCCTAGAAAAGGAAAGGACTCTGCATGAAAGAAAACAAAGACAGAACAATGAGAAGAAAATAACTAATCTAATAGACTCTCATGCTAATCAGCTAGTTCAAAAATTGTTCAAATGGCTCTGAGCACTATGGGACTTAACTTCTGAGGTCATCAGTCCCTTAGAACTTAGAACTACTTAAACCTAACTAACCTAAGGACATCACACACATCGATGCCCGACACAGGATTCGAACCTGCGACCGTAGCGGCCGCGCGGTTCCAGACTGAAGCGCCTAGAACCGCTCGGCCACAACGGCTGGCGATCAGCTAGTTACCAAAGAATAAACTTCTAAATGCATCACACATATACTCTATCACATTCAGCAGAGAAAAAGAACTTCAGATAATCTGATCTGGATATTAGCATTGCTTGCTGAAAAACATTACTGCCGCGCGGGATTAGCCGAGCGATCTAAGGCACTGCAGTCAGGGACTGTGCGGCTGGTCGCGGCGGAGGCTCGAGTCCTCCCTCGGGCATGGGTGTGTGTGTTTGTCCTTAGGATAATTTGGGTTAAGTAGTGTGTAAGCTTAGGGATTGATTACCTTAGCATTTAAGTCCCATAAGTTTTCACATACATTTGAACATTTTTGAAACATGACTTACATATTTACATAAACTTATGCTAAGGTCAAAATAATCATAATTCAAAATCATTTATCATGACAGTTGACTCATGGATTATTTAATCACAAAAAACACACAACAAAAAATTTCATATGTCTAACCAAAATCTTATACACTATAAGAAACACAAAATGTTTACTGTCTTTCACAGTCATTTGTAAAATGGTTTCGCATCTTGATGTGGGTAAACAACTTTTCTCTTCATCGTAGCAGTACATGCAAGTACATATGTCCCACATACCTTGAAAACAGGCAGTTATCTAGGACGTTTCCCATGCTCACACCCGGGGACGTACTTCCCAACACTTTCTGAACTTTCTACACTGCCAGGACAACTTTACTCATTCCTGACTATGGACTCCCGAAATATGCCCCCACACCGCCTCCGCCGAAGAGCGCTCAAAATACGCCTCCTGCAACCCGCCAAGTCTGCTGACTCGACCTCGATTGCACCAACTGTCCACCGTTGCGCGACTTCCTTATCACATGCACAAGTTTCAGCCAATCAGCCTCCAGAGAAGAAAGTAGGCACTGTCAGTCCATTTCCTGTTAACGCTCGTAGTACTACTGTAAAGTGCTGCTGCCTGCCAACATTTTCAAGTTTGTTACCAAAGGGTGCTAGGAAATGCCAACCACCCTGTGAGAAACACTCATCATTGAAAACTACCAGGTCGGGCCAGGCCATCATACTTCAGCCGTATTAATCAAAGACCAGATTCTTCTCTCCAGTTTCCGCGTCCCCGTCCCCCAGAATTCAAGAAACCGACACTGTCACTCACAATAGTGACCAGCATTCGCCGACATTATCGACCTAAAATGATCTATTACAACATCCATGGTATAATATCCGTAAGGTCAAGTAGCCACTTAAAGGATTCTAGATGCAAACTCTTTACTTCTGTCCTCAAATCTAGTAAAGATGAAATTATTTTCAGTTCATCACACCAGTCGCAGTGTAGCAAATAAAATCAAATACCACCGCTCTGTGTACGTATTGTGGAGGTAACGGAAAACCATCGAAATTAACTTTCGCAAGCGTCAAACTAGGTGCAGCCCCTGTAAGCCTTCGGCAGGAGGTCACGACACATGGTGAACGTGTACAGTATAATCTCGTAAACATGGTTAGATATGGAGACGGTCAAGACCTGAGGCAAGAGTTATTCGAGGAAAACCGCAAATGCAAAAAGGAATGTGTCGAGATATCCGCGGTATAAATGGTATTCAAGTGCAGTTAGTAATCGATTCTGGCCCATCGCTTTCAGTTATGGATAGTAATTCCAACAGTCATGTGAACCAAGTTGAGAGGTTACCCATCCTGCTGGTACAGAATTGTAAAGTAGTGGGTGCCATTGGGGCGGAGAGTCAAGTAATTAAGCACCAGGTGCAGGCCGAGGTGGTTTTCGGGAAAGGAGCAATATTGTGCACTTTCCTTTAAGTGAGTCTTAAGTGGTAACTGTCATCCTACGTTGGAACATTACACAAGAGAGAGACTCACAAATTGACCTCTGCTATGGACTTATTAGCTACAGGGACCATGATACACAATTGGTACTGGAGATGGTGATAGCTGTAGAAAGCCATGGCAAGTTTTGTCAGGCAGTTCGTGTCTAGTATATCCGACCAAACACATTGTAGGTAGACGATAATCAATCACAAGAGGGTTATTGTCGGATTGGGAATCATCGCATGCCAGAAACGTAAAACATACTTGACTTAGTAGAAATGAAAGTTAATGTATCTCAATTCCTAAGCCTGCCACAGCAAGGTGAACTATCACACCTTTTGAAACAATATGAAGCCGTATTCTCAGAGAAACCAGGTGTTATTCGGGGATAGGCGTATGACAAGCAAGTTTACGAGCATCAATCGTACTGTCGAGCTACCTACTTGGTGCCGTGGACCCGTTAGCTGCCATGATGAAGAAAGATGCTGGCTTGGGGTATAATATAACTTATTTTCCCCATACAGTAGCCCATTACAGGCTGTTGTGGAGTCAGATTGTATCTTTCGCTTGGTACTCGACGCTCGAGATATAAATAAAACAATAGTCCCGGAGAGGAATGCACCCAAGAATTTAGAGGTACAGCTACAAAAGTTTTTTTTTACAAAATATCTCATCACGATTGATATGCAGTCATCATACTGGCAAATAGCATTGTCTGAGTCACCCAGAAAATACACTGCATTTATGTTTGCTGGACGTAGTTTTTAATTTAAGGTATTAACGTTTGGTCTTAACGTAAGTGTGGGCGTGCTTATTGCTGCACTTGATGCTGTGTTAGATCCTGAGCTGATAGACCAAATTGTTGTCAATGTTGATGACTTGTATGTTGCCACCAGTACTTGGCAAGAGCATGTAGAATTGGTGGAGAGTCGGCCGCCGTCGCTACAATATATTCTAAATTTACCTAAAGGTGGCCATGGCGATCACGCATTTGCTAAAACCTGGTTTTGTTAGTCAAGAGAAGTAAAATGTGCATACAATATAGACACATATGGCCAGAATTTTAAATTATTTCAGGTACAGCAGGAAGTAGCCAGCTGCGTATGTTAAACAACGATGGTGTGTGGCTCTGAGCACTATGGGACTTAACTGCTGAGGTCATCAGTCCCATAGAACTTAGAACTACTTAAACCTAACTAACCTAAGGACATTACACACATCCAAGCCCGAGGCAGGATTCGAACCAGTGACCGTAGCGGTCGCGCGGTTCCAGACTGAAGCGCCTAGAACCGCTGGGCAACTCCGGCCGGCATTAAACAACGATGCAGCTCATATTCCTTTACTTTTTTCAGCTACTTATAAACATATTCTAAGTCATCAACAACACACATTTACCTTGAAAATAAGATATCTTCTCCCATTTAATCTTTTGTGTAAGAGAATAGTTGCCGTCACACTCTTATGAAGCTAGCCACATCTTTAAGCAAATAGCAATTATCGTGAGACATTCGACTTTAACTACGTGTATTATTACATGAAATGGACATCATTCTCTTAATAGTTTCTTATATATCTAACTTATATGAATCTCGTATGAAACTTAGAGAACTTTATATTTTTCATCATGTTTAGGGAAATTAAAGTGCAACTTTTTTTGTTCCCCTATTTTAGTAAGTTAGGATATATTACAGTTGCAATAGTGAAATGTATTAAAAGCGGTCTACTCGTTTTGATTTGCATTAATCCGGATAGGCAATGCCAGGTTGAAATCTTCTACTCCCTTCTCCAACTGTATGCCGACCAGGTTTAATTGTTCAATTTGCCGTTGTCTTAGTTGAAGCACTTTTTGCCATGTAACCATGTATCTTCTATTCACGTTGGACTGGAAAGAGGGGATATTAATACGTAGGTTGGAACTTAAATAGTGGCAACACTGTTGTGGAGACACTATGCAATGGAATCTACTAATGTCGCTGATAGCACACGTTGCTGACATACCCACTTTACCTCCGAACAAATGTACTCGCCCGTCCCACGTCACCGGAGTGCACACAATCGAGGGAAACACAGTCACTTGTCAGCGAGCGATCTAACGTAACGGTGTCACTATGTTTTCGAAACAGGCCACATCGTACGAGCCAAAACTGAAACGCCGATCCAACGAATGGCGTCATTATGGGTCGCCGCGAAAGTCGAAAGTGCGTCAGAGCCCAAGTATGGTGAAAATTATGGTGATTATTGTGGTGTCACCGCCAGACACCACACTTATTAGGTGGTAGCTTTTAAATCGGCCGCGGTCCGCTAGTATACGACGGACCCGCGTGTCGCCACTGTCAGTGATGGCAGACCGAGCGCCGCCATACGGCAGGTCTAGTGAGACGTACTAGCACTCGCCCAGTTGTACAGCCGACTTTGCAAGGAACGGTTCACTGACAACTACGCTCTCATTTGCCGAGACGATAGTTAGCATAGCCTTCAGCTACATTTGCTATGACCTAGCAAGGCGCCGTATTCAATTGATATTGAGATTCTATTAATGTATCATCAAGAGCGATGTTCTACAAATGTGGATTAAAGTTAAGTATTCCAGAAGCTACGTACTTTTCTTTATAGCATTCATTACGTATCCTGTTTCAGACCTCACGCCAGCCTGCGTGAGTTTAAGCACGTGCCTTTCGGCTTCCTCTCATTGTGTCTAGGCTGTCTTGTCTAGACACTACATATTTGGCGACGAGTCTCAAAAAGGGTCTTCTTCTTCTTTCTACTTGCTTAATTTACTTGTGTCATGGCTTCGCCACAATCTCCAGATGTACTGTCCGAATTTTATCGCTTGCAGAATCAGCAGACGCAGGCCTTATTGGATGCCCTTGGACAGCTCGTCCAGGGTCAACGTGCAATGCAACACGATGCAGCCGCCGCCGCTCCACCGCTACAGCAGCCACAACACGCAGTTGCACCACCTTTTCGTAATTTTCATGCGGAAGTGGAAAGCTGGACGGAGTGGTCACGCCAATTTGGCTTCCATCTCGCCGCCTACAGAATTCAAGGTAACGAGCGGCAGCCTCATCTCCTTTCTTGTGTAGGTGTGTCCACCTACCATGTGATAGTGAAATTGTTTCCCCGACGCGACGTAGCAACTCTGTCCTACAAAGAAATTTTGTCTGCATTGGATGCCTATTTCAAGGAATCAGTCAATGTCGTTGCAAAAAGGTATACGTTCTTTTGCACAAAACGTACGGCCGGTCAGACTAATCAGGAGTGGGTTGCAACTTTGCAAGGCCTTACAAGGGATTGTGCTTTTGAGTGTGAATGTGGACTCCCTTATTCAGACACTATGGTGCGTGATGCAATTGCACAGAACGTTTCTGATGTTCGCATAAGGGAACAGATTTGGAAACTAGTCAGTCCCTCCCTTCAACAAGTGATGGACATATTGGATCGGCAAGACACACTTGACTTTGCTCAGGAATCATTTGCAGCTTCGCCAGCTGTGAGTCACATTAACCGGCCCGCCGGGCGAGCTGCACGGAACTGTAAACAGCCCTCACGCGCGTCCGCGCAGCCACGTGTGCCGTGCAAGCACGCAAATGCAGTGAAATCATGCCCGCGGTGTGCTACTAGACATTCGCGTGAGAATTGCCCGTCACGCCAAGCTATTTGCTTTTTCTGTAATAAAAAAGGACATGTTCAAAGTGTTTGCCAGAAAAAGCTCAAAACGGACACTAACAATCATTCCAGGCCCTTTGCTTCGCGCCAGAATCGGAATCGAACCAAGAATACTCGGGCTCGTGAACCTTCGACCATGGAAATTCATGTAGTTAATTCCACTCCGCCCAGTGCCGCTCTCTCTAACAGTGACTGTGTTCGTCCCACAAAAAGTGTGCGTCGACATCGACGGAAATCCCGTCAAGTCGCAAGTGATTCTGTACCAGTGTCTGTTCACGTTGCACAAAACAGTCGCTCTTGTCGTCAGCAGGACAATAAACTTTTTGTAGACTTGTAAATTAATGGCAACATGATACCATTCCAGCTCGATACCGGAGCTGCAGTTTCATTGATCAATAAAGACACGTACAAACAACTGGGCACACCTCCGTTGCGTGCCGCAAATGTTAAGTTACATAGTTATTCCGGACAGCATATCCCTGTGTTAGGACAGTGCAGCCTTCTTGCAACATACAAGGGACAAACAAAACTTGTGTCTTTTTACGTTCTTCGTTCTTCTTCTGCAGTGAACTTGTTTGGTTTAGATTTATTTCAGTTGTCTATAGTCAATCAGGTCCTATCAGTGAACCAGACTGTGCCTTCAGCCAGTGTTTCTCGTCTATGTGAAGAATTTGCAGACATTTTTGCACCGGGCCTTGGTTGCGCTAAGAACTATGAAGCACATTTGGAACTGAAAGTAAACGCGCAACCGAAATTTTTCAGAGCGCGCAATGTTCCCCAGGCATTGCGTGATGAGGTCGCAAACACGTTACACGATTTGGAATCACAAGGTGTAATTGAACGTGTGCAGGCTTCTCTCTGAGCTTCACCCTTAGTAATTTTGCAAAAACCTTCTGGAAAATTGAGACTTTGCGTGGACTTCAAGGCAACAGTGAATCCACAACTTGTGACTGCTACTTTTCCTTTACCCCGCCCGGAAGATCCTTTTGACAAACTGTGCCCGGGTAAATATTTTTCGAAGTTGGACCTAGCAGATGCGTACTTGCAAATACCGGTGGACGAAGAATCCCAGCGCATATTGGTGGTTAACACGCATCTTGGTTTGTACCGATTCAAACGACTGCCATTCGGGTGTGCATCCGCCCCTGCATTGTTTCAGCAATATTTACAAACTGTTTGTGCGTCGGTCCCTACTGCAGCAAACTATCTGGACGATATTGTGATCTCCGGAAAGACGGAAGACGAACATTTCGCCAACCTCCGAACATTATTTCAGGTCTTGCGACAAAATGGTCTTCGCTTGCGGAAGGACAAATGTGCGTTTTTTGCTCGTGAATTGCCATATCTGGGACATGTACTCAATGCCCAAGGCATACATCCCAGTCCAGAGCACCTCCGTGCCATACACGACTTGCCTTCGCCGCAGAATTTGAAGCAGCTACAGAGTGTGCAGAGGGAATCCGTAGTTAGTGCCTTCAGTAGTTAGAATCTTTTATTTAGCTGGCAGTATTGGCGCTCTCTGTATTGCAGTAGTTCGAGTAACGAAAATTTTTGTGAGGTAAGTGATTCATGAAAGGCATAGGTTATTGTTAGTCAGGGCCATTCTTTTGTAGGGATTATTGAGAGTCAGATTAGGTTGCGCTCAAAATATTGTGTGTCAGTTTAGTGATGATTAGAATAAGGAAAGAGAAAACTGTTCGAGTAAGTTGAGTTTTGCTCAGCTGTTTGAAAATCGAATAACGTAGGAGTTTACCAGCACAGTCATTCATAATTTTTTAAGGGAATGTTTTACATTCTATGACAGTTATTCGCAATTGCTGAGTCCTTCTGACATTTAGCTGCATTGGGATGAACGTGAGTTTGACAAACCGGGACTTGACCCGGATCCCGGATTCTGCAATTACGAATAAAGTTCATAAATTCTTTCTCGGTCAGCTTCAGTTGAAAAAATTTGGAATTTGTTATGGGACATTCGGGAATATTCCTGCTTCTGCACCTATAGTTTCATGAAGTACCGATAGATAGCGACACTATAGCCCTCAAAATGGCGTCTGTAACGGAGGTACCTTCCAATGAAGCGAGCTGCCATTGAGATTCTTTTGACGGAAAACTAGAGCATTGCAGATATTCGTGAACGCTTGTAGGATGTCTACGGAAACCTGGCAGTTAACAGAAGCAGGGTGGGTCGTTGGGCGAGGCGTCTGTCATCATTCCAACAAGATCAGGCAATCCTGTCCGATCTTTCACGTGCCGGCTGGCCGCATTCAGCTGTGACTCCTGCAATGTTGGAATGTGCGGACACTCTCAAAATGAAAACGAATTTCTCCTTCTCCATCAAACCTTCCCGTCTCCTCTATATCTCTTTTGTTACGCAACCTTCCCTTCTACAATAACCATTCCCTTAGGATTTCTATCTTTTGCTTAATAATAACAAATGAAATCTTCCCTTTTAAATTAATTCTCTTTCTCAATAATAATAGGTGAAATCTTCGCATACAAATTTAAATGCTGCTTATTAAAAGTGATTTGTTGATTATTTCGACGAAACATAGAATGTGTCGTCGTCGTGGGCCTCAGCCGTTACATGCAATAATTCAAAACCGTTCCTTACCTTTTTTAATGTTACTGGATCGCCATCTGACTGCTACATCGAACTGCGACATAAATATACTTACTCTGCTTGACTATACTCTATTAGCTGCTGGTGGGCTGTGATAATAAGTGGCTGTATTTATTACCAAAGCTGACGTTATTCTTTAACCGCATCTCGTGGTCGTGCGGTAGCGTTCTCGCTTACCACGCTCGGGTTCCCGGGTTCGATTCCCGGCGGGGTCAGGGATTTTCTCTGCCTCGTGATGGCTGGGTGTTGTGTGCTGTCCTTAGGTTAGTTAGGTTTAAGTAGTTCTAAGTTCTTGGGGACTGATGACTATAGATGTTAAGTCCCATAGTGCTCAGAGCCATTTGTTATTCTTTAATAGCAAAGTTGACGTTATTCTTTAATTAATTTGACTGAGTTACGTAATTCATAGTTAAACTTTTTCTTGACAACAATAAAATTTTGCAAAGTTTTACGTTGATGGTTTTTGGGATGGATTATAATCAGTA
This sequence comes from Schistocerca cancellata, assembly GCF_023864275.1. Taxonomy (NCBI): domain Eukaryota; kingdom Metazoa; phylum Arthropoda; class Insecta; order Orthoptera; family Acrididae; genus Schistocerca; species Schistocerca cancellata. Next base: position 277,788,644 of record NC_064634.1, on the reverse strand, counting down.
ATGCAGTATTGCTGGCAAAAATTAATTATATTCTGAAAACGATTCTTCAGATATTTACTGTTGATAATGAAATGATTTTACAAACATTCAAATGGGACTTACTTTTTGCAATAATCTTACAACTAGCATTGCGCAAACATACCTTCAGTAATTATGAGTTTCTTAAAAAAAATAATTTAATAATATTAATACCTTTTATGAAAATAGTTAGCTGATGTCTCTGTACATCCGTTTATAATATCTTGTAAATCATAGCTGGTGGCGGCAGACACACCGCTCCTCTTAAACTCTTGCATCAGACCTGCTACCGACTTGCTTCACATCTGGCTTACTACTGACTTCCTACGAACGCTAAAGTGCGGTCTCTCCCGCCAACAATGCTTTCTGGTGCAGACAATCCCTGCTACCATTACAAAATGTATCAATGCACGGTCTTTCCCGCTCTTTTCTTAAAATGTATCCATACGCGGTCTCTCCCGCCGTTTTTAAAATTATATCCATGTGCGGTCTCTCCCGCCAACATTACTTTGGTGCAACATTCCCTACTACCACAATTATTTCCAAAATGACAAATATTAATTATTCTTATTTAATCCTATTAATAAAATATAAACATTTTTCATAAATTGTGGTTTGACAATAGACAATAGAAACATACAGTTGTTACATTCATGACAACACAAGGACCTATATACGCGTAAGTCTGCGCAGCCGAGAGGAGCTCACAAAACTTCATTAGACTGTTCTTCCTACAGCCCGGATCTCTCATCTTCCGGCTTCCATCTGTTTGGCCCAATGAAAAAGGCAATCCATGGGAAGCAGTACATGGTTGATGGGGAAGTTATTGATGCAGTACACGTGTTTCCAATGTCGACCTATAGAGTGGTACCATGCAGGCATACAGGCCCTCCCAGGATGGTGGACTATGGGCTCCTCATTGAAAGGAAGTTATGCTGAAAAATAGGGTTTTGTAGACATAAGAGTGGGGAATAATATGGTGTATTGGAATCCTGAATGAAACCAAACAGCTTTCAGAAAAAAAAGCTATTATTTATTGAACGCCCCTCGTAAGTACTAATAACAATCTTCTGTAAAATGCTGCTTAGGTAGTAACTACCAGCCTTTTAAAAACTTAATTCCCGTCAGATGATGGTGAACACCTGCCACTACGGAAAAATCACTCGCTCTTGAGCCAGCCCTGTATGTTTCTACAACTATCCATTTAGGAGGGTTTGGGAAAGATCGGGTGATCACCTCGAGGCTGGAGAAAGTCTCCGTTCTACGGATACCTAAAACCGGCTGTAGCGTACAAAATAGCAAAAGGACGAGCGCGCAGGCGCGGGGGCTACAAGCACTGAGTAACATACACTACTGGCCATTAAAATTGCTACACCATGAAGATGACGTGCTACAGACGCGAAATTTAACCGACAGGAAGAACATGCTGTGATATGCAAATGATTAACATTTCAGAGCATTCACACAAGGTTGGCGCCGGTGGCGAATACGTACAACGTGCTGACATGAGGAAAGTTTCCAACCGATTTCTCATACACAAACAGCAGTTGACCGGCGTTGCCTGGTGAAACGTTGTTGTGATGTCTCGTGTAAGGAGGAGAAATGCGTACCATCACGTTTCTGACTTTCATAAAGGTCGGATTGTAGCCTATCACGATTGCGGTTTATCGTATCGCGACATTGCTGCTCGCGTTGGTCGAGATCCAATGACTCTTAGCAGAATATGGAATCGGTGGGTTCAGGAGGGTAATACGGAACGCCGTGCTGGATCCCAACGGCCTCGTATCAGTAGCAGTCGAGATGACAGGCATCTTATCCGCATGGCCGTAACGGATCCTGCAGCGACGTCTTGATCCCTGACTCAACAGGTAGGGACGTTCGCAAGACAACAACCATCTGCACGAACAGTTCGACGACGTTTGCAGCAGCATGGACTATCAGCTCGGAGACCATGGCTGCGGTTACCGTTGACGCTGCATCACAGACAGGAGCGCCTGCAACGGTTTACTCAACGACGAACCTGGGTGCACATATGGCAAAACGTCATTTTTTCTGCTGAATCCAGGTTCCGTTTACAGCATCATGATGGTCGCATCCGTGTTTGGCGACAACGCGGTCAACGGACATTGGAAGCGTGTATTCGTCATCACCATACTGGAGTATCACCCGGCTTGATGGTATCGGGTGCCATTGGTTAAACGTGTCGGTCACTTCTCGTTTGCATTGACGGCATTTTGAACAGTGGACGTTGCATTTCAGATGTGTTACGACCCGTGGCTCTATCCTTCATACGATCCCTGTGAAACCCTACATTTCAGAAGGATAATGCACGACCGGATGTTACAGGTCCAGTACGGGCCTTTCTGGATACAGAAAATGTTCGACTGCTGCCCTGGTCAGCACATTCTCCAGATCTGTCACCAATTGAAAATGTCTGGTCAATGGTGACCGAGCAACTGGCTCGTCACAGTACGCCAGTCACTACTCTTGATGAACTGTAGTATCGTGTTGAAGCTGCATGGGCAGCTGTACCTGTACACGCCATCCAAGCTGTGTTTGACTCAATGCGCAGGCGTATCATGGTCGTAATTACGGCCAGAGGTGGTTGTTCTGGGTACTGATTTCTCAGGATCTATGCACCCAAATTGCGTGAAAATGTAATCACATTTCAGTTCTAGTATATTTGTCCAATGAATACCCGTTTATCATCTGTTTTTCCTCTTCGTGTAGCAATTTTAATGGCCGGTAGTGTATATAGTGTTGCGTTGAAAGTAAGAGGCCAGTTGCCGCTTCCCGGGAACCCGACCTCGTGTTAACGAAATATCGGCACCGGCGAGATTAGACCAGGGAAGCGAAGCGTACGTGCCGAGAACGCGGATGGCGTCGGCGGGCAGATCGTTCGGAAATGAGCGCGCTATCTGGCGAGCAGGATCGGCGGCGGGCGGCAGGTGCGTGCGACTGGCGGCTGGCGGCCGCTACCACGGTGGTCCGGCGCGCTAAGCAAACACCGGCTGATAAATGGAGGCAGATTGCGCCCTGACCTGGCGCCCGTCATAAAGACGTCGCTGCCGCCGGCCTGCACTAGCTGAGCCGGTCCCGGGCCCGGGTCCGGCACCTGCGCCGTGGAAGCCGGACGGACTTCTCGGCTAGTGTGGCAGCGCGGACGGTGCTGCGAGGCGCACGCTGGTCAAATCCACTGTCGCCGACCGTGCGGTGGGACATCCGAAGTCGCGATCTGTAAGGCACTGTTCCAGTGCACGGTCACGACAGTAGCCAACTATCGGTCAATGCGTGTTGGACGAATGGTAAGGTTCAAAAATGGTTCAAATGTCTCTGAGCACTATGGGACTCAACTGCTGTGGTCATCAGTCCCCTAGAACTTAGAACTACTTAAACCTAACTAACCTAAGGACATCACACACACCCATGCCCGAGGCAGGATTCGAACCTGCGACCGTAGCAGCAGCGCGGCTCCGGACTGGAGCGCCTAGAACCGCACGACCACCGCGGCCGGCCGAATGGTAAGGGACCTGTAAACTTCCGTAGAGTGCAGACTTTCCGTCGACTGACCACAAGGCCTATCGCCAGCCTGCACTGCCGCATGATCCAGCTCAGTGACAAAGGGAGAGTGTACAGATCAAGCTAAATCAATAATTTTGACTTCAGATTCGGGTTGTTCCTTAAATTACCTTTCGTCTGATATGCCGCTACAGCTGATAAAATAATTATATCAGAACCCTCATAATTAAAGATTAATTATACAGTCTCAAATTAATTTCCCCCACGACTTGTTACCACCGTCGAATTGGCGAACGAGCTGACTAGGAGCTCGTAGAGGACGAATTTTCAGGGGCCAAATACAGTTAAATCTGCAATCCCGCAAGATGGTTAACATCGGCAGAGGCTAGCCAGCCGTTTAGCTTCAAATCCAGGTCACGGCTACGCCGCTGAAGGACACACGAAAGCCTGCGGTTCCCGCGTCATTCCTACCTCTGTAAGAGCATCAACCTCCGAGCAGGAGGACCCTCATCGCTAAACAGGGTTGCTAATGGTAACAGCCACGCTGGTTGGGTTGACTATACGCCCCTCCTCTCGTCGGCAGAAGCATATTATCGCGTAATTTTTATTTTTTGTAAATGCGTTCAATTAGAATGACATCATGCAACGATAACTGTGCCGTTATTCCTATTGCATAAAATGTTTGTTAAAAGCTACGGCTAATTTTTCTCAGGGCGCTATCGCCAGAAATATCATACGTATCCCAACATGAGGACATCCGTCTTACTCACGATGGATTAAAAGTCTTTCTTTAATATTACGCGATAATACATTAAACACAATGCTTAATTATTTTTTCTTCTGTGGGGCTTCATGCTCCAGGATAACTGCGTATTTGCAATGGCAGCGTACACATTTATAGATATTACTATCAATAAAAAACTGAACCTCTGGCCTAATATGACTTGGAAAATATTACAAGACGCCGTTTTCAGTTTATTGAGATTATTCTTCAAAATATCCACGGGTGTGCTGCCGGTCTATAGTGTCCAACGGGCACAATATTTCGGCGATCATACATGTCGCCATCATCAGGTGAACTGACGGACTGAGCTCCTGTGAACGTGCCGACACGGAGATCCGTACGCTATGGATGCTCAGAGGGAACTGGGTTCGGTCGCGGCGGCGGCAGATTTAAATACCATCCGCCCGCGGCGCGCTCCCTCCGCCGTCCGCGCCCCGCGCCACGGTCGCGCGGTGGAGCAGATTGCGACGGCGTCTGAGATGACGTCGGTGTGATGGCTCTGTCCGCCGTGGTCGTCACAACTATACGTTTGCTCGATTTACTCTTGATTAATCCAATCGCTGGTTCCCTTGCCTTGCTAAGATTATAGCCACAGTCACGGTTTATGAGGTCATCATTGGTGCGAATTTCGATGGCCTCTCTAACAACGCTGTCCCAGTATCTCGACGTCTGTACCAGAATTTGATTATCAAATACGCCGGGAGAAACTCAAGAATCACGAGATTATTCTTTTTAATAGTTTTAGCATTAAGTGACTGTTAAGAGAACTTATACGATTTTTGTCATCAATGGCGTCGCTACAATAGCGAGCCTACACAAAATGGCCAGGGCAACATTTAATTATTACGTAACTGAATCATATGTCGAATAGGTACACGCTACTGACAAAATACGTATTACCATAATTAATTTCATATATATTAAACAGGTTGCTATTATTACTACAGATAATTGTATCAATTATAGACTGTGAACAATAAGCGACCGTCAGCTAGAACATCAGAATCGATAAGACAATGAACCAAAAAAATACGCTCACTCTACTTCTACAAAAGGACAAAGATCATAATACAAATTGCTATTCTGAGAGCGCAGATCACGCTTCAACTGTTGAGTATCGATAACTTATTTATACTCTTTTTAACCGGAGGCTGTGCTACAATATCGTGCTGAAGGCTCCTCGGGTAAGTGGCGAAAGACGGCAAGGAAAGGCAGTTGTTACTAGTGGACTGAGCGGGAACAGTCATCAGTTCCGAGCCAGCCGCCATGTTGGCATCGCTGATCAAGTTTAGTACACCGTTTTCCGCCGTGGTCGTTCCACTCGCGAGACGATAGACAGTAATTTCTATCAGTACCTACATTCAGCGGCGTCCATGGTTATACTAATTATCGTGCGGCAGGCCAAAGGCAGGGAGATGTTTAAGGTGGTTGCTCAGTAATTGTGTGAAGTGCCTTGTCTGGGCTTCTGTTACCTTTCTTGCCGACAGTCAGCGCTCTCCATGGTTTCTCTCTTCGCACTCTCGCATAGTTCAGGAGCTGGACCAAGCTAATTCAAAGCCCTTCTATCGATTGAATGATTTATGTGTAGTATTTTTGACCTGCAGCATGAAGAGACAAGAACTACTTTTTATAGATGTACCACCACACATATGAATCAGGATACCTTAACTTTCTGTGGTTTTACCAGAACAGACGCGTTTTCTCTGGTCTTTAACTTCCCCGGTTGTCAAGTTTATTATTTCAATCAAACATCAACTAAACCCCTCCTACAACAAAAGTAGTTCGATGCCAGCCACATCGGGGCAGCAGCCGATAGTTAAGTGGATAACACATCTCACCGCTGTACAGGGAATGGAGAATTCGTCTTTTCCTGTAATCATCTTACTTAAAGTTCGTTAGTTATCATGCCATCGTCTCCATCAGACCTCTGACGGCTACACATTGATGATAAATTGCTGGAAACAGCATCCACCGTACAATATCTAGAGTAAATATCCAAAGCAACCTTAAGTGAAATAATCACATGAAATAAGTAATAGGAGAAGCAGATGCCAGACTGAGAGTCAGCCGGCCAGGGGGGCCGAGCGGTTCTAGGCGCTACGGTCGCAGGTTCGAATCCTGCCTTGGGCATGGATGTGTGTGGTGTCTTTAGGTTGGTTAGGTTTAAGTAGTTCTAAGTTCTAGGGGACTGATGACCTCAGAAGTTACGTCCCATAGTGCTCAGAGCCATTTGAGCCCATTTGAACTGAGAGTCAAAGTAAGAATCTTAAGAAAATATAACTCATCCACGAAGGAAACGGCTTGCAAGTCTTGTTCTGTCGATTCTTGAATGCTATTCAACAATCTGGGACCCATATTAGGTAGGAGTCACAGACGTGATAGAGAAGATGCAACGAAGAGCGGCATGTTTCGTCACGGGGACGTTCTGCCGGCGAAGAAGCGTTACAGATATGCTCAGCAAACTAACTCCAGTAGCAGACGTTAAGAGAGAGTCGTTTTACATCACAGAGAGGTTTACTGCTGCAATTTCGAGCGAACACTTTCCGGGAAGAGTCGGGCTCGTATTACATACTCGAAAATGACCATAATGAAAAAAATTGAGAAATTAAAGGTAATACAGATGCTTATCGAAGCGCATTCCCTTGGGAAATGGGAAGCGGGAATCTGCTGGTGGTTCCAGACGTACCCTTCGCTACACACCGTCAAGTGGTTTGCGCAGTGCGATGTAGATGCAGATTCCACAATGTATTTCGAATGGCGGCATTCACACAGGCCGTCAACATACGGGACGGATCGGAGCGAGATGTAAAAATAAAGTTTTGGGGAGTTTTATGGCATTCATCAGTCTATTATTTACATAGTCGACTTACAGATCCGCAAATCCCTAATACACTCTCTGATCAAATGTATCCGCCCACGCTTGTGTAAAGCGGAATTAATCACCTGATGTCACGAGTCATGGGTGCAACAGTGTAAAAGGAGGCAGGGAATATACTGTTGTGAGCAGAGAAGTAGTGACAGCACAATGTATAGATCAGGAACGTTCAGTGACTTCAGATGTGGTTCACTCATTGGATGTCAGCTGAGTGACAAATCCAGCAAGGAAATTTCAGCGCTTCTACAGCTGCCCAGGTTTACTGTTAGTGATGTGATGGTGACGTAGAAACATGAAGGAACACTGTCAAACCAAGGCCTCCTGTTCTGACTAACAGGGATTGTCGAGCTCGGGCGAGGGTGGCTGCAAAAATCACAAAGGAATCACTCGAGAGTTCCTAAGTGCCACCAAAAGTTCAGCTAACACAAAGACTGAGCGTGTGGACTTAACAGGATGGGGTACAATGGTGGAGTGGCTCCTATAAGCCACGCATTTCTGTAATCAGTGTCAAGCGAGGTGGAGTAAAGAGCGGCGTCACTGCACAGTAGTTTACTGACTGATTTGGGGTGATGGATCACACGGCAGTCCGATGGAAGGGTTTAGGTTTGGCGAATGTCTGCCTTTTATCCCCAGTTTATATTTTTTGTGATTTTCCCAAGTCGTTTGATCGTGTAGATCGTGTTACAGTTTTAGAAAACTAAATGTTTAAGGGATCGTTAGCTTTACCACTTAAAGTTTGAATAATAATATGCACTGGCGGCCGAAGACTTCCGGCAGCCTTGTCAAAGAGGGCGGAGGAGCGGACATAGGTTCAGGACACTCTCTTGTCCTTGGGATGGGAAATTGCCCCTAAAGGTGGAAGAATCAGGAATGATCAACGGCGTGAGGCAGCAGAAGGCAATGTAAACCACTGCATTGAAGACACGTTACGTGTATCCACAGGACATGTGGCCTGTAACTCAAAGAGAGTCATGACGATCTCTCCATTGTCAAAAGATTCCAGAATAATCGCCCATTCGGATCATCGGGAGGGGACTGCCAAGAAGGAGGTAAACATGAGAAAAAGATCCAATAATCAACTAAAGGATGTCGTACTATGAGTCGGGGTGTGGAATGTCAGAAGCTTGAACGTGGTAGGGAAACTAAAAATTCTGAAAACGGAAATGCAAAGGCTCAACCTAGATACAGTAAGACAAGAATTTCAGGTCAGATGAGTATGGGGTAATATCAGCAGCACCAGAAAATTGTGAATAGGAAGGTAGGGTAGACAGTGTGTTACTGTGAACAGTTCTGTAATAGAATTGTTCTTATCAGAATCGACAGCAAACCAACACCGACGATGATATCTAATTATAAATGCCGATGTCGCAAGCTGAAAATGAGGAGATAAAGTATATGAGGATATTGAATGGGTAATGCAGAACGTAAAGGGAGATGAAAATCTCATAGTCATAGAGGACTGGGAAGTCATGGGGGACTGGAAAACATCTACATCTACATCTACATACATACTCCGCAATCCACCATACGGTGCGTGGCGGAGGGTACCTCGTGCCACTACTAGCATCTTCTCTCCCTTTTCCACTCCCAAACAGAACGAGGGAAAAATGACTGCCTATATGCCTCTCTATGAGCCCTAATCTCTCTTATCTTTGAGGTCTTCCCGCGAAAGATTAGTTGGCGGCAGTAAAACTGTACTGCAGTCAGCCTCAAATGCTGGTTCTCTAAATTTCCTCAGTAGCGATTCACGAAAAGAACTCCTCCTTTCCTCCAGAGACTCCCACCCGAGTTCCTGAAGCATTTCCGTAACACTCGCGTGATGACCAAACCTACCAGTAACAAATATAGCTGCCCGCCTCTGAATTGCTCCCATGTCCTCCCTCAATCCGACCTGATAGGGATCCCAAACGCTCGAGCAGTACTCAAGAATAGGTCGTATTAGTGTTTTATAAGCGGTCTCCTTTACAGATGAACCACATCTTCCCAAAATTCTACCAATGAACCGAAGACGACTATCCGCCTTCCCCACAACTGCCATTACATGCTTGTCCCACTTCATATCGCTCTGCAATGTTACGCCCAAAAATTTAATCGACGTGATTGTGTCAAGCGCTACACTACTAATGGAGTATTCAAACATTACAGGATTCTTTTTCCTATTCATCAGCATGAATTTACATTTATCTATATTTAGAGTTAACTGCCATTCTTTACACCAATCACAAATCCTGTCCAAGTCATCTTGTATCCTCCTACAGTCACTCAACGACGACAACTTCCTGTACACCACAGCATCATCAGCTAACAGCCACACATTGCTATCCACCCTATCCAAAAGATCATTTATGCAGGCCGGCCGCGGTGGCCGAGCGGTTCTAGGCGCTTCAGTCCGGAACCTCACGACTACTACGGTCGCAGGTTCGAATCCTGCCTCGGGCATGGATGTGTGTGATGTCCTTAGGGTAGTTAGGTTTAAGTAGTTCTAAGTTCTAGGGGACTGATGACCTCAGATGGTAAGTCCCATAGTGCTCAGAGCCATTTGCACCATTTTCATTTATGTAGATAGAAAACAACAGCGGACCTACCACACTTCCCTGGGGCACACCATATGGTACACTCACCTCCGATGAACACTCACCATCGAGGACAATGTACTGGGTTCTATTACTTAAGAAGTCTTCGAGCCAATCCCATATGCTCGTACCTTAGGAGTCTGCAGTGGAGCACCTAGTCAAACCCTTTCCGGAAGTCAAGGAATATGGCATCCGTCTGATACCCTTCATCCATGGTTCGCAAGATAACATGTGAAAAAAGGGCAAAGGTGACAGTGTGGTGCGGGTTGACGGCATCTTGTACAGTAGTCCTAGAGGAAGAAGTAGAAGAAAAGGTTACAGGAGAATATGGGCTTGGGACAAGGGATGAGACAGGAGAAAGACTAATTGAGTTCTGTAAACAATTTCAGCTAGTAGTAGTGAATACTCCCTTCAAGAATCGCAAGAGGAGGAGGAGGTATACTTGGAAAAGGCCGGGTGATGCGGGAAGATTTCAGTTAGATTACCTCATGGTCAGACAGACATTCCAAAATCAGATACTGCATTGTAAGGCTTACCCAGGAGCAGATATACTCTCAGATCACAATGTAGTAGTGATGAAGAGTAGGCTTAAGTGTAAGAGATTAGTCAGGAAGGATCAGAACGCAAGTAAGTTGGATACGGAAGCACTAAGGACTGACGGAATACGCTTGAAGTTCTCTAAGGCTATAGACGCAGGGAACAGCTCAGTATGCAGTACAGTGGCTCTAAAAAGGGCAATCAAGGAGTTGGAAACGAAAACATAGGTACAAAGAAAGTAACTGCGAAGAAACCATAGGTAACAGAATAAATACTTCAGTTGATCGATGAAATAAGGAAGTACAAAAATGTTCTTGTAAATTCAGGAATACAGGAATACAAGTCACTGAGGAATGTAAAACATAGGAAGTGCAGGGAAGCTAAGACGAAATGGCTGCATGAAAAATGTGAACAAATCGATAAAGAAATGATTGTCGAAAAAACTTACTCAGCATATAGGAATGACAAAACAACCTTCGGTGAAATTAAAAGCAGGCCTTGTAACATTAACGGTGGAACCCGAATTCCATTGTTAAATGCAAAGGAGAGACCGGATAGGTGGAAACAGTACATTGAAGTCCTGTATGAGTGGGAAGATTTGTCTGGTGTGATTGAAGAAGAAACAGGATTTAGAAGAGATGGGGGAATTTAATGGAGCTTTGGAGGACTTAAAATAAAATAAGGCAGAAGCGACAGATAACATTTCATCAAAAGTTCTAACATCATTGAGGAAATTAGTAACAAACCGACTATCATGTTGGTATGTAGGCTCTGACTTTGCGAGGTGCTGGGGCTAGCAGTGTATTTAACACTAAATTCTTCTAGAATCTACATATGTAAATGATCCTCTAAGCCCCCCCCACCCCTATTCTAACTCCGACTTTTGCTGTTGCACATGGATTAAAAAGAAACGCGAACTGACTGTAATCGACCCTGCAAGTGGAGTAGAAAAGAGTTTGGCACCTGCAATAATTTCATTTGATAAATAAGTTAAATAAAGGAAAGTTTCATTAACGTAGTGAGAAATGATAGGGTTGCACTACCGATTAACAGAATGAAATTTCTGTCCAAAATAAAATTATGATTTATTATTACTCAAAATAATAAACAAAAACACTTGAAACATTTACAATACATCAAATTGGCTCAAATTGGATACTCAAATAAATGCTGTGAAGGTGAAGTTGTCCCTAAACTAGATTGTGACATTTATGACGAAGTGGTATGTGGAGCCAATTCCTTGCAACTCAAGTCTTAAGAGAGACACACAGCCAACCCAGCATTAATTGCTGATACGTTAGTGAGAACTCAAACAATGAACACCCAAGACAGATCAAAGTTAGAAAAGACAAACAGGCGCGCTCTGCTGAGCTCGGATTATCACCTAGCAAAATTTCCTGCTTTGCTGGTGCTGCGGACGTACATTACCGAGCTGTCTTCTTAACTGCACGGACACGATCTGGCATACCGGAGGCGATGGCTGGTTGCTTTGACGTCCCATCGTGGTGATGATAATGTCGCGAGTATAGCCCGAAACAAATTATCCTGGCCTGGTTGTTCCAGACTAATGACTTCCTAGCAATACAAATGCGCCTCTGAGGGAGATGAAGAAGGCTCGCCACACAATCACTGACGGTACAGTGATTGATTTTAACAAGCGAAGTCACACAGTAACTCTGATACAGTCAACTTTAGCCAAAACTGCTCAAGACAGACAACATAGGCCTCTTGTACGCAGAACGCTCAATTGCCAACTGTACTCAGAAAGTTACGTTGAAGTCGAAACTTCAGCAACTTTGTCAAACAGTTACAACTAAATAAAAGTATGTTAGACAGCCAACGGAAGGCATGCTGACCAGAGCAGCGAGAGCTCAGTCTTGTAACCTACTCCGACTGAAAGGCGAGAGCCGACTACCCTAAAGAGCACCTGTACAAGCCCAACACAGAACATTCCCGCCCCCATGACAGTGGCCGTGGTTAAACGTTCCAATCAGCAACTCGAAAACCGGCGGAAAATTCCACTCTATTGCCGAAGCACTATCGTTCCACCAATGGAGATTCTTGGCGCCAATTTCTGCACCGATTTTGCTACGTCACGGAGCTATGCCCTGAGCAAGCCAATCACAGTTACGATTTTGCAGAAAACACGGGAATTTTCCCGCCAAGACTGCTTGGGAACACAAGTCATTCCCACGCCTCGTCGGTAGCCCGCCAGAAAGTGTTTTCGCTAAGTTTCTGCGATTTAACGGAACCTCTAGCCCAGCCGCTACTTCAGGGCCCTGCGAGCGTGTCTCCACCGCTATTCTACAATGTCGGCATCTGGAAAGCATTCACTCGACTCCCTCACACCTGTCGGCTTACCCTTTCAAGATCAGCAGAGCCCGCGTGTCACCGGACCATCCGGGTGACAAGAGACGCTGCGTGGGAAGTCTGCGTGTGAAGGAATAGCAACTTTTCACCGCATGCAATTAGAGAGGAAAATCGTAAGATAGAAATATGAGAAGGGGCTCATGCCACCACTCAACTTTCGGAAAAATGTCATCCATACATTCGGAAGACTGCAAGAGCCAAGTGCGAGAATTATCGCACAATCAGCTTTACAGCTCATACGTCCAAGTTGCTAACAAGAATATATACAGAAGAATGGAAAAGAAAAATTGAGAATGTGTTAGCTGTAGAAAGCGATCTATTGCTCAGAATGACGCCACATTTGAACAGCATTTTATTGACGCAGGGGGAAATTAATGTCATGGAACAAAAAGTTAACTAAAATTTGACCAATAGATGGTGCTGAAGCGTCAGAATATGCAAACCAACATACCCGCGGGACACTGCAGTTTGCATCCAAGACCTTCAAAATGAGTGTCTCCATGAAGAACAGCGTGCTGCTGGGGAAGCTCTTTATATAAGAACTTTGAGTGTGCGCCAGTAGCCTTGCAGAAGTTCCGGACACCTAAGGGATGGGAAAAGTCTCTGGTCTGATGTCTGCTAAGGGTCTGCAGAAAATGATTACAAATATGAAAAGACATGTCCTTCGGAAGTGCAGTATGGCAGAGGGAGAAAGCGGTTGATTCACGTCTGTTTGACATATGGCCACAGTCTGCGAGAGGGATTGAGCAGTCAAGTTCACACATTCAGTGCACTTGGAATAGCCCAAAAGTTGGACATGCATGAGAGCACAGTGCATTAAATCATACGAAACATCCTGCATTACTATCCACACCAACTCGCCCGTGTTCAGGAGTCTGCCTACCTGCCAGCAATACAAACGTTGGCTCTGAAATTTTTTGTTATCGTGGAAATGAGTAATGAATGGCCAGGGAAAATTCTGTGGACAGACGAAATCCGTTTCCACTCCAAAGGATATGTCAATTCGCAGAATTCCAGAATATAGGCGACGAAAAATCTGCGCACACAACAACCGGTACCACTCCATTCTGCAAAGGTGGCAGTGTGGTGCGGGTTGACGGCATCACGTATTGTAGTGTGTATATTTTCGACGAAGTGAGTCCTGTGGGTCCTGTTACCTGTACCGTCACTGGTAAACGTTACGAGAGTCTTTCGCGCACCAACGTCATACCAACCCTTCGACAGTGTGATTGTTTGAGTATGATCATTTTTATGCGTGAAGCCGCTCCTTCGAGTCAGTGAAGCTGCTACCGCAGAGGCAACTAGAATTATCAGCCTCCATTTCCTTACCGCCTGGCCGTTGAGATCACCTGATATTAATCGATGTGACTTCTGGCTGGTGGGTTATCTGGAAGATGTTGTGCTCATCGCTGAACTGAAGACACGCATTGCGCAATGCATTTTGAACGTTACCTCCGAGCCACTGCGATCTGTTGTGTAGCGTACTGTTTCTCGATTTCAGCTTGTGGCAGAAAATGGTGGACAGCATATTGGTCTTGCGCTAGACTCACGACAGTTAGAAACAGATGTCATTTTGCTTTTTAAGCGGTTTAAGAACGGATGTAATTTCGCTTTTCATGCTGTTTTGGTCTCAGACTGTTAAAAACCGAGTTTTCCTATTCGATATGGTACGACATTGCATGGTGGATAGGCATACCTGTCTATCAGTGCCAAAACTGTTGACTGCCGAATTATTGCAGTCATGCACATTGAACAGTACGGAGGGTGTAATGTACAATTGAAGCCATAGCCATTGCGATTCATCTGTCATTTGTAGCGGACCCCATTTACGTGCATTGATCAATTTTTCTTTAGTTCTTTTTTTCATGACAATTCCTTCTGCATCAATAGTATGCTGTTCAAATTCGATGTCATTATGAGCAATGGTTCTTTTTCTACAGCGTTTTGAAACTGGGAAAAATCTATCGATCATGACCACCGACTACTCAATGTTTCAGGCCTAATGATTCTATAACAGTAACGTAAACAGTCGTGTTTTAGCAACACAACAAACAACGAAGTCGTATCACCAGTAGCAACGCTAATGTCGTTTGAGCGCATCCACGTCGTAACTTCACGTGGTGAAGCGCACGTAGAAACTGCCGCACGCTAGTTGCTTCTAAAGGTAGGCCAGCGCGATTGTGGCGGCACGGCTGTAACAAGTTCTGCGAAAGCCGAGCTGGCCCATTAGCGGATGTGTGGCACGTGCGTGCCTGTTCCCGTCCTTAATCATTGCCCATTACAAGCGAAACTTACAGCTGCGTCGCAGGAAGTCGCTAAGTTGCCCGTATCACGTCTTAAATCTCTACACGCGATTTACCTTAGGCCTGCGACTGTTTCGCCCACACGCAACTCAAGTTAGTCGCAACATGTACGAGTACATACGCGTGTTTGTGCACAATGTTAATTCAAGAAATTTACTCCTAACGAGGTATCGTCGAAATTTCGTTTTCAGCAACTTGTTCCTCAAAATGCAGAGAAGATCAAAACTTACTCTTCCGTCTTTTACCCGTTAATTGAAAAGCAGCAGCGATGTCTAATAATTATTGTACGAGTATACACCTATATCTACACCGAAAAAGACAGCTTATGGTGTGTGCCGGATACTTTGTGTAAGTTTCGTCATCTTTTCGCGAAATACACTCAAAAAAAAAAAGGAGACGTGCCACGAAGGAATTATCCGAATGGGCGGAAAACGGTACATGTGATGTGGTGGTTGGTGGTGGTTGTTGGGATGTTTAAGGGGGACTAAACAGCTAAGGTCATCAGTCCCCCATTCCAAAAACAGGCGAGACATAAATGCACGAAGCAGGTAAAACCCCAAGGGGAAGGAGACTCCCCCCAGGCCCTAAAAGAACACAAATGCGGTAACGAACACTACAGACACGAGACACGAAGAGTACAGATGAACGCCAGACAAAGAGAAACAGAAGAAAAGAAGACGGCCGGAGACTGGTTGACTGACCACGACTACAAAAAAGGGAAAGAGTCAACCAACCGACTACACACTAAAATCTGCAACCAAATACGAGAGACTCGAGGACAAGAGACACACAAAGAGAAAGGAGCAGGACATCCCTAAATGGAACCATAAAAAGGACTACCACGGATAAAATGTAAAACGTCATCAGCCACGGAGGCATTGTCGCTTAAAACCAAAGGTAAAGTGCCCGGGAGATTAAAAGACTGCCGGAGGGTGCGCAGTCGGGGACACTCCAATAAAATGTAGGCGACCGTCAGCCGGGACCCACACCGACACAGGGGGGGGGGGGGGGGGGGGGAGCCTCCTGACGCAAAAGATGGCCGTGCGTCACGTATGTATGGCCGATGCGTTGGGTCGTCTCCAGCTCTTATGCAAACAGTTATTCGGTTTAGCACTGACTGGCAGAGTTGTTACATCTTGCGCTGAGGGATAGCGTGCCGAACTCTGTTCAATTGGTAGGTTAAACAGCGAAAATTTCCAGCCGGTTGGAGAGCTCTCCCCATACTGCTCCAAACTTTCTCAATTGGGGAGAGATCTGGCGACCATGCTGGCCAAGATAGGGTTTGGCAAACACGAAAACAAGCTGAAGAAACACTAGAAGTGTGCGGACGGGCATTATCTTGCTGGAATGTAAGCTCAGGCTGTCTTGCCATGAAAGGCAACAAAACGGGGCGTAGAATATCGTTGACGTATCGCTGTGCTGCAAGGGTGCCGTAGATGACAACCAAAGAGATCCTGCAACGAAATGAAACAACATTCAGGACCATCACAGCTGGTGGTTGGCCCTTAAGGCGGGAGACAGTCAGGTTGGTACCCCACCGCTGTCCAGTGCGTCTCCAGACACATCTTCGGCCTGGAATCTCATTGACTGGAGTAGAACTGACTTCAGTGATGAATCCCACTTCGAACTGAACACCGATGAGTAGCTAAGACGTGTCTGGAGACGCCCTGGATAGCGATGGAGTACCAACCTAATTACCGCCTCCATGCGGCCTGGCAACCAGGAGTGATGGTCCGGTGTGCCTTTTATTTTCACGGCAGGATTCCTTTGGTTATCATCCGCTGCATCCTTGCAGCACAGCGATACATCAGTGACATACTGGGCCCCATTCTGTTGCCGTTCATGGCAGGATATCCTGGGCCTACATTTCAGCAAGATAACGCCCGCCCGCGCACGCCGAGAGTTTCTAGTGCTTTTCTTCGTGCTTGCCAAACCCTATCTTGGCTACCAAGGTAACCGGATCTCTCCCCAGGTTGCTAGGGCCTCTTAGCCAGCTCGGGATTCTGACGATGTGACGTGCTAGTGGGGAAGAATTTGGCACGTTATCGCTCAGGAATACAACTAGAAACTCTGTCAGTCAATGCCAAACCGAATAACTGCTCGCATAAGAATCAGAGGCGAACCAACTCGTTCAACTTGTGAAGCTCTTTCTTTTGAATGTGTGTGTGAAATCTTATGGGACTTCACTGCTAAGGTCATCAGTCCCTAAGCTTACACACTACTTAACCTAAATTATGCTAAGGACAAATGCACACACCCATGCCCGAGGGAGGACTCGAACCACGGCCGGGACCAGCCGCACAGTCCATGACTGCAGCGCCTAAGACCGCTCGGCTAATCCCGCGCGGCTTTCTTTTGAATAAACCATCCAGTTTTCCTGAGACTGTAATCGTTTGTCTGCAGATGTACATCACATCTACTTATTTCCGTCTCATCCGGATAATTTCTTCCTGGTGCGTCGTTCGTTTTTTGTTTTTTTTTCTTCGAGAGTATAAGCATAAGAAGACATTATATTGGTTGACTATTCCAGGGAAGTGCGTTCTGGGAATTTTAAGGGAAAACCACATAAGGATGCACAACGCTTCTCGCGTGGCGTCTGATATTGGGGTTGAAGGAGCATCTCTGTTACACTTTCGCGCTCACTATCTCAAAACCTGACCAAACGCACCGCTCTTCTTTGGATCTTCTCTGTCTCCTCCATCTACATGATCTGGGCTACAGACTGATCAACAGTATTCACGTATCGGTCGCGTGAGGGTTTTGTTAGCTACCTCCCTCGTCAACGAACTACAACTTTCTGAGGGTTCTTCCAAAGAATCTCAATCCGTTCCATTACGTACTAATGTGTTTTAGCTGGCTTATTGCTCTCAGTCATTCACTGGATACGCACGTATGGCAGTGGCCATGTTCGTAGCACAATGTTTTCTCGTCAGATGGTACATTTATGGCGGACAGCATGAGATATATGAGCTGCCAGAGGGCACATGCTATTTCGATTTAGTTGTCTTGTAATAGTATAATGTAACATTTTAGTCAGTGAAAGGACTCTATTTCATACTAAAAAATTTTTAACATTTCATTACATTCTGAAAGCCTCACATACTGTGAAAATAAAAGTGTGCCCTGCTCTGTGTCAACCCTTCGAATATGGGTAATGTCGGACACTGCTGCACTTATTTAAAAAAAGAAAATCCAAAATTTATGGTGTATTGAAATTTTGGGTAGCTCCAGTGTAAGTCCAGTTTTGGATCTCTGTCGCCATATCTGATACGCCAAGAGAGTCCGCTGGGTCCCCATCCACTTCCACTGCACTCTCCAACTCATCGGTAACGAATTCCACTGCCGCACTTAGCCGAAGCTCACCTGTATTCGCGGCATTACAACGTACTGGTTTTAGGTCCGGGCTCGGCGTATCCCGCCCCAGCCTGTAGGCAATGTTCTACTCTATGCATTCCTATCTGATTTGCATTGATACTTTTCCGTAATACATCGTGATAATTTAAGAAACTCGGGAAACTTTTTTTATTGTACTATCTTGTAATTTTTGAGATTTTGAGATATACACTTCGAGTCCCGGAGGGCTTGTAGCACGTTCACTTCAAAACAACTCTCTGACCACACAAACTGAATAACTACTTTCTGAGTTAAGTTGTTTTTGAACACATGTTACAACATCGAAAACTATTGGACTCATTTCGTATGAGGTTCTGCTACCGTGAGTATCGGAGTTATGCTGGCACAAACTTTCATCCTTCCAAATAAAATTCCTTATCGATATTAGGTTCCGTCATTAAGAAACAGTAGAAACTGACGTTACTGTCGTCTTTGTAGTGTTCCTCTACAGAGTGACTAATCTGCTGCATTATATTGATGGTCTTCCCTATAAATTGCCCTGTTTCAGTTCTCACAGACAACCGATGTCACTTTCTGGAACGGTGTTAGACAGCACCAAATAGAGACACCACTGGAAGGCTGTTGCCTATGGTACTCAGGCAAATGATTGCCACGTAATAGTGAATCGGTAGTTTGTACGAAGGGGTAGTATTGTCTTGCAGCTAGACGTCGATGCCGCACTGCAGTTCTCTTGTGACTGTTGTTTTATAATGTTAAGATCGGGTCTTGAAGCCCTGCTGCCTGGCGAGCACACGCGTCGCGTTGGACTGGAATCGTTGGCGTCAGCAGTTTGTAGCTAACCTCTGCGTTCACGATCCTCATCATTTATAGTGGTACTGGATAGAATAGCTGGAACAAAGGACTGAATATTAAAACTTCGTCAATAACAAGCCTATTACTGTGGCAGAGAGAGTAAGCAAGAGACTGACTTCGCACATGCTCCTGAAGAAAGAAGGAAGAACTTGAACTTCTATAAACAACAGCAACAGCAAATTGATAAAAATTAGTAAAAATTAACGTCTCAACATAGATATGAATAGAGCACAGGAAGTAATGTGCCAATACCAAGTTTGATCATTTTTGGGAGGGCCACAGCAGTATGAATGGTCATGAAATTCTAAGAGTTTGCGTTTAGATGTGAGATACAGGCCAACAATTGTTGATTCCTTTGTAAAATGTATCAGCTACCGTATTTTTCTGTTTTTGTTTCTGACTACGCAGAACAAGCGTGACGACAAGTGTCAAATACGTCGCAAGGTCTAACAATAATTTTAAGCCTGTACGATTTTGATGTAAGTGGTATCTGTTACACTCTGTGGGACAATGGTAATGGTATTTGGATAATTATTTTTATCTTTGTTGCGAAACGTGCTCCATACGACGTGTTTTCGTTAAAATTCAGATTCAGTATGATCTTCATTGGGAGATATCCTTAATACATTGAGAATTTTACTTCAGAACATCTTAGAACTTGAAAAGAAATGGCGAATAGATCTGGATATTTTATCTTCTGAAAAACGAACTTCTAATCAGAATGTAAGTCGTGCATTTTTTAAGTATGCCCCCAGATGCCCTCGTATTATCTTCGACGCAGAGATTTTGCAGTGTAGTCAATTGAATAAGGAAAGATTCTTTTGTTATTCGCCGGCCGCGGTGGTCTAGCGGTTCTGGCGCTGCAGTCCGGAACCGCGGGACTGCTACGGTCGCAGGTTCGAATCCTGCCTCGGGCATGGGTGTGTGTGATGTCCTTCGGTTAGTTAGGTTTAAGTAGTTCTAAGTTCTAGGGGACTTATGACCTAAGATGTTGAGTCCCATAGTGCTCAGAGCCATTTGAACCATTTTTTTTTGTCATTTACTCAAAGCAGAACACAGAAAATAATTTTTATCTTAAATTTTTTTTAACTGACCGGGTACGTTACTGAT